>NW_021320100.1:392534-446537 GCF_001605985.2 Dendrobium catenatum
TAAAATTTATTAAAATTAATTAAAATCATTAATTATAATTAATTTATAATTAATTATAATTAATTAATATTAATTAACTTTTAATAAATAATAATTAATTAAAAACTAATTAATGATAATTAATTAAAATTAATTCTAATTAAAATTTATTATAATTAATTAAATTAATTATAATAATTTAATTAAAATTAAACATAATTAATTATAATAATTATAATTAATTAAAAATAAATAAATGTAATTAATTAAAATTAATTAAAGTAATTACAATTAAAAATAATAATAATAATTAAAACAAATTTCCTCTCTCCCTCCCCACTCTTTCTGTTCGAGATTTTGGCCGGAGAAGCGTGCGAGCAGGGAGAAAGTTACCTTCACTTCCAGTGAGCTCCTTTGCTTGCTTCCGATCAAAATGTTGTAACTTCCGATCCCGTCAGGAAAGGAAAGTCGTCAAGGAGCGAAGTCGGCCGGCACCGAAGGAGACGCGAAAGGGAGAAGGCTGTCTTCACAGTCGCAAGCTCCAGTTGTTGCTTCCGATCTTAGTGTTGTAACTTCCAATCCAGCTCGAAGGGAAAGTCGGAGAAGGTGCGTAGTCGAACTAGCCACGGATGGAGCCGAAGAAGCGACTCGAAAGGGAGGAAGTTACCTCACAGCCAGCAAGCTCCGTTCTTACTTCCGATCATAATGTCGTAACTTCCGATCCAGCAGGTAGAGAAAGTCGTCGGAGAAGCGAGGTGTCACGGGACCGTGCGACAGAGAAAATGGAGTGAAGGAATGAGAGAAAGAGAGCGGGAGAAGTTTCTGCCTCTTTTTCTTTTCATTTTAACGACACAAGGTCGTGCGAGGTCGTGGGAGAAAATGACGGTCGCGGGATATTCGCGATTTGGGCGGCGACGACGTGCGGGCAGGTACAGTTTTTTCTCTTTTTTTTTATGCTATTAACAGGTCAACACCACACTAGCAAATTTGATTAAAGAATCAGCTTTCCACTGGAGAATTTTTTAAAAAGTAGCCAAAAAGGAAGAGCCAAATGACAGTGATGGCAGCCTAAAAAACAAACTAGTGGAAAAGTTGTCCCAAGCAAACCCATATTTTTTGATAATTGAAATGCTTATAACTGGAGTATGGAGAAGGGTAAATCCATGATAGACAATTGTAGCAGAAATAGTAGTACCTGAGGGTCAGGATATTTTTGAGATTTAAACACATTGAGTTGAAGAAAAATAAAATTGAAATCCTAATTCAAAGACCTACTAGATTTCAACAACTACCCTCTAGGTTAAGGGATTTTTAGGTGATATCTGACACGAATATTAATATTTATGGAGATTTGGTTCATTATACCATCTTTCCAGATTGTGATCTCGATAGATTTGAAAAATCAATGAAACATGAAAGATGAATTATTGCAGTTAAGGAAGAAAATTAAGGAACTTGAAAAATTAATGCATAGAAGTTGATTAATATTCTTCCGAAAAAGAAAGCTATTGAAGTGAAGATGGTTTTTAAACTCAAAAGGTAGCCAAAATTGTGTGGTGGAAAGATATAAGGTACGACTGATATCAAAGGGCTACGAGCAACAGGCTGGAATGGGTTGCAGATGCTTGAATAGAAACTGTGAAATTAAATGGTTATTTTGCTGCACAGATTATTTTGAAAATCATCGCATAGGCCTGAAATAAACTTTTCTAAATTGGCCTCTTGATGAAGTGTATGTCAAGCAACAAAAAGGTTTTATTTAAAGGAGTGAAAGAGGGTTATCGGCATAAGGAGGCTTTGTATGGTCTCAAACAAGCTACCTGTGCTTGCAACAAGGGATTGATGCTTTTCTGAAGAAAGTTGGGTTTGAAAAATCTTCTAAACTTCTACTTAACATGTACTCTTCATAAAGAAGGATATAAATCATATTTTAATAGTATGTTTTTGATGATATTATGTTCACCGGAAATAATCATTCTGTGATTGAGGAATTCAAGCTTGTTATGAAGCCTAAGTTTGAAATGATAGATCTTATATCTTGGTGTCTTATTATCTTTGAATTGAATTAATTCAAGGTACAAATGAGTTTTTATGTCAGAAAAGGTATTCTACCGAAACCTTGAAGATGCTTAGAATGCTTGAATGCAATCTTGTGTAAAACCCAATTGATGCTACATGAAGCTATCTAAAAAAGGCGCAGGATCTGCAATTGATTCAACTGAATTTAGAAGTATAGTTGGAAGTTTGAGTTATCATATACCAGATCTGATATTGCTTTTGTCTTGTGTATCTATTTGAAGTTACATTGTGATTGTCAAGAAATTCTTGGTATCATTGAGAATGGAATTTGTGAGAGGAGAACATGAGCAAAAGCAAGATAAAGCATTTTTAGATGCCAATGAAAAAAGGAATTGTAAGGCTTTGTTTTATTCACCAAGTAGTTAATGATGTTGCTTTTTAAAAGATTGCAGGTGCTAACACAACAAAGCAAGCTTGGGCTTCTTTGAACGAATATTCAAAGGTGTGGAAAGTGTGCAGAGAGTTAGACTGCAAAGTCTATTAATGGGGGTTGTGGCGTGCACTTTTGAATTGTGAAAATGTTTAAATCTCTATCTCCCCTAAACAATATTTAGGTTCCACTTAATATACGCAATCATACGTGTTGAATCAAATAATAAAGTGATAGAGTAGAGTATCGAACCCACGAGGAAGTATGCTTTCTAGGAATCAAATACCAATGTTTATTTTAATTATAAAATTATCCTACTAAAACAAAAATATTGATTGTAAAGATTTGATCATTGACTAACAATAGTTAAAGATAATATATGCAATATTTAAATAAAATATTTTGGATTGATGAATGTAGATTTTCTATCTTTTCTAATAAAACTCTTATTTGTACTGTGATTTAGAGCATATGCATCCATATATCTCTATCGAGCTTGTAGGGGTGAAAATGATATCTGCTGTCCTCCTACAATTATAACATCTCTATAAGAACCTAGCACATTTTATATCCTATGTCTAGGTATGCAAACATATTATTTCAATATTTCTTGTTGTTCTTGCATTCCTCAGTCGATGCTATACATCACACTAGATTTTAACTATCTATATGGTCAGTATGTGTATTAAATAAAGAGAAAAAAATTTAAAAACATCATTTAACTTTAGCTTATAAAAATTTTCATTAGTACTTAATAGGTTCTCTACACCATCAATCTAAAACTAAAGAATTAACAAGACATACAAGAAAAGATAAGTAAACTCATTTTTATTGAAATCATGGAAGAATATAAATACAAGAGAATGATATCACCCATGAATGATTAATGTATCTTCCTACACTTCTTCCTTAACATATAGAGTTGGTTACACAAATACTGATTAAATACTCTAATGATTGTATCAAGCACTCCTCTAGTCTCCCTCAGAATTGACTCTAAGACAGATCTTAAGAAGTACTCTAAAAGGTATTGAAATTAGACAAGTGGATGAACTCCCCTACAAACATAACACAATGACTATTTATATGAAAACACAAATTAGGCAACTGACGCTGCATCGCTTGAAAGATTGGCACCATAGCGCCCATAAAATGAACTAACGCCGCTATGCTGATATTTTTGCTCAGCCTCAGTGCTTGCTGATGTGGATCAGTTACTTACTGAACAATCGCATCGCTTCGTTGGCAGATTGTGTCCTTTGAAAATTATAACTGCTACGCCGCGACGCTAATGAATTTCGAACGCCACGGCGCCCGAGTGGCAATTTTGGTGCCAAGGTGTGATTGGTTGTCACACCACGACCCTTAACCATTTTGACATCACGACGCTATCAAATAGAGAAGTCTACGCTGCCATGTCAATATTGTGGCGCTCCGACGGTATTCTTGATGGCGCTCGACACTGATTCGTCCGATGCCGTAGCGCTGGATGATACTTAAAATTTTGTGCCCTTTTTGTATTTTTCCTGCAATTAAAACAACAAATTTTCACCAAAAATATAACACATAAAATAATAAATTATTTACACTTATCATCTATGAAGACAATTTGACTTGCTATAGATGGATAAGTTAGAACCTGTAGCAGTATGTCTCTAGAGTTTAGGCTTTATCAAGTTGGATGAAAGTAAACAAATCCACATTGGTTGCAAATGTCTTGCAAACTCTCACACTTAGGTTTTTGCCCCATCACTACTGCTATTTAGGAAACAAAAGATTGAAATATTCTGACAATTGATGAGTTGTAAGGCTCACTAGGCTTATGAGCAAATACTCAATGAGAAGTCAGAAGAAAAACCATTAGACAAGGCCTTTAATACCAAGTTTCTCTAAATGGTGAACAAAAGTAAAATGTTGGATAATAATCTTCTAGTGTATCAGTATCATGGTTTGTGGGGATGACTAGATTGTGGTTGTGCTAGAGTTTTTTTAAGAGGTAGAGGAAGATCAAACAATTAAACATAAAATTTTAGTGAAGGTAGAGGATCATACATAGGTTTAAGTTGAAATGGAAGAGGAAGCCATGATAAATCTAATGTTCATTTCCATGAATGCAATAAGTATTACTATTATGCTAGTGAGTCTAGGTCAAAGAATTATAATTAATATACAAAAGAGAATCAATTTGTCCGATAAGATGATAAATGGACCACACTCTCCTGATGGTATTTTAACACAGAGGTATCATTTTTAATCTCCTTCGACAAGCAACCTTATGTTCAAAATAAATATTAAGAATAATGTCATTATCTAAATGCAATAATGAATCTCAAATCATGGTTGTGGCATTTTGGATGGTCATTTAAATTTTGGAAGTTTAAAATTTCTTACTCAAAATAGTATGATAAAGGATTTACCAATTGGAAAGCATCAAAATTATTTGTCTGAAGACTGTCTTGTTGGAAAACAGCATTGATGATCATTCTTTAATAAAATACTTGGAAAGCAAATAGGCCTCCTAAACTTGTGTGCTCAAATGTGTGAGGACCAATGTGCGATACTTCATTTGAAGGAAGTAGGGCTGCAAATGAACGGAGCGTTCGACGAGCTGCTTGTGGCTCGGTTCGATAAGGGCTTATTTATATTCGTTTGATAAGGTAAGAGAACAAGCTTGAACTTTGACAATATTTGATAGCTAAATATACAAGTTTGAACACCTTGATGTTCGGCTTGTTTATGTTCACGAACAAGATCGCTTAGAGCTCGTGAACATGCTCGTTAAGAAACTCGATTAAAAAGCTCGATTGTGTCTTATTTAATTAAAAAAATATTTAACTATTAACTAAAAAGATATTTAATATTTATGACTAAGCTCGTTTATATTACTGCTTAACTAATAATATATTTAACATTATTAATTATTATAATTGCCTGAGGCTAAAGCTATTCCAGAGGTCAGCCACCTCTTGCTGCATAAAATGATCTTGAAATCCCAATTCAAAGGGTTCTTCAAGCTCTGCTACCACCCTCTAGGATAAGGTATAATGAGGTAATATCTTATTTGATATTGATGGAAATTTGCTTCTTTATACCATGTTTTCATATTGTGATACGATCTGCTTTGGAGAAAAAATTGAAAGATGAAAGGTGGATAAATGATATTATGCAATGAAGGAGGATAGATAGGTGGGGGGGTGCAGCGCAAGATGGTTCACTTGTCCCCCCTAAAAAAAATGCACTTATTTAGGAGGATAGACAGCTTAGCAACAAGAAAGGAGGTTTTAAGTGAAGCTGATGCCACCTTCCAAAATCTTCCAAGGATAGTTACAGGAAGATAAGAGAGTGATGGAAAATGCCGATCATAAAGCAAGTGCATGTAAAGCACACCAGGAGATGTTGATCCTAACATGCAATACAAAGAAGGAGAAAGCTTGAATATTTGATTTTTTCCGTTTCTAATGTAATATAAATGTTTTAAATCTTTATAATCTAATTCAAACATTAGAAATATGGTTGGTATTAAGCAAACCTACTATGGGCTACCCTCTTCCTTATTTCAGTTGGTCACTCACATTATTTGTATTACTGCATGATGTTATCACTTGTATAAACTGTTTTAATTTTTGAATTCTTCCTTTTAAAGTTTTTTTTTCCTTCTCAATTGATCCATAAGTCGAAACTATTTATTGTGCATATCCAATGTTATTAATCTTCACCTACATGAATTTATCCTATTTTATTTTTGCTTTATGTAGGTTTTGACAGTGTCGGAGGACAAAACTATGAAAGTGTGGGACATCATGGATGATGGAAATGGTAAACTGAAATGCACACTTGCTTTCCCTAGTTCTGGTGGAGTGGATGACATGCAAGTTCACTACCTATGGCATGGTGACCATCTTGTCACTGTTTCTCTTAACATCAATGGTTCGTTTTCCTCTTTGCTCATCTCTTACGACTCGCGACTCACGACTCATAATTTCGAGCACGGCTTTTGCTCCTCTCGCCCCCGAACGAAGACCGCCTGTGGTAGATGTTTATGAGACGACAAACGGAACTATTTTAATGCATTCTAACCTTCCAGATGAGATGAACAAACATAACTATTTTAATTTGTGTGGTATTAGAGACAAAGGTTCTTAGGAAATATGAATCCTAATAAAATAGTCATTAGGATGATCAATTTGATTTAGTAGAGCTGAGTATATTGCATTAAAATTCTTATTAGATGTTATGGTTTATATTTTCTTAGGTATATGTGTGATCTAGAGGGAGTTGAAATTTCACAAAATATTGCAGTTGTTCATGCAAATACTCTAACACAAATGATGACAGCTATGATACAAATAATATAGGATTCACGATCTCTGCCTAGTGGAAGTAATATCAACAACATTTCAATGGATAAATATTTGAAGTTATTTCAAGGCATGTGGTTGCAACTATTTAAGGGAGATGAAGGTTGGTTGAAGTTGAAAACTAGTTATTATGCATAGAAAAAAATATGAAATGACATTTTTACCTAAAGAGAGGAAGATATTATTAGCAAATTCTCTTTAAATGGTGAATAAGAGAGATAATGGAGAGGACAATATAAAGATTAATTTGGACTTCATCCCACTACACAAATATTAAATGCAAAGGTGGAGTTGTTCAAAGATTAATTTGTGCTTTTCTTATGAGGAGGTAAATGCAAGACAAATTTATGAGTCTGATGCAATTAGAGAGGCTTGCAATGTAATATGAGATATAATTTACTATTTTGTCGAGGCATGCACCGCAGTTTGTCCACACCGTAAAAGAAAAGTGTGGAATATTCTTATTAGGAGTAAAATTTGCAGTTAGACAACCTCTATTCCTCTTAAGAATTTATGATTATTCAATTCTAGTGGAGAAGACCAAGAGAGTAAAGTTGGATTGCATGCCACTATGAGGAAACACAATACTCAGAAGAGAAAAAATGTAGGAGCAATGAAAGTTCACAATACTATCAGTTTAGACAATTTTCCCAGTCTTGAAAATCTACTTGGAAGAAGATAAAAGCTCAAACAACGGTGGTTGTCAAACAAGCATAAGTAGCTATGAAAAATATGACAAGTATCATAAGGATAAATATATCTTTAGAATCAATACTTTTTTTCTGATATCGTTAAGAACTGTCTTACATTTGGACGAAGGCTCTCAGAGGAAGAATGAGCAAGTGCTACACCATCATAAGAAAAAACTGTTAACAAGTAGAGAAGAAAGTATATGGTATTATCTTTTTGTCTTCTCTTATACCCTTGTAGGCACAATATTTTTTTAAAATAAACTTATTCGATACTGGAGCCATACAATCATTCAACTCTGAGTTGAGCAAATTAATAATAATAATAATAAAAAGAATCACATATGATTGCACTTAAGCACATTTTAAAATATTTGATAGGTATACTTTCTTATTGCTTCTAATGCAGCTTTCTATCACAAAATTTAATTTTTTGTGCTAAAAAGTTGATTTTAGTAAGAAAAATGTCCCAAACGAAGCATAAATAAAATAGCTTTAGTCGAAATTAATATTCAGATTGTATTGTATTATGTGTCACATTATATGACATGCTATAATTTGCATTAATTGTGTTATTTTAAATTCTAAATTAATTATATTGTATAATGCCTATCATATTATATAAAATATTTTTTAATTTAATTTAATGAATCATATGTTTAAAATTAAATAACATTTATAATTAAATTTTGATTTAATTGTATTGTATGTTGGTGATCATATAATACAATGAGCTAATATATAGTTTGATTTTGCATTTTGAATCAACATTAATATGGTATTTTTTTAAATGATTATTGACATTATAATATTATATATGTGGCTTTCAACCCTAACAGAATAATTACGACATTTATAAATCTTAAGAGAGAATTCTAGAGGTAAAATTAATTTTTACATGAAGTCATCTTCCTACTACAAAATCTAGGATTATCTAGTTTGAATGTTTGGCTTTTAAGAGATTTGCTTGATATTTTTCATTAATTATTGCACTGTTTATTTACTTTAATTCATTACTTATTATAATCCATTCTTCATATTATTGGTTAATATTACGAAATCTTGATTGCATACAGCAATTAAATAAAGATGAATTTTTTGAGAAAAGGATAAAATCTATTATTTATGTGGAAAGCCTACTGAAAAGTATTTGATATTTTTTTATTTTATTTTGAGAAAGAGTTTTATGAACAATACAATTCAAATTTGTAAAATCATTCAATTTATTTTATAACTCATATTTAGCTATTACTTGTACTTGTTTAAATATTAGAATATTTCTTATATCATAAGAAGAAAAAAAAATATTGAATATCTATTTTGTTTGGCATATATAATAATTGATCTGAAGGAAATTTCTAATATTCAAGCAAAGCAAGGTTAGAATGCTCCAAAGGATATAACCTCCTAAAAATTAAAGGTTTAATTCTGTGAAGGACTTCATCAACTTAGGACAAACAACTTAGTAAGGAGGAAGGAGGAAGGTGGGAAGCATTTCCATGATAGTCTCATCTCCCAAGTTTATTAGTGGCCCCTTCGAGCAGTAGTCAGAAGGTTTAATTCTGTGAAGCCCTTTAAAATTTTAAGATTTTTTTTTGTTGACATAGAGAAGAAGTCCAAATTATAAACCGTCTTCACGAGAATATTTATAATGTTGTGTTATAGCTTACCTAATCTTTTCATAATTTTTGGACACTATCAAAATTTCTTAAGAAATCAGCACCTATTGGGATTTTGGGACCATCAGATGTTTGTTTTGTAAATCAATTTCATCATAATTTTTTAAATAAAATTTTTTGATTTATGAATATTTTTTTTTTGTAATTGTTGGAATCCTTAAAATTTTTTTTATGAATTTTCTACTGAAAATTTATTATAGCAATATTATTTTATATTATTTAATTATAAAAGATAAATATCTAAAAGCACTTATCTATTATTAAAATTCATTTTTCTATGCCATTTTCGGATTTGCCAAACAGAGTGCTTCTTAGGGCATTTAAGGGAGAAAGAGAGGAGAGAGGAGTAGGATCGGGTTTTTGGTGACTTCAGGCCATTTTCATCCATCTATGTAGTTGGGAAAGTTATTTGTCTTGAGATAAGGCACATTTTGCTCATCCCAATTTTTAAAAATGTGTAAGTTTTAGCGTTAATTCTGATCAAAATTTTGCATCCGTTAGCAAAAAAAAGGGGATAATTTTGTACCAGTAAAGCTTTCATCGCGTAACTTTTTATGTGTTGTAGAAATTACGATTATGCATATTTTTAATATTTTTTTAAAATTTTTTACTCTGGTTTTGAAATTTGAGAGATTTTTATTAAATAAAAAATTATTGAGATATTAAAAAATAGTGTTGTAGTACAATAAAAGCATTAAAACATTGTTTACACAATCCTTGATAATTTGGTAATTTTTTGAAAATGTGCACTTTTGCTTAGTTAAATTTTATGTTGTCTACAGTTATACTATGTAATTTTGATATATGCTCAATTTCTCTTTAATTGTTATAATATTATGATATATGTGCATATATGATTATATTATATATGTTGGGAGCTATAAGAAGCTAAAATTCTTTGAGATTATGTCAGTATCAGAAAATTTCTAGGAGTTATATGGGGTCAGATTCTTTTGAGATTCTGTTTGAGATAGAGATATCTGATATGTTCTTGTGCTATAAGCACAAATAAAAAGGGGAGTCATAAGCGACCAGAATCATTTAAGATTATGTTTGGGTCTAGGAAATATGATATGAACTACTCTATGATTTGAATTTCAATTTATTCATTTATTATGTACTATTATTTGAATCATAGAATAATTGCTATGCATTTATTACATTTCTCAATTTTATGATTCTCAGTTTAGTGATTTATTTAAACTGCAATTAACTGCTTTTAAATATTTAGCAAAATATTTGAAAAAAAAAATATTTGAAAATTTAGATTGATTTGTGTGGCTTGCTGAGCTTCCGATGACCCGGTTAGGAGAGTAGAGGTATTAGATTTGACTTATGTTAAGAAAGGTAGGGGTAGTTCTAAAAAGACTTGGTTAGAAAATATTAGGAATGACCTTTCTTTATTAGATTTAAATGAGAATTTGACTTTTAATAGTACACAATAGAGAAAAAAGATTCATGTAGCTGGCCCCACGTAGTGGGATAAAGGCTTGATGTTGTTGTTGTATGGTTAATTTAATTTTTAGTTCTGTAGCTCTTGCTTGTAGCCATGTACTGTAGTGTATATATTTATTTTGATGAATAAAAGAAACTTTATGGATGAGTTTTTTAGTATTTGAATATTTTAGTATCTCTGTAGTTTATCATTTATTTCAATGAATATTGGCAAAAAATTTGAAATAATTCTAAAACTAGATATTGAGATTTGCCTGTCACAACTCAACACGATAGGATCTATCCTGCTCGGGTTGGGTTGTGACAAATTCAATCCCTCAATTGGTGGCTTTAGTAAGTATGATATGTTGGCAAAGTTCATCCAACTACAAGCTTGTCTCTAATTTCTCAAGCCATGCCTTGAACTACTCCATGGTTAGGTGCATGATCTTATAATAACTTATGAACTGTCGCTTAATCATCTCTCATAGCTTATCAATGTGTGGTTATCTCTTATATGTTCAAATGATTTGTTTTTGTTATCAACTTGCCCAATAAAGAGGTAGGGAAAGGCACTAAGGGCCTCCAAAAAATCAACTTCTATACACTTAGCCACACATCGGTCAAGGTACAAGGTAATGCTCGATGATTTTCAACGTAATTGGCGCAATCAAGATGGTAGGTTTATGTATATTGAAGATAAGGAATTGGTTAGCCACATGACAATGCTTCGTAGAAACTTATTCTATGCATGAAATTTTAGGACATTCACTTTAAGCTGCTTACTTTCTTTAGAGCAATACACATTTATCTAACTACGCTTGTCCTAGAGCTTCTCCTCCCTCATCCAACTAATCTCATATAATCCTTTAAACCACTTCCCAAAATATTCTCCCATGTTAGAATGATATTGGTCAAGCTCATGTGGGATCCAATGTGAGGTCTATCAAGCCTCCCTCACTTGTAACATCACCAATCACCTCCATTATGATCAGAACCTTTGATGTAGTTGACCAGGAGGAAAAAGGAATTCTTTCTCTTACAAGCCCATTGCTCTTAGTTCGTTGAGATCATCTCCTCAACCTTCTTAGCAGCCTCAACAACTTTCTCCACTTTTCATCTCATGACCTCTGCGACCTACTATGACCAACTTAACCCTCATATCCTCTGGAGATATCAACACAACCTTATTTATTATAACTTTTATCACAACCTCCATTGATACTCTCTCTACAACCTCCATCACTACCTTTAGATCAACTTGTTCCTTTGCAACATAGCTTCCTTCTACTCCTTCATCACTAGCTATACAACTACCTTCTCCTACCTTATTAACATTTAAAGTCAAATTGAACTTGGCTACATTATTTTTGCACCTAATCATGTTTATTTAATTAACATTAACATGTTGATTTACCCCTTGGATGCGATTGAATCCCACAAAATTATCATACTCATTTAATTTCTCTATCCAACTTGACATAAAGGTTGATTAGGCCTAATAATGTCCTTCTACCCATAATGTCTTTACTTTAGGCATTTAACTCTAGTTGACCAATGCCCAGATGACTCAATAGCCACACGTGATGCAATGATGAGATGATTTATCCTCCATGATCTCCATTATATTCACGACTGGGAACAAATAAAGGATAGGTCAATAAATTGGTATAGTAAATGGGATATTTGAGTGGTTTATAAGAGGGAGGAGTGATTATAATAAGGACTTCATTTTCTTTATTGAGTAAATATTATAATATAGCTAGTTATTTCCTAAGTGACATAAGCAAAAACCAATGAACCACTCATGTATTTTTCTCTTTAACTTTAGTTATGTTATATTCTCTCTAAGCATCGTATCCATTGACCAAAGTAAACTAGTTCAGAAGATATGTATTATTTTTTTATCCATTTAAAATCACAAGGGGGTAGATTCATGATTTTATCTCAATAAAACTCAAATTAATGACTTTTATACATTAATATTTAATTTTATGGGGATGCTATTAGAAAATTATCTTTGTCTCAAATCATTGTAATCACATCATGATTAATAAGGCAAGATGTTATCGATAAAAGAATAACATTGGAGTTATTTTGAGTCAATATAAAAAATAAGTATGTCGCTAAAAGGATAACACACTATTGTTTTGTCACGACCCGACCCGATCCTGGACGGATCCAGCTCGCACAGGGCCGCGACCAAACCTTTTATCTAGGATCTGGCTTTGGAATTTGCTTACTGAACTGAATCTTCCAAATATTTCAACTCAAAAACCAATACACAGACACAGACCAGAGCTACTATGAATCGTCAATTGCAGCAGAACAAAACAACTATATTTTTCTTTTTCCTCAAAACAATCATCTACAAATACAGTACATGGCTTTTAAACAGAAAGGAAAGACAGAACAGAAAAGCCATGACTGTACAAAAATCAAAAGTACAAAGTAATACCTATACTGATTAGACTCCGAAATCTATTCCTGGACCTCCTTCCCTTTCCCAGAACCTGAAAACCACCAGAAAATAAGAGTGAGTCATGTTAGATAGTACGCAACTTATATTACTGATTATGATTAGTAGGTTATAAATTTGGTATGAATGAATTAGCCAAGTTACATGAGTTGGTGGAAATGACTCAAATGAATGCTCTAAAACATACTTGGCTCTAAGAGACTTCACTTAGAAGCATAAAGTTTCATTAAGAGAGAATTGGTGTTTAATTTTTCTCATTAAGGTATCACCCCTTTGCATGAGATAAAGAGAGAAGTTAACTTATTAAATTTGATGTTATCATTATTGTGAGGGGAATTGACCATCAAAGTCCCTTCATCATGCTTTCCACTAGTTATGAATGAGCTGTAAGTAGGAAACCGCATAATTGATTATACAAGAAAAAAATAAAGTCAGAGATGACACATGGCTGGTTGTTACTTAGCAGAGATTAAAGGAAAAACCCAGCGTACTATAACTATCTTGTAGGCTTAGTGGTCAATTAAACGGAATATTAGTAAACAAAGCAAACATGTGTAAACTATCATGCTTCCTAAGAGTGATAAGAATACATAGCATAAAGTTTAAATTTTGAGACACTTAGCTCTCTTTGTTAGTATTTGCTACTAGAATAAATCTCATTAATTATACTTTAATAATGGAGAAAAGGCTTGGACAATATGCTTTCTTTTCTCTATATATGATAAATGGAGTGATAGAGCATCTATAGAACCTTTAATTATAATGTTAGCATGAGTGATGATGGGAATATTCTTGTGATTGTGAAGATGTTATGCCATGAATGGTCACATAGTTTTTTTGGCTTAGGAGATCATAATTATTGATGGAGTAAAGAAAATGGATATTGATATTTTCCTTTTGAGCTTAAATTTCTTTCAAATATGGGTTTTCAACGAGAGCACAAAAAATATAAATAATGAAAATGAGTTAACCATTAGGGGGGCACTATGTGGCTTAAGGAAAGATTGATGGGAACTTGGGGCTTGAATATTTGCAATTATGAGTAAGAAAATAAAGGAGGTATAAGCCATCAATCTATCTTTGAGAGAAGAATCAAGTGGTGAGGAACATGGCTTATTATCCTTAAGTGTAACCAACATAAAAAAGGAGGAAAATGAAGAAGACATAAGAATATGATGATATACATGATTTTATTTTGTAGCATATGTTGGTTGTATAGGTAGGGTGAGAAATCTACTGTGAAAGGGAGATAATATAAGGAATACTCAATTCAACTTTTTTTGTTATAACTCTATAGGCGGGAGATGAAGGTTATTGGAGAAAAGGGAAGACAACCTCCTAGAAGTATCCATCATGAAGAAGAGGAAGAAGGAAACAACATATATGTTAATGTATGCAATTCAACTTTACACCATATGTTGGCAATGCAATAAGAGAAAGAAATCCACCATGAAAAATAAATAATATATAATATAGAATGGTTCATCAGACCTTAACATGTGAAGCCCAATTGGTGCGTGACAAAGGAGAGGAGGCACTTCCTTTAGACGATTTCATTCGTAATAATTTAAGTGAAGGAGGAGGAAGAAGGAAAAAAAGCACATATGTCAATGTTTGTAGTTTGACATTATAACATATGTTGAAAGTGTAATAAGAGAAAGAAATCCACCATGAAAAATTATTAATACATAATATAGGAAAGGTTTAGGAGGCCCTATCAAGTGAAACCTAATTGGTGAGTGACAAAGAGAGGCGGCACTTCCTTTAGATGACTTCAATCCCTTCGACCATCCATGATACATATTGAAGGCATTGAGATCTAATGAAGAAAAACTATGTTGATTAGTCAACAATGTTTGAGTTGTTTTCCTTGAACTAATCAAAAAGGATGAAAGCCCAAATGCTAATAAACAAGGAGAATGGTGTCGATGAGATGTGCATTAAGATGATTGAAATAGTATTGTAGAAGTTTGCTATGGCTGAAGGAATCTGGATGAAGTGGATAGGGTGAAATTAAGTGGTCCTTCGGGAGCTAACTTTTTGGCATTAAAGATAAATTAACTAGAGATGTATGTAAACTCAATGTAATTTGTAAGGAGATATAGACGAAGCTATGAATTAGATAATTAATGACATTAGTTATTGGTGCCTATCGAAGAAAAGATATTATCCAAATGTTATATATATATATATATATATATATATGTTGGTAGGGAATGGGATGTGCTAGTTCGGGCATGCCATCAAGGACCAGAGGGACATGGTTGAAAGTTGATTATCATATGAGAATTTGAAAACTTACTAGCATTAATTTATATCAATTAGGAATTATTGAATGAGGGCATCTGCAAGAGAGTTATTAATTAGGAAAATTGTTAGTTGGACAACTAGTGGACTAGGATTTTTGAAGCCATATGACACTTTAAGATGTGAGCTTGTGTGGTGGTAAGGAAGGCACCAATAGAGTAACCATTAACTAAAAAAGATGATTGGTCTCAGTGGATTGTGATAATAAGACGAGCTGAGGAGATTTGATTGGATGATGGAGTAACTGACTTAAAATCTATTGCTATAAGAGTCATTTGAAGCTGATTTTAAATCGAGTTGATGAATATGACCTTCCTAGTAGAGTTAACTTGAATAAAAACATTGATGACTCTAACTCAACTAAAAAATCTTGTCACATGTAAAACTCAAATTGGATATGAAATATTAGGCAGCAAATTAGACACAATCACTTATAATTTAAGTTGCTTGCAAAGGAAAAATTCCAACTTCTTTTAACTCTCACTTGTTATCATCATAAATTGGGTGGCATTTTTTTTATAGATATAATAAAATGAAAAAGATTGAAGTGAAGACAAACAATTAGTGTTAATGAAAGTTCATTAGTAAAAGGGATAAGGTATGCAAATGGGCATTTATTGTCATTCTAACACATATATGCAATAGAATGCGAAAAAATTATAACGTTTAACTTTCATGTTTTGTAATAATTGTTCATGCGACAAATTTTGATGAGGTACGGGACCGTCTAATCAAAATGTTTAGGTAGATTAACTAAATAATAGGAAAATTATACAATAAAGCCACTTCCCAAAGATATGAGATTGGTATGCTCGTCTAGCCAGCTAGATAAATTACTCTTAGACACAAGTAATCAAGCTTCCATATGCAACAAATCAAGTTAATTCCTCTCCAGCATTTCTTACACAAGCACAAGCATGTAGAGGATATGATGTAAAGAACTCAAGCTCTTAGATCGTGAACTCTGCTAGACTAAGTGTTGGTAAATTTGTTTATACACATAATGAATGTAGGCTTTTAGGCCCATTGACCAATCAATAGAATTTTTTTGTCTACTCACAACATCTCTAGTGTAGGAGAAGATTAAAAAAAAAATTAAAATAATGTAAAATTCTTAACTCTACTATAAAGCTTTAGCTTAATTTGAAATGATTAAGGGATGATAAATTAAATTAGAATATCACATATATATTTAAATTCAAAATTATATGACATGATAATTATATATAATGGGCACTTACATATATATTACTAAAAACTTCATTATTTGCATATTTAACATCTGAAATTTATTATTTGCTTACATACCACTTAATTCTATAAATAATATATATAAAAAAAACATTACCTTGCTCATCCTTATTGGTAACTTCTTGTTAACAATGCTCTTCTTCTTCATGATTTCTTCGAATTCATCTTTGTTTTTGAGGTTTTGGCTGCACATATTGTCAATCCTATCAACAACATCCCAACATGATCTCGCGACGATCGTCTCTCAACATCTTTATCATCGAGGGTTTTGAGACTGCACAACCTACCATTCTCATCAATGACCTTTATTCCATCATATCTCATCCGCATATATCGTATCGTACTAGCCTTTGCTGTGACTCCTGTAACAATTTTTTTACAGATAAGATCAACCAATTGATACATTCAATAAATAAAAAAAAAATTATGTAATAAATAAAGTAATTTGATTGTCATTCTTGTAAATCCCCTTACATAAGAAAATAAATATCATATCTTAATTTTTCTTACACCATTTCATAATAATAATAATAATAATAAACATACTTAATTATTATATTTTCCATCCCTTAATCCCATTTACTACGTCAACTGAATTGAACCTTTAATTGAGACGTCTCTTTAGTTCAGTATGGCATGTTCGTGGGCTGTTTTCAAGGAACGCTCGTCCCCGCTTCCTTGGAAAGTCGGTGGGAACGCTATCCATATTCACTTCCTTTCCGTCTTGCAATTTCCTAATTCCAGTCAAATTCTCTGCTCCTCTGTACTCCAGAACTCAATAGAATAACCACTACACCATCTAGAAAGTCAAGCGTGGAGATTTTCTATTGGCGCTGACCACAAATTACAGCACATGCTACCACTTTTCGAATAAGAACAACACTGCCTGCATATTTCGCCGCAATATCTGCAGGAACCATAAAGCATCCCCGCCTGCATATTTGGCCGCAATATATGCTAGATAAGGCTTCGTTTAGGGCAGTTTTTTTATTGCTTTTAAAATGAAATTTTAATGTAAAAATAAAAAAAAAATTGTACTAAAACTCCGTTTTAGAAAGCAATAAAAAAGCCGTCCCAAACGAAGCCTTAGTTTGGGATGACTTTCTTCCTGCTTCTTAAAGCTAATTTTTATACTAAAAAATAATTTTAAGAATCAGAAAGAAAGCCGTCCCAAATGAAATCTAAGACTTCGTTTGACACTACTTTCATTTATTATTTTTTCAATATTTTAAAGAAATTTTTACATTAAAAAATTGTGGTAGAAAGCATGCTATAAAAAAATCGTCTGAACGCAGTCTAAATTTGATGAAAATAATGTCTTGAAATTTTAATTAGTTGTATAATATTTAAATTACATATTAAAAAAAATCATTTATTATATCATTCAATTTTTGAGTTACTAATGTTGGATGCATAAATAAAAAGAAATTTGAATGTTGTTACCGCACTTATTTTTCAGGTAAAAAGAGAGAGAGAGGGAGAGAAATGTTGGGCTAAGGCTTGAATCAAACAAATATAAATATCTACTGGTTCATAGTTTATTACACAAACGCTGAAGCACCTGTAGCGGTGATAATAAAACAAGTACAAGTGCTGCTCAGTAAGATACATCACCTAATTTACTAGCGGAGACAAGCCACGCCACGTCATTATTATAACCGTCAAATGGAGTGACTCCACAACGGCATGTCACCACGCCATTCGCCGTCGTCCCACCCGAAGACACCGCCACCCGCCGCCGTCAACCCCGTCGGGAAGTACATACTCGAGTCCGTGGACAACATATCCGCATAATAATTATACCCATCGAAATCCATCACATCGGAAAAGGCATCATCTTGGGCCGTGCTGCTCTCGGGCTCCGTATGGGTCTGGTCCGACGGGGGCGCTTCTTCCTGCTGTTCGTGATCCGGCCTGGGGCGGAAGGCCTCGGCAGCCATGGCGGCAGCGCGCTGTATGGAGCGCGGGCTTGCGGGAGCAGGAGGAATAGGGAGGAGGCGGGCGGAGTCGGCGAAGTTGAGACAGGCTTGTCGGCCGCGGAGGGCGAGGGCGGCGACGTCGTGCGCGCGAGCGGCCATCTCCGGGGTCGGGAAGGTGCCGAGCCAGATACGGGACTTTTTATTGGGCTCGCGAACCTCGCAAACCCATCTGCCGGCGCCGCGGAGGCGCACGCCTTTGTAAACGGGATGGCGGGTCTCGCGGAACTTGGTTCGACCAGCGCGGCGCTTAGGAGGGGCTGAAGACACGGTGGCGTATTCTTCCTCGTCTTCTTCGAAGAAAAGCTCGTCGATTACTGTATCCATAGTGTGGGAGTGAGGTCGAGTGGGAGAGAAGAGCGGTGCGATTGTTGGGAAAAAGGGGAGGGAGTTTTGGGTGGTTTAAATTGGGGAGGGGACACGGAATTGCCAGCTGGGGGATGGGAGGCGGAGGTGGTGGGCCTTAGCTGTATATTTTTTTTTTTTGAACGGAGAAGGAAGAAGGGGATTTGGTGATGTGGCGAAGAGTGGAGACTGGCTGAGCTGAATGTGTCGGGGGCACGTAAGCGCGCTGGATTTGGGGCAGTTTCCGGGTGGCTTTCCGGTTTGGGTTCATGACAAATCCTGAGCGTGACCGCAATACGTGAAGTAGCTGTTAAATGGTAGGACAATTTTTTAAAAGAAAATTATTTAATAATTAATTAGGCAAAAAAAAAAATATATCCAAAATGGTCTTGGTATTTTTCGTTGTGATGGGGACATCAATCGTAAGAATTTAATGGAAGGAGAAAAATAAATTGTGTATTTTTTTATCGTGTAATAGAATAATGCATAAATGAAACTATCCAGTGGCGAGCGTAAGTGATAGTTGTTGCTTAGAGTTAGGGTTTTTCCTGCTCCCTCCTGTGCCGCCCCCTTGTAGTTCCCTCTTACCTCCTTTGACCTAGCCAGGTGAGACACTTTCCCTCGATGACCTCCTCTCCTTCCTCATCTGATTTCCCACTCCTTTGTAACCAGTCTCAGGCCAACTCCAACATTTTGTCTTCATCCTTAAACTGAAAGAACATTCTTTCTTCTGGTACCCTTCCTTCAAAAGATGTCCCTTTTATCCTTTATACTGGCTCAAGGGGATGTTCTCTCCTTCTTTGATGGAGAAACAAAATTTCGTCCCAAGGAGTGGTCTTTTTCGTTGGTTGGCTAATCCATGGTTTATAGACCTTACTAGTGGAAGAAGTAGATCCCATAGAAACAATAGGATGTCGACTAGATTTATCATAGCTCGATACATCTTCTGCAAACCTTGATAACCACCAGAATCCTTAACACTCCAATCCCCCCAAACACTACAAATAAACCCTCCTCCTCCACTAGCATAATCTCATCACACTTGCCCAACCCTCTGGTCATCCATATTCCTCCACCCTCACCATATACCCCTCTACTGATAAACCTGCATCTACTATAATTATGAACCTCAACTCACCTACTGATGAAGTCTCTAAAATTATTGTCTCCACTAAAGATCAACAACAAACTACTTCTTCTGCTCTGTCCTTAAACAAATTTTCTTTACTCCATACTACTGATGATACTTCTCTAGTCAATGCAGCCTCATATCTGTATGTATCTAACCAAATTCAAACAACCTCCACCTCTGCCCAATCAACCAAAGCTTTTAGAGGTAAGCAACCCAAAATGCCTCCAAACCCCACTCCAAAGAATCAATTATCCTCTCCTAAATTATTATTTCGAATTTTAGGGGGTTCAGTAACTCTACCAAAGTCTTCAACTATAAAGAACTTGTTCGTCATTTTATATTATGTGTTTTTTTTCATTTTGTAGAATATGATTTAGGAGTATTCTCTTTCTAATCCTTGGTTTTGTGCCACTCACCTTTTCATTGATCAAGAAGCCAATTTGCATAATTTTGACCAAGCTAAATCTGGCCATAATTGGGTTAAGTGGACCCTACTAAAGTGCATTTTGATGTCCCCTTTTCCTCTAGCCAAATTTTTATTGGGATGACCACTATTAGACATCTCCCTACTTTTCAAATGATTATCATTTATGCTTCAAATTCAACTACTGATCATTGTATTATGTGGAATCATTTAAGGGATGTCAAACCATCTTTTCACATACCCTAGACAGTCCTTGGTGACTTCAACTACTGCAAGTATCAAATGGATAGAGGAGGAGGTAGTGTGCTCTTCAACAATAGATTATGGGACTTCAATGTTGTCATATTTGATACTGATCTTATATAATTAGTTTTAATAGGGAACATTTTTCACATGGTTCAATCAATGAGGTGATAACCCTATACATCTAAAATTGGATAGAATCTTGGTTATGATTCTTGGATGAATTATTTTCAAGTTCTTTTTACAAAGTTCTTTCCCCTTCTTATTCTAATCATATTCCCTTCATTTTCAAATCTAATTTAAGTTACAGAAATAAGCACAGATTCCCTTACAAAATTATTTGGGCAAAAAATGATGAATTTTAGGAAGCTTTAATATTTATTTTCATAAGCATTATGAGGGGGACACTACAGGAAATTTATGAATTTTCGGCAGTATGATGTAACCGCCGGTACTAACAACGGTTAGACCGCTAGTGTTTACCGGCGATTTAACTGTCTGTTATTTAATTGACCTCTCTCGAAATTAGCGGCAGTCAAATAACTGTCGATTACTCTATCGGCACTAGTTCTTACTGGCGCTTTACCGACGGTTTAAACCGCCGGTGTTAAGTGATTTTTTCCAGGCGGTTAGAATCGTCGGAACGCCAACGGAAAAAGCCCTAAAATTAGCCTTCCCCAGCCTTCCATTTCATTTACTCGCATCGTCCTCTCTCTCCCTTCCGACAGTCGCCACCCGTCTTCTCCGCCCTCTCGCGATCAAGATGCTCCCTTTGGCCGCCGATAAGCTCCATCTGGCTGAATATCTGGCCCTCGGGCATCAAAGCAAGGCCGAAGATCTCGCCCCCACTCCTGCGTGAAACCGGTGTCCGAGTCCTGTAGGTTTTTTTTTTTTTAATTAATCATTTGTTCTTTCATACTCATAGGTTAGGATATTGTGAATATATGAAAGGGTAATGGTTATTTTGCTCCTATGCTAGCAATGGTAGGGCAATGGGTATATGGAAGGGCAATGGTAGGCACCTTCTGTATCAATGATACTCCTAATCATTTATTCTTTCAAATATGGGTATTTTGCTCATATCATTTGTTCTTTCATAATGAAAGGTTGGGTCAATGGTAGGCAGCTTCTCACTTTCTTCTTAATCCTCGTCCGTCCTCTCTTGAGATGGCCTATATAAAAAAGCTCTGTGGAAGATTGGTAATGCATCTACTTCTACTCTAATATTATTTATCTACTCTTCATCTTATTTAACTATTTCTTAACTCTAAAATGAAAATAAAATCCATTTCATCTCTTCATAAGTTAATATTAGCCTCCGGAAGTTCACTATTACCGCCGGTAGTTTCCGGCAGCTTACCAATGATTTCCGGTGATTCTCCGGCGATACGCCGGCGGTGGCGTCATCAGTAATTCCTTCGGTTATGACCGCCGATAAACCGTCGATAAATAACCAATGGTATTTTGGCGGTTTGGCCACTTGAAAAATCCGACCAAACCAGCGGTTAAATAGCTGGTATGCCACCAGTAAATAACCGGCGGTCACTGGCATTATGTCCGCCAGAAAACTCTACTGGCGGTATGGTCCACGGATAAATGCCGGTGCGTAAAACCGTCGGAAACGATTTCCTATGCTGTTTTTATTGGTGGCTTTTAAACTGTCGCAAAGCCACCAGTTTTGCACAAATCCGCCAGAAAGCTTATGATAACTACCGAAACAAGTCGTCGGTACTAAGTGATTTTCCTGTAGTGGGAATCATATATTTGCTCTTTATGCCAAGCTTCAATTTCTTAAAACTCTTATTAAAGAAAAACCTTGGACTAAATCTAATTTAATTTCCCTTGCTCTTGAGAACTTACATAACCAACTAAGTGAATATTTATCCCATCTTGACATTGACCCAGATAATGCCTTTATTAACCTCAAGCTAAAAAAGAACAAAGCAAGAACTGTTTATTGTAACACTTCTTTGGTTTCTTGGATTCCAATGATCCAAAAAGAAATGGATGATTCAGGGGCAAGATGATTTGAAATTCCTCTATGTCAAGATAAGGACTAGAATGAAGTACAATAAAATTTATGTGCTTGCTGCTGTTAAAACAAGTCTCCACGTCATTTTTTTCAATTTTAAGAAGCTTTGTACTCTTTATTTACACGTGTAACTCTAGGATTTTCTCTCTGTATTTTTTAGTATATTTATATCTATGTACTCATTCATTTCAATAAATGGAAAATAGTTTATTTCTCTTCTCTCATTCCCTGTTTCTTCTCTTCTTTCTTTTGACTTCCATCTGGCATTCGTGTTCTCATAGTATCAGAGACTAACATTCTTGTGTGCCTTTTTTCTCATCTTTATGGATTTCTCATCCACTTCGACAGCTGCCACTCAGGAAAATCCTTCTAGATCTAGTTTCCCTTCAACAAGTTCATCTATCCCACCCCATTTAAAGTTTTTAGTGTGTAACAACAAAAGCATTGTATGTATCCCACTCAACTCCGATAACTAGTATGGATGTCTCAAGTCTTCAAGATTTTTTGTGCAAATGGATTCAATGGATTTCTTGATGGTAGCTGTGTTTGTCCTTTCTAAACATCTTTGACTGAATCTAATTTCTACTCTTGTCAAACCTGGGTTCTTCTTGATCAAAATTTTTCATCCACCCTTTACTCTGTCATCTCCCCCAGCATCTTTCCATATGCTCTTTCCTTGGACCAATGTGTCAAGAATGAGATACTTTTTCCCTGCATCTTCAATCCACTACCCGATCTCGCATTATCTAACTCAAGAATGAAGTTCACCATATTTCCATGAAAGATCAGACTATGACATAATATATGCTTAAGATCAAAGCTAAAGTCAATGTTATTTCCTTAATTGGAACTACTCTTAACCTAAATGATATTATCCTCTACACTTTAAATGGTTTCCCTCCAAGTATTAAGCCTTCAAGACAACCATATGCACCGATCTTTAACCAATATCATTATATGATCTTTATACCTTGCTCTGTAGTGAAGAGTAGAACATTGCACAAGAAGCCTCCCGTGAACTTCACATCTTTCAAATTTATGAACCCACTACGACTCTTACTGCATCTCGTGGCCGTGGATGCTGTTGCACCTATACTCGTGGGCATTCATTCTCAGCAAATAGACCTACTCACAATCCTTCCACTCGCTCTGATAAAAATCAGAATCAATCTATTCTATGTCAAATTTGTTTAAAGAAGGACATTCTGCCTTGCATTGTTGGCATCGACACAATTCATCATACAATGAAGATTAAAATAAACCTGCGTTGCTTTCTCTTGCGGACACTACCATAAACACCGATTGGTTCCTTGATAGCGGAATAACTAGTTACCTAACTTTAGATATCTCCAACCTTTGTTCACCAAAATCATACAATGGTTCCAACCACATCACACTCAGCAATGGGCAACAACTTTCTATTCAGCATTCAGAAAGGGTATTCTATCCACTCCCACCGGTAACTTAACACTTAGTCAACTTTATCATGTTTATAATTTGTCATTCAATCTTATATCCATTCGCCATCTAACCTCTGACAATTATTGCACCGTTACATTTTTTTCTAATGGTTTTCAAATTTAGGATTCGACAACTGGCCGCATTCTTCTTTAGGGTTCGTGTCTTAACGGTCTCTACCCACTTCACTCATCTACTAAAAAATAATCTCGCGCTAATCTCCACTTAAGCTATTCCCAACATATGACATCATCAGCTCGGTCATCCCGCCACCACCACTCAACAAAACTTAGTTAAAAGTGTTTCTACAATTTATCTCAACTCACCATAATACAATTGTAATTCTTGTTAAATGGTTAAAAGCTATCATTTATCGTTCTTTAGATCTCAAAATTTTGTCACTACTATTTTTGAGTTAGTCCGCTCAGATGTTTGAGGACCTTCTCCCACCAGATCTAGACAAGGTCATCATTATTATATTTCATTCATTAATGATTATTCTAAGTTCTCCTGGGTTTATCCTTTAATTAAGAAATTTGAAATGATCTTTAAATTTGTGGTGTTCAATAAAATGATTGCTCGTCAATTCTCAATACACGCATTAAAACTTTTTGCTCAAATGGAGGTGGAGAATTCATTAATAATCAATTCAAATATCTTTGTACTCATTAGGGTATCACACACCAATACTCTTGTCCTCACACACTAGCCCAAAATGGCATTGTTGAATGCAAACACCAATATATATTAGAAACTATTCTTAGTCTTCAAATTGAAGCTAGCCTTCCTCCCTTTCTTTGGGTTATGTCTTACATAATGTCTTCTACCTTATAAACAGATTAACCACACCTGTACTTAAAAATATTAGTTCCTACACTAAACTTTATCACAAAGCCCCCTCTTACTCTCTTCTTAAAATATTTGGATGTCTATGCTACCCTTTGCTCTGTCCCTATACTAACTCCAAATTATCACCCTTATCTCTTCCATGTGTCTTTATTAGATATGCTCATGCTCAAAAGGTTATAAATGTCTTAATCCTACCACGGGACAAATATACACATCTAGACATGTTATCTTTAACTAAGCAATTTTTTTCCCTATAATCAATCACGCAAACCCACTGATGCAAATTCTACCTCATGGTCCTTACATTACACACAACCTTTACACCTTGTACCTATAACAGGACATCTGAATTCCAACTCTAATATTTTCCCTTTTCAGGACACTCCTGATCCCTCTATTTCATGTCAAGCTCGATTATCTTCAGCACCTATCCAAATATCTAATTCCCCGTCTACCACTTCCCTCAACAACATCATTCATTCTCCAATCATTCAACCACCTACTCACCATATGCAAACTCGTTCTAGAACAGGACATCTTAAACCCAAAGCCATCTTCAATCTACTTCATCAAAATCAATCTAATGATCCCACAACCTACGCTAATGCCAGTAAATTTGAATATTGGCATAAGGCCATGTCTAAAAAATTCCAAGCTCTCCAATCTTAGGGTACTTGGGAACTTGTTCCACCTTACCCTTCTCAAAATATTCTTGGCTGTCAGTGGACATTTTGCACAAAATTCTTATCGTACTATAGCTAGCGATAAGCTCGTCTTATTCCTTAAGGGTTTAACTAGGAATATGACATTGATTACACCGACACTTTTAGCCCTATTGCCAAAATGCCCACTGTTCGAGTGCTTCTTGTAATTGCTCTTCATCACAACTAGCCCATTCATCAACTTGATGTCTCAAATGTCTTTCTTCATTATTAACTTTCCCATTCTGTCTATATGAAATAACCTCTAAGGTTTCTTGATACTCTTTATCCAAATTACGTACGTCGACTAAAAAAGGCACTATATGGTCTAAAACAATCACCTCGCCAGTTGTTTACCACTCTATCTAGTTATCTTCAAAATCTTATATTCAAGTTTAGCTTTTCTGATCCTTTCCTTCTCATATATAACAAATCCAATGTTTCTCTTTACTTTCTAGTTTACGTTGACGACATTCTCCTCACTTGAAATTCCACAATAACTATCAACGATCTTATTCATAATCTGAATACTAAATTCAAAATGCATAACCTTGGTTCCATCTCGCAATTTCTTAAAATTCAGACCATCCATACTTCTTGTGGCCTCCATCTAAATCAAACAAGTTTTGCTAAATCTATTATTTCCAAAGCCGACATGATTAACTGTAAACATGTCTCTATGCCATCCCAAATCAAAACATCTTCCACCAATGGGAACTCATCTACTTTTTCTAATATGACATTCTTTCGTCATTTAGTAGACTGACTACAATATCTAACTCTCACTAAACTTGACATGTAATTTGTTGTTAACAAAATCTGCCAACATATGCAGAATCCTCAAAATAGTCACTTTGAAGCACTCAAACACCTTCTACGATACATTCAAGGTACGCTCAATACTAGTTTACCACTCTTTTGTGACTCTCTTCTTCTTAGATCCTATACAGATTCAGATTGGATCAGTTATTTGACTAATCAAAAATTTATATCTGGCTATTACAACTTCATTGGATCCTCACTAATATCATGGAGCGTCAAGAAACAAAATGCGGTCGCTAGCTCTTCCACATAGGTTGAGTATCGAGCCCCCGCAACTGCTACAGAAGTCATATGGCTTCGTCGCTTACTCAAAGATTTTAACTACTTTCCCACGGCCTCCATTCCTCTGTATTGTGACAATACGTCTGTCATTGCCTTAGCAAATAATATGATCTTTCAAGCCCAAATAAAACACATTGAAGTAGACTATCCTTTCATCAGGGAATGTATTAAAGATAACACTATCACAGTTCATCCTATATCCACTAGAGACCAAGTTGCTGATATCTTCACCAAGCCTCTCCCATATTAAGGTTTAAACAACTTGCAACCAAACTGGTTACATATTCAGCTGCACCAGTTTGAGTGGGCCTGTTAAGACAAGTCTCCAAATAAGTTTTTCAATTTCAAGAAACTTTGTACTATTAGCTTACATATGCAACTTTAGGATTTTCTCTATGTATTTGTCTAGTCTATTTATATCTCTGTACTCATTCATTTCAATAAATGGAAAATAGTTTATTTCTCTTCTCTCATTTCATGTTTCTTCTCTTCTTCCTTTTGACTTCCATCTGGAATTTGTGTTCTCAACTACCATGACTGAGTCCCATATGGAATAGAATGAGGCCACAAATTTTATCATTCAATATTTTTCTTCCTTCCACAACTCTCCTCCTTTTTTCCACATTGAACTCTTCTATTCCCATTGGGAATATGCTGCCTCCTCATATGTTTTCCACTCTTTCTACACTGGTTTTGGATGAGGAAATCAGAGTGCTATTTTTTGGGTTCTTCATCATCTGCTCTTGGGCCTAACTAATTTAATATTGACTTCTACAAAAATGCTTGGCTTATTGTAGGTCTTTTGTTTTACAAGGCTATTAAGTTTTTATTTAATAAATCTTATATTTCTAGAAGGGTTAAGGCTATAGCTATTACTCTTATCCCTAAAACCAGTCATGCTACTAACCATTCAGATTTTTGTCCCATTCTCTTTATAATGTATTCTATAAATTTATCCCAAAAATCTTTGCCAAAAGACTCAAGAATATTATGCTGGCAATCATTTGTCAAAATCAGTTTGGGTTTATCGACAAGAGAATTTTTACTAACATTGTTATTCTTACCTCTGAGATTGAGGGAGTTAAATAATCATGCTAGAGGAAAACTTTTTTGTGCTAAGTTTGATATAAAAAAGGCTTTTGACACTATTTTCAAAATTTCATTTTAGCTAGAATGGCTCAAAAAGGTTTTCCTCAGATCTTCATTTCTTAGATTAAGGCTTGCATTTCTGATGTCTTCTTCTCTATTTCTAACGATGGTTGGTCAGAAGACTTCTTCAATTCATCTTCTAGTTTGAGGCAGGGGTGTCTATTAAGTCACCATCTTTTTGTATTACAATATTTTCACCTCTTTAATTGACTCTTTAGATTCTTCCATAGCATTCCTAGGTTTTTCAGCTGAAGGCTTTTATGTCTCACATCTCTTATATGTTGATGACTTACTAGTCTTTAGGAAAGCCACTATTCAAAACTACTCCTCCATTAAACAAATCTTGGACACCTTTGCAAACATTTTTGGCCTTAAAATTATTCACTCTAAGAGTTCTCTCATTCTCTCATCCAATACCCCTAATCCTAATAGGATATGTGAAGATCTCAATATACATTCTTCTCGCCATAAAATGACCTATCTTTGGCTTACCATATCCTCTGGCAGAGTTGTGAACTTTGATTTCCAACCTCCCTTAAATATTATTACTAATCACCTTGTTAGTTTGAAAGCAAGGCTGATTTCTTTTGAAGGTAGACTTTAGTTCCTTGAATACACAATTTGGAACCCCATATCCTATTGGATTTGTTGTTCAATTTTACCTAAATCAAGTTGCAGGTTCCCGAGAAAAATGTGTGCAAGATTTCTTTAATTTGGAAATGTGAATGTGAGAAAGCTACACTTGATTTCATGAAGAAATACTTGTAACCCACATATATTTGGTGGCATTGGCCTTCCTGACATTAAAACCCAATATCATGAATTTAATTGCTCTCTTATTTGTAGATTTTATTATCAAGCACCACTCTCACTGGTTTAGACTAAAATATAATAGCCCTTGGAAACCTCTTCCCCAAAGTCATCTAAATTCTAGATAAATATTCACTTGACTGCCAATAATATAAAATAAAATTTCAACTTTAAAATTACTATAAATTGCTGCATATCATTAAAATGGGATCATTGACTTAATGATGCATGCTTAGCTAATTCTTTTGTTACTCACTACTTCTCTTCTAATTATGCTCCTAATGCCTTCGTTTTGACATCTTATGGGGGATCAATTAGATATTACCTGATGATTTACATGGTGAAGTTCATGATACTATTTTGAACATTCCTATCTTGGATTCCACATATAGTTGTTGTTTTTGGATAAATAATTCATATGAATCATTTAAAAACTATATACTAGACTTTTATTTCAATTCTAAAATGTGTACCTGGTACCCTGGTGTTTGGCACAAGCACCATGTCCTTTAATTTTTTGCATTTTCTTGGTTGTTACTATATGGAGGTCTAAAAATTGTTGATGCTTTACTTAGAATGGGCATTCATGTCAATTCAAATATTTCTCTATGATACTCAATATTTTGAAGCATTTCATACCTTTTCTTTGAGTGTGATTACTCTTTTTTATTTTAGCTAAGTTCATATATGGCCTAAACAACTTTTTAATGTAGCCAAATTTGCTCTAAGTGCTTGATTTTATGGCTGGGTTGGAGTACTTAATTCTTGATTTCTATAACATCCTCTTGATAATTATTGGTTACACTGTTTATCATGTTTGACATGAAAGGAATGATAGGAGGTTCAGCTTTAGATTTAGTAGTGCTTCTACTACTTTTTCCAATATTAAACAAATCAATCAAATCATAAGCTTATAATAAATCAAACAAGTATAAAAGTCCATGTGGCAAGTGCTAATTAATTACAATCCAAGGTCTACAAGAATTAAAAGTGGTCGGGTACCAGTAGCAACAACCTAAATTCTAGTCCTAGAAATGACGCAAGTGAGTTAAAGAATGGGATATTCTTGATGTCTTTTTTCTTTATCTTCCTCCCTTACATGAGCTCCTTGGATTCATCATGTCCAAGTATCCAAATGGGAAGAACTCCTCCCTGAAGGGGTGTTTTTTTCCTCTTTGAAATTTTAAATCATCATAACTTAAATCTCCAAGTTAAAGGAACTCTCCCCTAAGGGATGTTTCCCTTCTCTTTGTACTTCAACTTGGATAGTTAACATAACATCTTAAAATCAACTTTTACAACACTTTAAATTAAAATTCATGTAGAAAATAAAAAAAGACTCTAAACTAACCTGCACGGTTATCCTAAATAATTATAATAAAAAATATTCCAAGTATTTGTATAATTTAATTTGTTCAAATTTAAAACACAATCACATTTGGCCATACCTTTTTAATTTTATGGGTAACTTAATATATTTAGCACCTGCAAAAAAAATTGTTTGTTAAATATTTATTTAGCCCCCTTTATTTTAGTCATATATGAGCATGACCAGTTGTAAAAAATCCTATGAGCATGAAGATTAGTCCTAACCTAAGATTAATCTAATGCCCATTACATTAATTCAAAAAATAACATAATAAAGTTAACATATTAATAAATATCACATCAATCAATTATAACTACCAGCATGCAATGAAATCCATGAAAACTTAGCACACAAGCTACAAAAAAGAAAATATTGGCCTAACCTAGAACTAGGATTTATTGTCCTAACAAACCATCTAAAGTGTGTGCATCAGGCTATGTAATTTTGATATATCCTATACTAGGTAGTTGTTAATTAAAGTATCTAATGTTTTAATATTTATTGTAGGTCAAAGGGAATTTTTAATTTGAGTTTAAATATTAACATTTTAATATTGATTTTAAGTGTTGTGTGATTACTACCTTTATTTACACCAAGGTCATGAAGTTTATTTTACCTTCCTTGGGGTTAAGTTAATAGCCTCGTAGGCCCAAGTTACCTAGTAGTAACTAATATTATTTAATTAATTAAATTAGTTTAAATTAAGGGTTGATAACTTTTAAATTAATTGGTAAGTTGCTGATTTAAACCATTAAGTTAATTAATCTTGTTTTCCATCAACCGGTTCGTGGCATTGTCATAGTGGGCTTGAGGAACCATAAGACATGTAACCCCACAACTCAATGTAGTCCATCATAAAAACCAGCTTGATGTAGTTGAATTCAAGATTTAAATTTGGTTAAGTAATTAAAAATCAAATAATTTTAAAGTTTTGCACTACATTGAATTCATTAGTGGCATTATCACAGTGGGCTATAGGAACTAGTCATCTTAGGACTCGTAGCCCCATAACTCAAGGTAGTTCATCCTAAAAACTTCATCAATGGAGTGTTTATTATGAATTTTAAAGTTGGTTATCTAATTTAAATATTAGATTAAACCTCTTTAGAATTTTGATCAATCATTAGAGACTAAAGGTTTTCTCTTGAGTATATCTAAAACAGAATATATGGAGTGTAATTTTAGTAGTAATAGACCTAGTGAAGGGATTGTGACTTTGGGCAATCAAATCATTAATAAGAGTACATGTTTTAGATATCTTGGATCTATTGTTCAGAGTGATGGTGAAATAGATGGGGATATTATCAGTAGAATTCAAGTTGGATGGTTGAAGTGGAGGAATGCATCGGGCTTGTTGTGTGATAGAAAAGTACCCCTCAAACTTAAGGGAAAATTCTATAAGATGGTAGTGAGGCCTGCAATGCTTTATGGTGCTGAATGTTGGCCATTAAAAGAGAAGCATAATACTAAGTTATGTCTGGCAGAGATGAGGATGCTCAGGTGGATGAGTGGCTTTACCCTTAGAGATAGGATACGAAATGAGCATATACGTGAAAAGGTTGGAGTAGCTCCAGTAGAAGATAAGATTAGAGAGAGTCACCTTAAATGGTTTGGTCACATAAAATGGCGGCCTTCCAATGACCCGGTTAGGAGAGTAGAGGAATATTTTCAAGAGTTTTAAATTTATTTGAAATTTTTAATAATTTTTAATTAATTAATTAATTTAATTAAAATTAAATTAAAATCAAAGTTAAAGTCCAGTTATGGGGCTTTTAATTTTCCTAGATATAGGGTTAAATTATGATCAATTAGATATATTATTAATTATGATTTTTAAAATTTTAGGCTTTTTAAGGGGTTGACTTTTAACTTGGTTAATTTTCTGACCTAATGGACACCAAATTCAGTAAAATTTGAACCTAAGGTGTGTAATGTCACTAAGTTTAATATTCTAAAGTTTCACCCCAATTGGGTGTGTGTGTAAAATTTTATAGAAATTTTTTATGTCATTTAAACAAATGACTTAATTATTTTTCTTAGGTGTTAATACAAGGGGTTTAAAATTTTGGTCTAACCTTGACACATGTGCAAGCACACCATAGAAAACATATCCTACTCCTATAAATTTGGATAGTTTTGAATTTTTAAAGTTTTGTGTCAAAAATGGCCCATTACTTTATAAATTAACCCCACAACAATGCAATGAGCATTTGAGCCTAAGAAAAATGCAAGGGATGTCTACGATGCTCAAATAATTTTTATCAAAATTGGGTCCAATTTGACCATTGGATTGTGAGAAAATTATCAAAATTGAATTTCAAACACACTTAAGTATCTCACGATTCATTTGTCAAAATAACTTGAATTTAATTTTAATAAATATTATGTATAAATACCTTTCAAATGACACCAAAATCATTCAATTGAATTTTTATGATAAATTTTTAAAGTTTTGGCCACTAAATTGAGTTATTTAAATCAATTTAATTAAATTTAGATGCCGACATAATCATTACCAATGATTGCACAATACGGGGAGCCACCACTGTAGTTTTAATCCGAGTCAGCATGGTTCTCGATTGTTGGATCAAATAAGGATAGATGGATGATGAAAATTAAGCCATATGGCCCATAATTAATGAAAAAACACATTCGAGTCCTAAGGACCATGCAAAATTTTTCCTAAGTTGAGTGGCCAGTTGTGAGCCATTCAATCATGAAGAAGAAAAGATCATATGGCATTGATTGATCGAGAGAAAAATAGTTAAAAATGAACTAAAAATTCAAGCACCCATAACTTTTAAAATACTCTTCTAAATTTTACAAAAAATTGAAACATAAGCTCATGGTAATCTAATCTTCCAAATCTTGGAGTTTAGAGGCCGGCTCCATGCATTATAAATGTTGAGCTGTTTCAAATTTAAAATTTAATTAAAAGTTGAGTTTTCTCACCAACCAATAGATGGATTTTGATGATCTTGAACTCCTTTTGGTCATGGTGATGTCCTCTCTAACTTTGCAGAAGACTTCCCAAGCAGAGGATGGATGGATTGAAAGTTATTATGAAAACTTCACTTTCTCTCACTAGGATCCTCTCTCTTAACCAAAATGGTGTTTTCATGTTTGGATTTTATGGATAAAAGCTTGGAAGAGGTGGCAAAATGATTGAAGGAGCTGGGGAAAAGGTTTTCAGGTGGGGAAGCTATTGGATAATGAGTTTGAAATGAAAATCAAAGAATGAGCCTTAGGTTTAGGTTTTCCCCCACCTTAACCCATGAATTTTTGAATGGATGGCCTAGATTTAATGGGGACCTTACTTGAATACATGCTAAGTGTCTCAAGGCTGTTAGAAGACAGGGGAAAGGTTGGTGCATGAGTGTGACCCTTCGTCTCATGTGATGAGGGGATCACTTGCCATTTTCACCATTTGGTTAATCCATGGCTTGAGCATGAGTTAGGGGCTACGCCAAGACCTCTTTAAGAGTGGAATGGGCTGCTCTACAACAGGTTAGTGTAGTTTTTGGTGGGGGGTTAGGATTGCAAAGGTGGCTTGACAACCTAAGCTAATATGAGAGCTTATTTGAGCAAATGATTGGTCAAACTAGTCAAGGGAGCCGATGTCACACCCAAGGAAGTACATTTGGCTATTTGGGTGTGTAGCCAAGTACTTGGAGCTATGGTTTCAAAGTTTTGGCTAAATGCATTGAAATGGAGAGTGAATTTGACCCCTCTAATTGGGTTGACCAACTCAAATTAAGGGAGATTTGACTTAGAAATAATTTGGACATGTGTGAGATGTCCAATTTAAGGGATGTCCAATTTAAGGATTTTGAAGGGTTAATTTGGTTTGAAATGGCTTAGAGCATTGATTTTGACATAGGTGTAGATTAAGGGTTGACTTGGTTGAAAGTTCGTTAGAGCAAAACAAAAAAATCACCACAAAGAGTAACGGATGCAGAAATTAAATGCGGAAATAAAACAAAGAAAGATTACACCAGATTTATAGTGGTTCTGTCAAAACCTTGACCTACGTGGTGCCTCCGAGTATTGCACTAACTAAGTTTCTCTCCTTTAGCTCCCACAGCTAGGCGGACAAACCTTTAGAACAGACTCTTTTTCACTAACCCTGATGCAGTAGAGAACCGACTCGTTTTGCTTCCTCCTGAAGTGGACAAATAACCGACTCCTTTTGCTTCCTCCTGAAGCAGGTAGAGAACCCAGACTGTTTGCTGAAGTAGACCTCCTAAGAACCTCTCAAGGATGAAGGATGAAGAACAGAGAAGATGATTTGGAACCTTGCTTGGAGCAACCTTTATGAACCCTCTCACAAACTCCCCCTCACAAGTTCCTCTCTCTCTCTCTCCCTCTCCCTAAGCTCTCTCAGGTCAAGACAGCAGCACTCAAGGTCTTAAGAATGAGAAAATTTTGGTCCTTTAAATAGAATTTCAAGAACTGACATTATCATCCAGGATGATATTTATATTGTCCTGTATGATCAGTACAAATTAAGCTCAATCAGCTTGGTTGATATGGGATGATCAGAAGAAATTTTGTTCACTTCATCTAGGATGATAAAATATTGTCCTATACGATTAGTTCAAATCATAGATTATCAGCCAGACAATCGCTCGGAAAGGAGGTCTGGACAATCCAAAATTAGCTTGATAGTTCGGGCCGATCTCACGATCATCCTAGACGATTAGTTCAAAATAGAGGAAAATCGTCCAGAACATCACTCGGAAAAGAGTTGGCCAATGTTTGATCATCCAGGAACAACCATGGATTTTTGAACTGATCGTCCCGGACGATCTTGCGATCATCCTGGATGATGTGATCGTATCAATCAAGCTTTAACTGCTTTCCTTAATTACCAGATTAATTTAGGCATAATTATATAAAATCGTCCAGGCCGATGTAATGGATTGGCCTGGCCGATGTTCAAAAATAAATCTTACATAAATAGATCTGGCAACTGATTCTTTCTGATTTGAACCTATCATTCTGGACGATACAAGGATCGTTCAGGATGATGTGCTTAATGACGACTGTCTTAACTAGGATGCCATAATTAGGGTTTCTATTTTTAGTCGGATTGTCCTGGCCGATATTAACATCGTCCAAGATGATGTACTCAAATCAGAAAAATAATAGAAAAACCCTCAAGTGTGTGTGTGCAAGGTTACTTAGCATCAGTAATGACTTTTACAATGGACTCAGGAAAGGAAAAATTACAAACTGACTCAAACTAAATCTACCTAATCTTGAGCTGGCTTGAGTTGCATTCGATCTTGTGGATATGAAAAGTTAGTAGGCAAAGCAGTTGCAAATAATATGAATGTTTGCTATCATTAAAAGTTTAATCCATAAACTCAGATTTGCAACATTGGTTAATCAAGTCAAACCAGGAGTTTGATTTGGGTCAACAAGTTCAAATTAGTTATTTGAGACCAATGAAGGTGGTCTTATGTAATGGAATGACCATTTGAGTTGAAATAACCATTTGGATTCTTAAGGGGCAATTTTGTCAATAGGAGTTGACTTGGTCAACCATGCATGACCAAAGCTTGAATTTGAGTCCAATTCATTCCTAATGATATTTAGAATGCATTAGAGAAGGTTTTATGGCTTGATGTGGATTATCGATGTTGAGGTTTGGAGAAAATTCTAAGTTTGTCCTTAAAGGGCATTTTGGTCATTTAGACTCTTGGTTAACTGTGGGTTAACTTGGGTCCACAAAAGTATAGTTTTTTTGTTTAACATGTCATAATAAGGGTTATAGATATCGTCAAATTTTTTTGGGAAGGTCACAAGGTCCAATTCCACTAGGTGGAAGGTCCAGTGGCATAGACTATAAATATTTAAAGATTTTGCAGCCTTTAGATTTCAATCAAGTTTTTGGGGTTAGAGGTCTCAAATTAGACTCAAATCTGGAGGGACCCTAGGGACATGCCTAATAAATGTTCAATAGATAAATCATGAATCGAGGGTCAATAGATTGGGTTTTGAGGTTATTGAAAAATTGCCCCAAAAGGGTTACAAGATAGAGGCCCTTAACATTGAATTATGGTATGGTAATTTGGATTTGAACTGTATTTTGGATTTGATTGATTGAGTTTGATTTATCCACATAAATTATAGTCAATTGAGTGATTATTTATAATTGGATAAAGGATATCAAGGGGTAATTACTAGGTGAGTGCATTGAGCTGGGTAGTGTATTGAGTCACCTGCCTACAGTGCAGGGATGCAACCTTAAGTGATTATAGGTTTATATCAATTAGATGATAAAAATTGATTAAATAATGGAAGTTTAAAGTTTGAATGAGATTGGGGAGCTACAGACAGGTGCAGGCTAATGTTTGAAGTTGAATTGAGTTCTAGATGATTGTTAACCACTAGATCAACACAAAAGAATCTAAATATGTCCTGATAACAAAAATGTGGTTAACATATCCTTAATGATCAGTCACCACTAGTATTATCCAATATAATCAATAATAAACTGAAGGAATCATTACACTTAAATACATAAATTAATATATGTGCGAGACTATAAATGTATCGGTAATCAATATCCATATTAGTAGGACAACAATAATAATAAAACATTAAATCCATACAATAAAAGATAAATCATCGGTATTGAAATCATGCCTGAGTACATAAATAAATTATAAATATATAGGTGTCAATGTCAATGTCATCAATCTTATTTATCTTATATATACACAATCAGTACATGTATCTATATGCACAAGCATATGTTTTAACATGGTTAGACATCTAGCTTTATTATGGTATTTTTATTCCTTTTATCTGTACTAATTACATCATTATATCAATATAATTATTTTTTTATCTTTTATCATTATTATTATGTGTGAATTTTAATAAGTCATTAAGAGTCACCACTCTCTACTTATTGGTATAATTCAGTCATATGTTACAATCTACAATCAGGATAACACCATAAACCATCTTTGAAGAAAAGCCCATCGACCCACTCTCTTGTGCATGTTATTATGTTTTAACACCCAACCCATATAAATGTTATTATATTTTAACAACCAACCTGAATAAATCATAGTGTTAACATCTAGCTTCCTTGCTTAAATGCCACACTTATTTATATGAAAGGCTCAATTCTATAAAATACACCAAACTCGAATAAATTATATTTCAAACTATAACTTTATAAAATCATAAATTTCATTATACCAATGAAATTTAATGTTATTATAGTCAAAATATTTATACAATTTAGATATATCATACACAAAATATTATACAGTAAAAGTGTGGTAAATTAGCAGAAAACATATTTTTATCAATTTATGAGAAAATAAATCTATCAAACTCAAAATTATTGAAAAATAAAATGAGTTTTGTGTTACTTACCATGATTAGAAAAAATATTATAGGTGATTGGCCACTAAAAGGCTCGACGTTGATGGTCGAGTGGATATCAGAAAGTGTAAGATTGATAGTGACCGCCTATACACAAATTTCTAGTGATGGCCAAGCATAGAGTTTCAATAGTTACAGTTTTTTAATAAAAATTTTGATGGCAGATAAGTGGAGGTTTTTCGGTGGTAACTGTGAAGATGTATGGCGATGACGAGCGAATATTAATCAAATGGTGGTGGACTAACAGAGACATGGTGTTGGTGGTTGGGTGGAGGTCCGACAATGAAGATCTGGCAGTGGTTCGATGACGACAGGCTGGTGGAAGTCTAAAGGACGATGAGCTAGTGAAAGTTTGATAGCACTCGCCAGGCGATGAGGTTTTATCGATGATGGTACTCTGGTGGATCTTTGGGAATCTTCAAGCCTTAGTGCTCTCTTAATCTCTAGATTCTTAGGAGTGATATGTGAAACCCTTTAAGTAAAAAGAAGCTAAACTCTTAAATATATATCAAGGCCACTTTTAGTGTAATTGTTAACATTTTATTAATAAACTTTGTAGTTAAGCATGTTCATGCTAGAGAAATCCTGGGATGGATGCCATATTAGAATGTTACACCAACAGGAAAAAAACTTTGAAGCCCTTAGGCTAAAGTGCGCAGTCAATCTCTCAATAGTTAAGAGTCTGAGCTTTTACAAATGGTATTAGAGTCATATACCAGTCAGAAGATAGGAACTAAGTATCATATAAGACAAAATCTTACGTTATGGAAGACACCTCTTAAAATCTGTATCACATAAAGTGTTACATATCGGAAGTCGCCACTTGAACTTGTTGGGGCAACCTTTAGAATCCCATATGCTTGATGGATGATTCTAGGATAATAATATTAACAAGGATGCTCGTTATTTAAGTGAGTGAGATAATGAAATCTTTTAAGTAAAAATAAGCTAAATTCTTAAACATCGAGGCGCCTTTTAATGTAATATTTGTAATTTAATCAAGAAACTCTGTAGTTGAGTGCGCTTATCCTAGACAAATCCTAAGATGGGTGACCTCCTTTGAAGTTACACTAATAGAAAAAATTGTGAGGCTCTTATGCCAAAGCAGTTTATTTCTTGTAGTTAAGAGTTTGAGCTATTACATAGTATGCCCTATAAGAACATGTGGAGCAAATTTTGAGTGCTTTATCGGACGAACCATATTGATTTGTCCTGGAGCATTTCTTCAATCTTTATGTGCTTAAATGGTGTGGAATCAAGCGTTCTTGGGCTCATTAGATTCGTTTCATTGAGCTACTCAATTGACTAAGCATGCTATATTTCGACATCATTTGGTCACCCAATTAATACTCTAAAACTTTTAGATATGCTTCAAGCTATTGATTTGAGATCATTTAGGCTCGAATTAGACCAATTTTGATGTCATTAGAGTTTTCTCATCTAGACATTCAGTTTAATTATAAGTTTGCTAAAATCAGAGTTCAATGTCCGTTCAATATAATTTTTATGACATTTTAATTCTATGGTACATACTTACTGTGACATCATAAATTTAAATGAGCATTGTACAACAACATTTAAAATATATAAACATATTTTAATTTGAGAGAGATTGATAATTAATGTATAGAACTGTTATATGCGAAAAAAATATTAATTATGAATTAGAAGAGCATTAAATTTAATCTTATATTAGATATTTTAAAAATATAGTAATATTATTAAAATATTAAAAAAATTAGAATTACTCAAAAATTTAAAACATGAATAGAGTCAATTTATTTTCCACATTCTCTAACAAACAATTGGCTCTATTCGTGAGATGCCCTCTCATTTGATAGATGTTGAGTAGCTTATTAATTAGTACAAATTTGTAGAGAAAATGGATTGCTTATCCCTTAAGACAGTTCGTGTACGCTTCCCATTGGTTTTCATTTTGACTAGCTTTAATACTGGAAATGCGGAGTAGAGCGTATAGATGACTCGGCTCCATGCTATGCTAAAAAGAGTGCTTGACGTGTTCGCAGAGCTTGTCTCTTCCGTTAGGAAATAAATTTTTATTTTTTTAGAAGAAAACGACTTATGGATCATGTGAAAATTTAGAGGTTCATATAATTGTCAAATAAGATAAGAATCTCTAAGCAACGTAAATGGGCTAAATTCAACCGTTGTGTTAATGAATAGGAGGGGATGCTCTCACATATGCATGCCTATGTAAATAATTCGTAGATATCTGACATGTTTCCGACACGTACCTCAATTAGGTGGGTTACATGGTCAGAGTAGTATTCTCCTACAAGGAGACTGTTTGTCAAAATCTATTATAGATAATAGACTGCTAGGTTCAATAGCAACCTTTCAGCTAGAGATCATAGTGTGCTGACTCGCCCTGAGAGAAGCAGTCGCTCTTGGGGAGCTCGTCAACACCAACACATACGCTAAGGATCAATCACCTCGACCAATCCCACCCTTTAGCATCATTTATGAGCAATAAAGGTCATTTGCGTGCCGTTTCGATCCCTGATCAAGTTGTAGGATGCACACGCCTCTAAAAAATTTGACTATGCCTTCATCGAATAAACATGTTCTTGAATTATAGCTACCTCCATCCAGGGGACTTGCCCCTTGCTCTTTAGAAACTCAACATTCATCCTTCAAAACTCGCCTCTTACTCCTAAGAACTGACCAACACTACAACTCGGCTCCTAAAGACTTGCCTAGGATATTCTCCCTCAAGGACGTATTCAAGGAAGAACCTGTCTTAGAGAAGGGGGTCACATTAGAGTTATGTATATAAATAATTAACTCATCCCCCAATAATAAAAATTTGAGCTACTAAATCTCTCATAACATAGAAATAAAATAATCAACTTTCATTTCATTCAAACATAAATATATAATACATCAAACTTTCAATTATGTACATCGAAATAAATAAAATTGATTACAAAATTAGTACCTTATAATCGACGCTCAAAGAATCTTTATATAGACTAGTCTACTCAACTAGACCCTTTCCTTCGCCTAAAACATTGTAAAGTAACAAAGCGGGCTCAACTAGCTCAGTAAACTTCCTCCTTCCCCATCACAAGCATTAATATTCAATACAAATATTTAAAAATAATTAATTAAAGGAAAAATTAAAGACTTACAAAATAGTTAAAATATAAGCAAAACCTAAACTTATCAAAGTTTTATTATATACTTGATTGTAGAGTTAGCACTTATACTTTCATAATCACATAACCACTTTTACAGAAGTCTCCAAATGCAGTATACAATACTTACTTTCAGATGTTCAATTGGATATCATTTTCATATTTATAACAAAATTCATTCAGAGGTTCAAAGTTTATTAATGCACATTTCATAACATCTCAAAAATTTAATTTATGAAACATTAACATATAAAATGCAATGATTATAGTGTAAATGTCTTTATGTGTGTTTATAACTCCACTTCCATTTATGCCTCCCTTTACCTCCCACGCCTGCATATAACAAGTGGGGCTAGAATCCCTACCACATATGCATCAAGTAGATGGGGCCATAAAAGTATTCACATTGTTATTTAACCTCCCACATTTGCTTTTAGCAAGTTTGAATCCCTCCAACATTTTCATTAGATATATGGGGCTAGAAGAGTATATTTAGAGCCCTTGTAAAATAGCTGAGAGTGCACTTTTCCACCTTTAAAAATAGAACATCTCTAATGCCATATAATGCAAAAATGTAACGCAATGATACATTAATTAGATTAACCATTTAATGCATATTTAGATGATGCGTGAATTGCTAGTAAAATGCCACTGTACTTTATACAGACTACTCATTAAACTTTTCCTTTAAAATTTCAAACTTCAGAGGAATGTTCATATGAATATTTCAAGAGTTTTATATAACTACTATATTTTCCATAAAACCCTCGATTCAAATGTACATTTAGAAAATCATCCAGTAAAAGCCAGCAGTTAAAAATTCAATTTTGTATTGTCAAAATGTCCGTAATAAAAAGTGAAATAACATATTAAAAGTCATATGATGGAAAGCTTGTAAACCCCAAGAAAAATATTTTTTAATTAATATCTTCTTATATATTTATTAAATTAAAATCAGAGACAGGGGATTAGGAGTCTACCTTAAGATCTCCAATATCCTGAACTAGTCTAATGGACTAATTCTAAGTTTTAACCTTTAAATCCGCTTTCTTAGCTTTCTTTTTCTCTTTCTCCTTCACCTTCTCCTCTCTTCTTCTCTGGCTAGCATGGGTAGAATGGTTCATAAAAAATGGTTCAAGATATTTTGATCATTTAAAATCCATTAACATAACTTAGCATTATGGCACCCAACTACCTAACGTCATACTACACTAGAGAATATTTTATATTCCCCTAGAATATTCTCACCTGAGACCTGACATTACGAAGATGCATCCTCAGCATTTCATAGCTCACCTAAACCTTATTCTTTATCCAAAAAAAAATCTAGAGCTCAATACTGTTGAGCACCATATCTCTCGGCGTCGCAATGCCCACAAACCAAATTTTCATACCTTCAATTTTTACTTCTCATAGTACAAACCTTGGTTCCTTATAATCTCAATAAAAATTCTAAGATTTATAATTACTAATCAAATAAAAATTAATAATCATTAATAATAATTTCCTAGATTTTAGATGACGAATATTGCATGCCCGTGTCAATCTATAACAGTCACATCATATACTATATTTTTTTATGTTTTCTTGGTGTTTCCATTCTTATAGCTTTCTTACCTTATAAATAAACGGTGAACAAGAGTCTTTTTGATCCTTTTTTTAGATTATTTACCCCTATGGTGTTTAGTTCTAAAATACTCTAGCATTCCACATACTTTATATACTTGATTGCCTTTATCTACTCGATTTTATAATCCTAACTCACTAATAACATGCTAGTAAGGTTGGGTGTCATCAATGAGTGTAATTGGATCCAATATACTCTAACATGTGGCAAGCATGGATTCATGCTAGTTATTAGAAGCTGGGTAATATGTGATGGATGACAAAACTAGGAGCCATTCATGAGCATGGAGAGCCAAATTTATACTACCCACCATGACTTGATGTAGTTGGAAGAAAAAAATCATTAAAATGGTCCAAGATGCATTAGGGTGAGTTTAAAGGAAATCATAGAGAAAATAGGAAGGAAGACTTAAGTCGTCCTAGTTAACAAAAAGCACCTTCACAAGTGAAGATAACACCACAACCCACTCACCCATATAGGAAAGAACGTACACTTCCTACTTGATTCTTGACCATCACTCCTATAAATATTTCTATGGTCTATCTTATGGATGCCATTTAGAATAAGGATTTTATCAAGAAGCTACCACTCATGAATGCAAGCATATATATAAATGATACCTTCAAGTACTATGCCTTTCGTAAGGACCACAAGCTCAACATCGAGGAATGTAGGTACCTATGAATTATAATAAATACACTCATAATAGTGTGAAAACTAAAAGCATTCATCATTTTCAGCCCAAGTAGGCACCTGGGAAGGTACCAATAAAGGATCCATTGAAAAAGCTCATTATGCGCCATGCCATCCACATTATCGGAGTAGTACCTACCATTTTCAAAGAGGAAAGATTTAAAACATCTTAGGAAGAGAGTATTAAGAAATAATGTGTAACAATGGCTTCAAAGTGACTAGATTACTTATTACTACCTGAATAGAAAATGATGACTTATGAGTTCATAATGCATTTATTAGGTCACTCTGAATATTTATTTATCATCCATATTTAAAGTTGGTTTAAGCACTTGTGAATTTAATTTAGAAAATTTGAAATAGGGTCTAGGAAGTTTCCTAAGAGTGTTGTGGCACTATATAGAGGAGCATTATAGTAGTAAGTTCTCTTTTTGAGTAAACAGAAATTCAACACTTAATAACACTTCCATAAATCCTACAGATTTCTCCTATACATTTAACATTATGAAAAAATTTGTTATATTTCTTCACACTCACTGAGATGGGCTTCCCTCATGGAAAACACCAGAAGACACCAATGGTTGCCTAAACTCCTTTTAAAATAAGGTGTTGTGGCCAGAAAGCTCAACCAAAGGCCAAATCACTACATCTTTTGCTATACTTGTCATCACCCTAGTATCAATAATTACCCCCATATGTGCTTGTGCACCTACAAAGCTGGGACTCACTTTTCTTTACTCATAGTGAGGGGAATATTATGAGAGATTGATGAGGATTATCACCTTTTCTAAGCACTCCTTCATTACCACCACCTTGCTTGATTCAACTTTTTTAATCTCCTTGAATACAAACACTGATGGATTATTTAGTTATAGGCTAATAAGAAGCTCACCGCAATAACCATTATCTTCTTCTTGCTTGTAGGGAAGCTAGACTTCTCCTTCTTGCCCTTGACCAACTTTTTATTATAGAGAAGCACCATCTTCAGCTTCTTATCACCTATGCCAAATTGCTTTAAAGGGCCTAGATCAGTAGATTAATCATATCTAGTGAGTAAGTAACACATGCTCGAAAGCTAAAGGAAAGAAGTGTAGTTTTTCTTAAACCTCCATTATTATTTATAGTTGGAGAGAGAGTGTTATTTCAAACAAATGCCATGATGAGGAATCTTCAAAGTCAGCTCAATGCTTAAGGCAATAATAATGACATGGTAGCACCTCTTACATGCTTTTCCTTTTTATTTTTTACTAAAAATAATGCATTCCCCTCATCTTAAATTCACTTATTATTTTCATAACTCATATTTTCCAGGGAGCGAGAAAGTCTAGAAACTAAATGTATACTCATACAAACAGATGTACGTAACTCATAGTTACCTAATACGTTCCCACCAAGAAGCTTAATTAGGTGGGTCATATGATCAAAGTGGCACTCAAACTCAAGGAGTATAACCTTATAGAGCTATTACCTATAACAATCCATTATACAACATCCACTATCCTTTACGGGAGTTCACATAACCCCATAGATAATAATATCCATTCTTTTTTAGCCCCTCTAATGGCCTCATCCAAACCATGCATACTCTTAGGATTACTCATCTAAACCATCATGCTCTCCCAAAGCCACTATCAGTAACTAAGGACATCTGCTTATAATTGATACCCTCTATTAAGTTGCAGCAAGCGCATACTTTTGAAACATCTAACTGTGACTTCATTAAATGACCCATTCTTAGATTACAACTACCTGACATTGAGAACATTCCCTTCACTCCCAAGGGCTCGATGTTTATACATGGGAACTCGCTGACATTGAATCAACCTGCAATTTAGCTCTTGAAGATTAACCTATGATATTCACCCTTAAACATTCATCCAAGACACTCACCTTAGAGAAGGGGGGCCATGTTAAATGCAATAGTCCATGTGTGTAGTTTTTAGCTAGTCTATATATTAATATTAGTCTATAATAATCACATCATACATTTTTTTAAAATTTTTTAAATATTTCCTTTCTTTGTAGCCCTTATGACCCAATAAATAAAGAGTGAAGAAACATATTATGAATCATTTTTTATATTCTTTACTACCATAGTGTTTATTTTTATATGAATTTATTATTCATATCAAAAGTGCACCCTCAAATGAATTTTCTATTCCCAAATTAGTTGCTTCTTTATTTTAAATACTATAATGGTATAACGTTGTATTAGTATAAAGTGTATCACATGATTAGTTTATCTCATTTAACCTGTGCCCATATTTATTTAGAATTTTACCTACAATCATGATGCAAACTTTTCCCATCCATGCATCATGATGCTCCAAAATTATCAATAAAGAGACTGAATTATCTACCCTCAAAGTCAGATAACATGATGAGTGTATTCTAGATAAAGAAACTAAACCAGGTAAACTAAGATAACATGACAATTGTATATATATAATATATCTCTTGTGGTTGATTCAAATCAGGTTCTTATGAGAAAATTTTGAAACTCTTCTTCTTTCTCTCAAAAGCTCTATAATAAAATTTAATTTAGCTTTTCATAAGATCTAAAATCTTCATTTTTAAAGCTTGCATTCTCAAAGTATTTTGAGCTCCTAAGGAGTTTGTAAGGTGATAAAGTTGATCATATCATCATTAGATTCATTTTAGTTCATTTTTTTCTTTTACAATAGTTTTTGAGGTTTGTATTTGCAAATTTTGAATTTTGTTTCCAAGTTTGATAAGCTTTTGGAATGGCATAGAACACTCACACTTATGTTTAGAGATGGATAATGTTTTCCCATAAACGAGGGCATTGTGATCGCCATATTGGAATTTTAATCGCCATATTGGGATTTGTATTTTTTTTATCTAAATAAAGGAGTTTTGACTTAGTTTTTTTTTTTTACTTTTGTATTGTGCCAAGTGAAAATTAGTGGAGCTTTGTAAAGCTAAAGCATGCTAGCCAGATAAAGTATGGCTACTCTTTCCCTTTAACAAAGATTATGTAAAGGATTCTTTATCATCTTAAGGGGTATAAAAATAAATATATAATTATAAGTTTGAGATAGTGGAATCCTAATTCAAGTCAGGATTAGATGTGAATGTAGGCTAGTTGGAATATGTTATAAAAGAAAACAAAAGTAGGCTAGTTAGTTTTGAATTACTTTAAAATATTTTTTTATCTATATATTTATAATTTAGTTTATGCATATATGCATAGTAAATTTCTTGGGCATTATTATTAAATTGATGATTCTTAGTATAAATGTTTTTGTGTTAAAATTAAAGAGAAATGTTTATCCATTTAGCCTAATAACTAATTAAAACTCTTAATCTTAGCAATTTTATCTTGTGATTTCCATATTGGGATTTGTATATTTGTGAGTGAATTTTGTTTTTCACTTTAATTATTAAATTAATTATTTTTTTATTTGTGCATTTCATTTGATGGTTTGAATTAATTAAATATTAAAATGATCCATAGGTGTTCAATTGTAGTCCCAATTCCCATTAGTGTGATCAATAATTAGTAACCCACTTTAAAGCTTTTCTTGATGATAATATATGGCAATTAAGATCCATAGGATCTATAAATCACTTGATTCAAAATGAATCAACATGTTTAATATCACATATTAATGAATAAAACATATGAGGGTTAAAGTTGGGCCTATTAAAATGATCAAACGCAATTTTAACCCAGAAGCCTAAGTTGTTTTACAGATTAACCACTTGATATTTCTATATAAATATATTTTTTACCTATTTGATATAGGATAAAATTGAAGTCACAAACTCCTTACATCTAAAATTTATTTTAGTTACGTGCTAAAAATTTTGAGTCGGTAGAGTGTATATTTTATGTTTGAACATTATATAAAATTTCAATATGCGCAAATAAAAGAGTAAGATTAGGAATTTTTTAATTTGGAAAACCCAAAAAGAAAAAATAACTATGGGACCTAGTCCAATAGAAAAAATTCACTATATAGTAGGTTATTCAAGAATCCTCCCTTTCTCATAAGCTAAAGAAGAGGAGATTCTTTGAAAACAAATGTATGATTTTTTGATAGGGGGATTATTAAAATTTAGTGGTTACAGATGGACTGTTAACACTCACCAGTAGGGTTAAAGTATGGTGTCCAAAAGTTGATAATAGAAATCCAACAACATAGTTAAATCTGGACAAGAGTCAGAAGATGACGGTGATTGTTAATGGCGATGGTGGTAATAAATGGTGGTGGTCATGAGTGGTGATAGCTGAAAAATATAAGAGAGCTTTCTAGTTATCTCTCTCTATCCCCCCCCCCTTGAGATTCATACTGATCATATAATTTTTCTAGAGTCATCATTTGCCCCCCAATTTTTAGACTTTGAACCTTATTTTGTCTAAAATTAATGTATATATATATATATATATATATCTTGATTTTTATAACTTTTTAATAAGATTTCTCTTTTTTTTTAGATTTTTTTTAAAGAGATGTTCTCTCTCTCTCTCTCTCTCTCTTTTAATATAATATATATGTTTTTATAACTTTTTTATTATTTTATGATTTTTTTCTTCCTTAATATTATATAACTCTCTTCAATAAAATCATGTAACTCTCTTCTTTAAAGTTGCATAACTCTCTTCCTTAAAGTTATATAACTATCTTCATTAAAGTCATGTAACTCTCTTCTATAATATTATATAAGTCTCTTCCATAAAATTATGTAACTCTCTTCATTAAAGTCATATAACTATCTTCATTAAAATCACATAACTCTCTCATTTAAAATTATATAACTCTTTTTCTCTCCTTTAAGGTATAAATATCTTTACATGGGAGGAGTTTACATAACTTATCTTTTCCAATCTTCTTAGAAGAGAGGCGTTATACTATCTTGAATATATGGTATACCCTTCCAAGCTCCATTGCCCCTCTTTGTAAAGAATGAGTTATTCTTTTCCTTTTTTTTTATTCTTCATTTCTTATCATAAGAGAAGCATTCCACTATCTTGAATAGGTGGTATTCCCTTTTAGGCTTGGATGCCCCTCTCTATAGAGAACAAGTTTCTCTTGCCCTCTTTTCTCCTTCATGTCTTCTCACAAGAGAGGCATTCTAATGTGTTGAATATCCCCTTTCAAATTCTAGTTCCCCTCTCTGTAGATAATGAGTTACTCTTTCCCCCCTTATCCTCTTTATTTCTTCTCACAAGAGAGGCATTCTAATGTATTGAATAGACATTATTCCATTTTAAGCTTCAGTGCCCCTCTCTATAAAGAATGAGTTTCTCTTTCTCCCTTCTCTTCTCAATTACTTCTTGTCAGAGAGACATTTCACTATCTTGAATAGGTTGTATCCCGTTATAAGCTCTAGTATCCCACTTTATAGAGAATGAATTACTCTTGCCTCCCTTCATTTATCTATTTCTTCTAATAAAAGATATATTATACTATCTTGAAAAGTCATTATCCCCTTGCAAGCTCTAGTTCCCCTCCCTATAGAGAATAAGCTGCTCTTACCCCTTTTTCTTTTATATTACTTCTCACAAGAGAGGCATTCCACTATTTTAAATAGATGGTATTTTTTTCAAGCTCCAATTCTCCTCTCTTTGAGTGATACTAAGAATTACTATCTTCACAATGAAGCTTTTGTATTTTTCTTAAGAGAAAGTTGATTGACTTGATTTTGAGAGATAGTTCATCATATTTTGATGCTCCAAATTTTCTTCTAACAGAGAGATAATCATTAAAAAAAATTATTATTATTGCTGAATATAGAAATGATGTTGTTGAATGTACTTCAATTCATGAAATTTTATCTTTAGCCATTCCATTAATATTTAAGATGAAAATGACTACAAGTTGGAATATGATATAGAATTTTAAAAGTTATTATATTGATATTATATAAATTCAATAATCTTGTACATAACTGTGTGATGCTTATATAAGCTTGACTAATGTTTGCATTTAGTTTATTTGAAGTAATGAATATTATATATTTATGTAAGAATAGTTCTAATTTATGAACTTGCCCCTAAAAGGAAATCAAGTTTTTTATGTATATTTAAGATTTTATCCCTGTTAGAGCAATCTGATCAAAAAGATTTTTCCTCCCATATATGTATTCCATAAACTTGATGCAACAATGATTCATAATTGAGATGAGATAGAAAAATGCTTGTTTGTTGTTGTAGTAATATTTTTCTCAGTATTAAAAAGAATTCTTTCAAGCCTAATAATAGTTCATGTTAAGAGACGACCTGACTAAAATCATGCCCAAAATATTGATATGAATGACCCTTTTAGGTTATAGCAAAAGTTTCCCTCTAGTCAAGAATTGTTTCTCACATACGATATTGAACTATTATGTGCTAAAAAAAATTGAGTCGATATAGTGCATATTTTACGTTTCAATATTATACAAAAATTAAATAGGTATAAATAAAAGTAGTAAGACCAGAAAAGTTTTTATGTGAAACACACTAAAAGAGAAAAAAACCATGGGTCCTAGCCCAGTTAAAAAAATTCATAATAGAGTAGGTGATTCAAGAATTCTCCCTCCCCACAAGCTAAAGAAGAGAAGACTTTTAAAATGAATATTTGATTTTTTCTAAAGGGGAGTTATTGAAATTAAGTATTCATATATGGACAGTTAACATCTAATTATAGAGTTCACAAGCTGATAATCGAAACCCAACAAAAGGGTTAAATCTTGACAAGAGTCTGAAGATGATGATGATCATATGATTTTTCTAGAGTCATAGTAATCTCAAAAGAAAAATCATTTCAAATAACATATATATTAGATTGTACAAAATTAATAAAACACACCTTTAAAAAAAAAATTAAACGACTAAAGTACACATTTTATATAGACGTTCTTTTTACAAGAGTTTTCGAGAAGTTAGTAAACAACTTCAAATTCAATGGATATCCCGACATTTGATATACTATCAACGACAATTAAATTATTCATCAATTCAAAGAGAGATAGAGAGAGAGAATTTTAATTTCATTTTTATTTAAATGATAACTAATAATTAACAAATTTTGCATCGTAAACTCAATATAAAAAAAAAATCTATACTCTCACAAAAAATATTAAATTCTAAGATAAGATATTTATCTATATTGACTGATTCTGCCCTACATGAATATTCCCCACTAGAACGGTTCAGAGGCGCCGCCGCCCCATCTGAGGATATTCCGCCTTCCCCGACCACAGTATTATTCAAGCGAGATATTTTTTTTTTTTGCAAAAAATCTAAACCAACACGTGTGGCCTTTAGGATTCGATTCTGGGCCCCACCTAATCCCGACGCGCTTTCTCCGCGGTGCCCCCATATGGTCTGGTCGGTGACCGTTGCATGCTCCAGCCGCTTCCAACTGTCTCCTCGTCCTTCGCGACCTTCGCTCCTAAGGCAACCGGTCGTTCGGGATCGACTGCCATGGCATAACACCGCGCAGGGTGAATTTTCAATACCGTCGGCTCATGCGCGGAGAGGTAGCTGATGATAGGTGGAGTTCCGTGTTCGCTGCGTGGGATGATCGGTGGATGCTTAGGAAGCCGTGGATAGAATGTGTGGGTGCCATGGGCGGCTCCGCGGAGTTGGCGTTTAGGGATGGGGTGAGGTAGTTTGACTATTTCTTGTTGGATTCGTACGTTCAGTGAACTGTCTGCGGTTTATTGGTGAGAGATTTGACGGTTAATTGATCGTTGACAGGGAATGATTGAACGGCTAGGATTCGACCGTCCACTCGACAGTCGCGGATGGGGGGAATCAAGTTTCATAATGAACGGCAGAGTGATCCATATATTGAACATGTTCATGAGATTAGGATCAATTTGAATATTGTTAGACTTATCAGGATATTAAAATTTCATTCATTTTATAATATTCCAAGCAATTTTTTAATTAAAAAAGCAATTTTTTAATTAAAAAAAATTGCAATAAAAAAATTACTTGAAATATTATAAAATCAGTTCCAAATGAAATTTTAATCTCCTAATAAGTTTTACAAAATAATTATTCTATAAATCAATAAAAAGTTGATAATATGTATAAAAATTTTATTTTATAGTAATTTTTTAAGCTATATTGATGATATTTAAATTCATTATGATACAAATTGCATCGAAATATTTTGATAAAAATTTTCTTCAAAAAAATAAAAATCTTCAAGAATTTTAAGCCTTATGTAATTTGAGATCTTTGAATTGAATGAACCATATTGAGATAGCTTCAGCAATATGCAATCCACTGAGATAGCTTCAGCAATATGCAATCCACACTAGATGTTATTTAAAAGATTATTAATCTTATTAAGAAAAGATGGTGGGACTTAATTAATATATTTCATCATGTTCAAGCCCTTAGTTAGAAGGAAACATTTTATCTTTAATGCAATAGTAGAGTTTGAATTAAAATGAGAATCTAAAGAATTGGATCTCATCCAATTATGGGTGTCAATATTTGACACAACCCAAAAATCCGATTCGAATTTGACACAAAAATTTTAGGTACAGGTCAACACATTCGAGTTAGAAATTTCGACCCATTTGGAAAAACATGTCGGGTTCGGGTCGACCAAAAAACTCGAAAATCACTACAGGAAAAACGCCAAAAACCGGCGGTTAGGAAGGCAAAACCGGAGGTTTTAAATTTTACCGGCGGTTTCTCAGCGGTTTTTACGCCGCCGATATAATTGGCGTAACTTTTACCGGCGGCTTAGTACCGGCGGTTCTGTTAGGCGGCGGTTTTCCGGCGGCGTATACCGCCGGTGACTACCGGATTTGTAACCGGTGGTTTTCCGGCCGTTGAGCCGCCGGTTATATTATCGACGGCTAACTGGCGGTCACTTTACCGACGGTATGCCGGCGGTTAAAGAGGCCGTCGTGTGTTCTCTTAACTGCCAGTTACAAGACTGTCGCTAATACCGGCGGTCCAACGTTACGAAACCCCCGGGTACGCCGCCGGTACGAGCCGGCGGCCACACCGCCTGATGAACCGCCGGATGAACTGCCGGTAATACTGGCGATCCTTTAACCGCCGGTAAGCGGCGTTTTTCCTGTAGTGAATAACCCAGGTTGACACAGAACCATCATTCGTTCCTATGTCTTATATGTCTGACATGTGTCGCGTCCATCTGACCAAGGTTTGGGAGACGCTGTTGGTATGCCAATGTTGCCTATCTGGTGATCATCTACCACTGCTACCCTACATTCTGCTTCGGCACGAGAGTCCGAGACCACAAGAAGAGGTCCATAGGATCAGAACTTTGGAAGTATGTCCGAGCTGCCACTACTGCTATCGTTATCGACCTGTTGCTATCGCACGCCGCCGCTGCTGCCTGAATAAGTTCGCGAATGGAGCCTCCACCGACAGATTTATAGGATTCGGTTGAATAAGCTCACGAAGTGAGGATAGCGACATGCTTACGGGTCGTGTCAGGTTAACCCAGACCCAAAACGGTTCGCGTTTGGGTCCGACTAAATGACTCGTTTCTAAAAATGGTTTGGGTTTGGGTTGAGCCGAATAGTGTCGGGTCAGCTTCGGGTTGGAATCAAACCCGACCTGAATCATCTTAGAAGAAGAAGAAGATATTTCCTTTGTTAAAACCCGTTAGATAAGTTAATCAGCCTCCCATTTAATGTTATAAAATAATTTTCAAAACGATGGATTCACATTTGTTGTAAAAAGGAATATGTTAGGAGTCGACCTCCTTTTCTAAATGACAACAAAAGTTTAATATAGAAAGTATTAGCTAAGTTCACAAGGCTTAAAACGTAAACCTTTATTAGAAATTAAACCACAACACTTAAACCATGGTCACTAGGAGTTTAAATTCTCCGAAGGATAGCCTATTCTTAATGTTATTAATTAATTTATCAAGAAGAAATGTTTTTCTTTTAACCTTTGAATAATGGAGTTCTTTGGTATTTAAGAAGCAACACTTAACACTGAAATTTATTAGCAAAGGAAATGATATTTAGTTTACCACATGACATGCAAATATATATTTACAATATCATAAATCTTGTCTTTATTGATAATAATGCCACTTTTCTTTCAAAATAAGAAAGAAACCTTCAAATAGTCTAATCATATTAATATTATAAATAGGAAATATCATAATATTACAAGTAAAACATAAACGAGAAATATTATTGGTACATAAATTTTTAAAAAAAGAAATTTAAAGTTGTTTATGGTAAAAAAAGAATGTTTTATGTTTTACCTTTGAGTAGTGGAGTTCTTAGGTATTTTAGAAGCAACACTTTATGTTGAGGGCTTGTAGCAAAAGTTTTAACTTTTATTTTACCACTGGATATGCTATTAGTTACAATATAATAATTCTCTTGAATATTGATAATTAGGTTACTTCTGATAAGTGATAACACTTCATGGTAAGTGGTAAAGTGGATAGAAGAATGAACTTTATCTATTTTTAGTTATTTATTTATTATTTTAGTTAGTTCCATTAAAAAATCCATCACTAAAGTTAGTAAAGGCAGTTTGTTTTCCCTTCAGTTTAGCAATGTTAGTAGTTTTCTTTAATTACTATAAAATTATTCTCTATAAAGGGAGGAAAAACAAAAATGAAAATGTTAAGCAGTTAAAACAAAAAAATTCCAATCTTCCTTTTCTAATCTTCTTCTTATTTCTCTTGTAAAATTATTTGTATCAATGATATCATAGCAAATCCAAACATGGAGAAATATGGCAAAACAAATGCTAAATTTCATAATGAAGTCACTGGATCTTAGTGTGACATGGTGTTTAATTGAAAAAAGTTGTTATATTTTGAAAAGAATAATTTTCTTTAGGAGAATTTAATTTTTAAAATTTTACTTTTGAAATTGAACACATCATTACGAATGATATATCACCTCGGGAGGCGAACATATCATTC
>NW_021320100.1:454235-528788 GCF_001605985.2 Dendrobium catenatum
CACAAAGTATCTCATGCTAAATTTGATTTGAAGTCTTTATAGTCTGGAGTTTGATTTCCTGAAATGTTAGTACACACAAGAGCAAAAATAACTCTTCTAAAAGTGTTAGGAGATAACTATACATAAAATAATAATATTTGAAATCATCAAAACTATACGAATTGCAAGAATGTAAAACATGCAAATAGCAACTCTCTTAACAAATGTTGCCTATCTGGTGATCATCTACCACTGCTACCCTACATTTTGCTTCGACACGAGAGTCCAAGACCACAAGAAGAAGTCCATAGGATCAGAACTTCTGAAGTATGTTCGAGCTGCCACTACTGCTATCATTATCGACCTGTTGCTATCGCACGCCGCCGCTGCTGCCTGAATAAGTTCGCGAATGGAGCCTCCACCGACAGATTTATAGGATTCGGTTGAATAAGCTCACGAAGTGAGGATAGCGACAGGCTTACGGGTCGTGTCAGGTTAACCCAGACCCAAAATTTCGGGTTTGGGTCCGACTAAATGACTCGTTTCTAAAAATGGCTTGGGTTTGGGTTGAGCCGAATAGTGTCGGGTCAGCTTCGGGTTGGAATCAAACCCAACCTGAATCATCTTAGAAGAAGAAGAAGATATTTCCTTTGTTAAAACCCGTTAGATAAGTTAATCAGCCTCCCATTTAATGTTATAAAATAATTTTCAAAACGATGGATTCACATTTGTTGTAAAAAGGAATATGTTAGGAGTCGACCTCCTTTTCTAAATGACAACAAAAGTTTAATATAGAAAGTATTAGCTAAGTTCACAAGGCTTAAAACGTAAACCTTTATTAGAAATTAAACCACAACACTTAAACCATGGTCACTAGGAGTTTAAATTCTCCGAAGGATAGCCTATTCTTAATGTTATTAATTAATTTATCAAGAAGAAATGTTTTTCTTTTAACCTTTGAATAATGGAGTCCTTAGGTATTTAAGAAACAACACTTAACACTGAAATTTATTAGCAAAGGAAATGATATTTAGTTTACCACATGACATGCAAATATATAGTTACAATATCATAAATCTTATCTTTATTGATAATAAAGCCACTTTTCTTTCAAAATAAGAAAGAAACCTTCAAATAGTCTAATCATATTAATATTATAAATAGGAAATATCATAATATTACAAGTAAAACATAAAAGAGAAATATTATAGGTACATAAATTCTTAAAAAAAGAAATTTAAAGTTGTTTAGGGTAAAAAAGATTGTTTTATGTTTTACCTTTGAGTAGTGGAGTTCTTAGGTATTTTAGAAGCAACACTTTATGTTGAGGGCTTGTAGCAAAAGTTTTAACTTTTATTTTTCCACTTGATATGCTATTAGTTACAATATAATAATTCTCTTGAATATTGATAATTAGGTTACTTCTGATAAGTGATAACACTTCATGCTGAGTGGTAAAGTGGATAGAAGGATGAACTTTATCTATTTTTAGTTATTTATTTATTATTTTAGATAGTTCTATTAAAAAAGCCATCACTTAAGTTAGTAAAGGCAGTTTGTTTTCCCTTCAGTTTAGCAATGTTAGTAATTTTCTTTAATTACTATAAGATTATTCTCTATAAAGGGAGGAAAAACAAAAATGAAAATTTTAAGCAGTTAAAACAAAAAATTCCAATCTTCCTTTTATAATCTTCTTCTTATTTCTCTCATAAAATTATTTGTATCAATGATATCAGAGCAAATCGAAACATGGAGAAATATGGCAAAACAAATGCTAAATTTCATAATGAAGTCACTGGATCTTAGTGTGACATGGTGTTTAATTGAAAAAAGTTGTTATATTTTGAAAAGAATAATTTTCTTTAGGAGAATTTAATTTTTAAAATTTTACTTTTGAAATTAAACACGTCATTACGAATGATATATCACCTCGGGAGGCGAACATATCATTCGCTGGTGGATTTAGATTACAAAATGTGGAGCTTACCAAGATTATCGTAGTTAAATTCAGGAAAGAACCACATATGACCCCAAAAGATCAAAATTATATTCGTTCTAGTATTTGACTATGATGATCTGGGTAAGTGATCATTAATTTTATAATCAAAATTATGATAATAGAGCAATATCTTTCAGAGGAAAGATGATATCGTCTATTACCAATCATTTGAATATGATGATAATGATCATCAAATTTGATTTTTCCTGAGAGAATTAGTTGAATTTTAAAAAATTGATTTTCAATCTGGGTTTCTAAATCTGCTACGAGCGCAATCTCTCTTAGTTAATTATATCGCAGGAAAATCAAAGTCCCCTATGAATACTCTCGATTAAAAAAATGGTAGAAATTTTATTTTAAATGTTTAAAGATTAATATCAAAGGACTGAGGCTTGAATTTTAATTCGGATTGGATTAAAATTGAACACTTATTTTTAGAGGTCAAAGGAAGAAAGATAGGAGATGTTTGAGATTCTAAAACATTTTAGAAACACCTCAAGCTATCCTATGTGTTGGGCTTGAATTTTGGATTAAATAGAATTTTTAATTTGAATTATTAATTTTATTAGAATGTTGGGATTGTATTCCCAGAAGGTTGAGGTCTTATAGTCTGAACCTATCTTAGAACCTAAATCTAAATTGGGTACTAAAAATAGTAACCCGAATTTAGCTAATGTAGTATAAATCTGGAATTACCCTGGCCTAAATTGGGAAGCCAGTTAAACACCTAAGCGCTTAAAATCCATGAATCCTATCTTTTATGAAAGAGTGGTAGGAACGTTGTTTAGTTAAGTTTGAAGAAATGGGGTTGACATATAGTGTAGATCCTAATTGGTCCCTTGATTAATTTTGGGCAATCTGAAGCTTAAAAGTAAAATACAATTAAATTTTAGACTCATTTAAATTAAATTTTAATTCAATGCATGTTAGTTGACTCGATAAATACTGAAATCAAATATGAAACAGTTTAAAAAATGCTTAAAAATAGATTTTATCCTAGAGATTGCACAACTTTTCCTTGATAAGATTGCACCCTAATAGGTTAGGTGGCTTACCGGAACCCTTAGGTCGGGAGGTGCCTAACGAGGAAGATAAAGTATAATATGATGCATGCAAACTCTCAACAATCCAAGCTTACTTCTTAAATTTGATAGAGTTCCTATGTGAGCATAAGTTTTTTAAATTTTATTAAATTAGAAAACATTTTATTATTCCCCACGCCTCCAATCAAGTTCCAGGCTAAATCAAAATACGACTTGTAATCACCAAAAAAAATGAAAAGCAATCAATCCTAATCATAAGTAGAGTAAATAAATAAATCAAATCAAATTAAATTAATTAAATAAATTTGAAAACAATCGAAGATTCACTGAATTCAAGTTCCCATAAAAATAACCCACCCCTAGACCTAGAGAATCAAGAGCAAATGCTTAAAATTCTTTTTCAACCAACTATGGAAACATAGCACCATAAAAAACCAAGTGTCCTAGGAAAGCTGAAAAATAACTTTATAATATTAATAGATGGCGACAGTACACACAAATTCATTGATCAAGCCTTATTTACCAAGTACAGGATATCTGTACTGCAGGACAAAAAAGTTTTTTGTTATGGTAACAAAAAGAGAAAAAAATGTTTGTGTCAGGCAATGTCAAGTGCTCACAATCAACATCCAAGTATATTTGTAATTGCAAACTATTTTATTCTTATTGTTGTTGCATGCCAACTAGTCTTGGATATGTAATGGCTTGAAACTCTTAGACTCATTGAGACAAATTATAAGAAATTAATAATGAATTTCAAGGTAGTAGAAGCTTTTCACACTTTTTAGGGTTTAAAACATATAGGCATTGTAGCTTTAATCGATAAAGAAATCAATAAATTACAAGGAATTAGATTTCTCTTCCAATTAATTCCTCTATTTCTAGCCCCATTCCTAGTTCATATCCAACAGGCTTGGACCACTTGCTTGCCGACTTTCCCTAGTTATTTGAACCTTTTTTATGCTTACCTACAAATTGAATACATGAACATCGCATTCCATTACTTCCAAAAGTAAGATCAAACACCGTTCATCAATACTGGTACCTTACTATCAAAAGACTAAGATATAAAATGGTACATGGGCTTATGTAGCTTGGATTAATATGGCCTAGTCAAGCCTCTTTCCTTCATATGTTCTGTTGGTTAAGAATACATACGGAGATTAACAATTTTGCATAGATTATCAAGCCTTGAATAATATAACAATCAAAGATAAATATCCAATTCCAATCATCAATGAGCTCCTAGATCAGTTCCATGGAACAGAATTCTTCTTCTAATTAAAATTATTGCTGGTTATCATCAGACCCTATTGCTAGAAGAAGACATTTCAACAATATCCTTTCTAACACACAGAGGGTCATTAAAAATTTGTTATGATGCTATTCAACCACACCAATGCACCAGCAAACTTCTAAAGCCTCTTGAATGACATCTTACATCCTTATCTTCAAAAATTTATTATTTATGATATCTTAGTGTACTCAAAATCTTGAGAAACTCACTTGTCACAACTAAGAATAGTTTTAACCTTTTATCAACTAACAATTTGTTTGCAAAAAAAAAAAATCAAAATGCAAGTTTGGTGCTTTACAAGTTGAATATCTTTACTACATTATTTCAGAATAAGGAGTTGCAGTTGACCCTACCAAAATCCAAACTATCTTTGAATGGCCTACACCATCAACCATAAAGTGAGTACGTGGATTCTTTGGGTTAGCGTGCTACTACCAAAAATTCATCCATCTTTTTGAAGGCAAAGCTGCTCCTCTAACTCAAGTATTGGTCAATGATGGATTTCAATGGACTGAAACAGTTGATATAGCATTCAAACAATTAAAATAGACATTAACTCACCTATTGTTTTGTTTCTTCTTAATTTCTCTCAACATTTTGTGATTGAATGTGATGCTAGTGGAATAGGAATTGGTGTAATCCTTTCTCAACACAATCAGCTTGTAGCTTATTATAGTGAAGCTTTAAAGGGGTCTACCTTGACATTATCTACTTATGAGAATGAAATGTTGGCAATCAACAAATCTATCAGAAAATGGCATATGTATTTACTTAACAAACCATTTACAATCAGGATCAATCAAAAGAGTCTCAAATATTAGCATGAGCAATAAATCACTACCCTATAACAAACTCGATGACTTCAAAAGATACTTAATTATGATTATGATATTGAATATAAAAGGGGTCTGAAAATCAAGGTGCATGTTCTTTTTCCCTTTTGTCATTGAATTCCAATTTCTTTCCATCTCATTGTCACGTGTTGATTGGTGGCCAATCCTACAAACAGAGGTTACACAAGATCCCTTTTATGAAAACATAAGCAAGAGTTAATTCATCCACCAACTAACACAATGAGATGGAGTTTGGTTAAAAACAGTTATGCCCGACCTCAAAATTAATTAAACAAATTATTGTTGAGCCATTTCACCCTCTAGAGGGTATTTTGGGTTTCATAAAACTCTTTCTCGCATGAGGCATAGCTTATTTTGGCTCAACACATGTCAAAAAAAATCAAAGAATTTATACAACAATGTAATACATGTCAACATTACAAATCTTATTGCATGAAGCTTGTCATATTACTTCAGCCACTGCCAATACTTGCTCAATGTTGGACTGATGTTTCAATAAATTTTATTGAGGGATTGCTACAATCTAATGAACATTCGATAATCATTGTAATTTTAGATTGATTAACAAAGTATGCCCATTTCATCGCCTTTAAATACCCTTTCAATATTGTCATGGTTGCCAAGGCGTTTGTTGCAAATATGGTTCGCTCCATGGCATTCAAAATACAAGTCTCTAAGCTTTGCATGAGTTCAAGTTACCGTCTAGAATTTGACGGTCAAATTGAGGTAGTAAATCATACATTGGAGAAATATTTACATTGCTTTACAGGTGACGTACCATGAAAATGGCTCGAATGGATTCCATAGGATGAGTTTAGCTACAATACATCCATTCATTCCTCTACAAAAATAACACATGTCAAAGCTATGTACAACATTCCCCTCCTATCATACTAACTTATATTCTAGGCACCTCATGTCATGCTTGTGGTTCGTCTCCACTACTGCATTGCTAGTAGTTTTCTTTAATTACTGTTAAGACTATTCTGATCTATAAAGGGAGGAAGCATGAAAATGAAGAAGTTCAGCAGTTAAAACAAATAATCCAATCTTACTTTTCTATTCTTCTTCCTTCTGTCACAAAAGTAACCTTATCACTTTCCTTTTCAAATAAGAAAGAAACCTTAAAAAATTCTAACTGCAGTAATATTATCATTCGAAAATATGATAATATTACTAGTAAAATATAAAAGATAAATATTAGAAGTACATAAATTCCTAAAAAATGAAACTTAAAGTTGTCTTGAAATAACTGAATCAATTCATGATAACTAGTTGGTAATAATAATTAAAAGAGCAGGCGAAATAAGATCCCTTAGTTTTAAATCTCTAGAATATTTATTGAAATTTTGGGTCATTCCACTAAGATTTTGTTTGAGATATTTTTTAATGCTTTCTAAAATAATTTTGTAGTACATAAATTTTTTGAACTAGAAATTTTTATATTAAAAAACTATTTTAAAAAACAGTAAGAAAGTTATCACAAATAAAGCCTAAGCCATTCTCAATGTTTCTTTTTTTCCCTTTTGCATCAAAGCATAAGACCAAAAATACTATTTTTTTTTCATCTTTGATTGAAAATAATGACACTTTGATTTGAAGGTGATCGGGGTTAACCGTATGTTTTAACCACAAGTGTTATGTGCTACGTACTACAAGATTTAGAAAAGGGAAAGAAGTAATCAATTATAGATGTTTTAGAATAAGGTTAATTAATCATGTTACTTAGTTAACAATAGTTATCTAATCCTGGTTATTTAACAATGTCATTATTTGAATGTTCAAGTAAACTGGAACTTTTTCTATGAAATTCTTGATCGAAAGATGCTACATTATGGAATGGAAAATTGAGGGCAAGGCCCAATTTAATTAACTGTAAGAGTAAATACAAAGGGACAACATCATTACAAAAAAAAGGGAGCTACCAAAGTTATAACAAAACCGCAAAGCTCACCATTGTCTAGAAAATTCAGCTTACAAAGAAAAGGCAAACACCAAAAGTGAGCCAAAATACCATAAAGAAGGATAAGAGAAAAAAAAAAGCCTGAACTCAGAAAGACCAAAAACGCATTAGAGGATTTGATTGAAGCGCGATAAGAAGAAATCTGCTTGTTACCAAAAGAGACCATCAAAAGGAAGAGGTCTGTATCAAGGGACCTCATTATCGTCAAGGAAAGAAGCCAAAAATCTCGACAGACCAAAAATGTACAGCATATCATAATGGTAGTAGGCATCTATGTTGCACCATACAGATACAGTGACACGGATACGAACGATACAGATATGAGACACATGGTGCGAACACAGCATTATAATTTATAAATCATACATAAAAATTAAGAAAGCAATCAAAACATAATAATTGAAATGACAAAAAAATATGAAAGCAATAGTAATACACCTATCTTATTTTTTATTATTTTTTTATTTTTTATTTTTTTTAGTAATACACCTATCTTATAATATCAAAATAAGATAGAAAAAAGAAAAGAGAAGAGAACAGTTCATTAAATAAAACAAAAATATTATTTTCATTTTTCTTCTACTTAGAAATGAGAAGAGTGCAATTCATTAAATATTGTTCCTCTCTGCATTTTCATGTGGAAGTGAACTAATCTTTGGTTTTCAGAAATGAGAGAGAGATACAAGAAAATAATAGAAAAATATCTACAGTAAAATAAAAAAATTAAAAAACTTTTCTACAGGAAGGATGACAAGGAAGATGAAGAAACGAGCCTTCACGTGAAAATGAAAGGGACAGACTCGTTCGGAAGTTTAGCTGCACTCGAAAATGAAGAAACGAAAATCTTCCCGTAGGCTTCCCTGCTTGCATCATCTTTCTAGCTCGCATCGGCTTCACTGCTCACATCGACGAAGGATGTATCCCGTTGGCTTCACTACTCCGTCGGCATCACTTCTCTGTAGGCTTGCTCGTGTGTTGCTCCTTCGATGACAACGAAGAAGATGCACACGATACACGGAAATGGAAAAACCCTAGCTCTAAGTTCTGGTCGTGGTAATGCTTATGCCGCGAAAATGCATAGGAAAATTTAGTGAGTCGCGGAAATGAATAGGATATACGAGCCGCTCAATCTTTTTTTTTTAACTGGGCACACGTATCTGTCCAATTTAAATATTATTTTAATTGGACACGGCAAAGCTGTGTCCAACACGTATTTGTATCGTATTGGAGGTGTATCCGTATCTAACAAGTGTCTGATACAACATGCCTTCATAAATAAGAGTATCGATACAGCATAGGTAGGAATTCATCCTCTAGGGCCAACATATGACCAAAAAAATCTCCTAGGAAACTATGTATAAATATTGAAGCAACCATCTTAATATAGCCAATTCATGAAAAATGTTCCAAAAGTAATTTCAAAGTTTCACATTTTTTTCCATTTGGAACTTTTAAAGTGAATAGCTTTTTTTTATTTTGCATTATATAAAGCTGCATACTCATGACTCGCTAAGTAGGGCCCAAATAGCAAAAAGGTAATCAGTGGACAAGCTATAGGATTTTAGTATGTTACCAATCACATGACTAAGAAAAAATTACTAGAAGTATTGTGGCTCAACCTCCAATCTCCTAGTGAATGAAACTACATCATGTAGCTCTCTACTCTTTCTATGGTCTGAGCCACCACTTGGGCATAAAGGGTGGTACAGGTGATCTCCAGTTTTTATTCAATTTCAACCATTTAAACTCTCTCTTAGATTTGTAGTTATCTACTATTATGTTTAGTCTTTAGCAAAAGAGAGGTCAATGGTTTTTTGTTAAAAATGGACTTGTTGAATTCAAACTTATTTGTGCATGACACCCAACCTTGCTGGCAGGTTTGGCTTAACAAGCAAGTGAGTATGAACTTGGATGAGGATGAAAATTAAGGAAGGGAATTTGAGAGTGGAAGGGAATCTTAAAGGTGCTAAAATAATTATAGCTTCTAAACTGGCAAGGCTTCCATTATTCAAAGAAGGAAAAAGGGTACACCTGATCATTTCGCATGACCCCTTATTTATAAGGTCAAGGGGATTATAAGAAAGATTGCATAATGCAAAAAATAAAAAATATAAAATTCTAAATAGTTCGCGTATACAATGATACACAATGACTTTAACATGGGTCACCCTCTGATTGAAATAGGGATAGTTGGGGTTGAAGATCTCTTCTATTGGGTAAGTGAGGTGGAGTTGAGTGTACACTTAGTAAATACAGAGGTGGGAGAGATGCATAGCATTGGGTGAGTCCATAGACTAGGGCAAGGTAGTATAAGCCTATGGATATGATGTTGACTGGAAGTTAATAGGGATCTGCAATGAGCTAGCTTTGAATCCTTATGAGGAAAGTGGCATGTGAGCTGACATAGTTGAGGGATTAAATTATGGTAAATATTGATAGCGAAAGTTACGAATCCTAGGTAGGTACTTTCCTATAGTTGAGATTGAATAGAGGGATGGTTTCTTTGAGAGTGAGTGAGTGGCTAATCATGGAATTAGGGCACCTAGAAGATGCTGAGTTGCAAAATTGTCAAGGAACCTTTGAGTTGCCTCATGCAGACTAAGTTGTCTGAGACCCAAGCAAGTGACACCAATCAATCTAGCCATATCATCCTTTTTGTGGTCCCCAAATGAGTATCACCCTCTTTTAGACTACTTAAGCAAGTCCCTCCCTCTTTTGGGAACATTGGGAAAGTTCATTCGTTATGACTTTCTGGATCCTATGAAATACTTATGAAGCATATGTGAATATAAACGACTTCTTATTGTTGATATAAAACTTCTTATATAATTGACAATGATCTTGGTGTTAATAGAATAAAAGCTGCTACTGTAGCTTTTAAATATGTTTTATGCTGCTCTACTTGAAGATCATATTTTCACATTACAATTCTAACCTCATATTCAATCTAAACCATTGGTTTATATCTACACCTGCTATTGTAATGATTTGGTATCACTATCATCTTATATATATCTTCTACCATTTTAATGAGAAATTAATGAAGAGAAATGTGTTGGATTATTCTTACCTCTGTTTTCATTTTCTACAATCCACTTTACATTGTAGGTATGAAGGTTGATTCTTACTACACCAAAGTTCTCATGGTATTAAAGATTACATAAGCCTCACAACATTTAGATTTCAAGTCTTTATTTTCTTGTTCTTTGCACCATGACATCGAAAACCTCTATGAGTAGTAACATTGAGGTGGTTCCCCTAGTTAGTTGTTCCCAATTCCCTCATTACTTACTTTTTTAATGTCTAACTTTAAAAATGTTATCACCATTCAACTAACTCATGACAATCATCTTGCTTAGTTGTTTCATGTTCTCAAGATGTTTCGAGCAAATGAATTTGAAGGCCATTTGGATGGCACTATTTCTCATCCTTCTCAAAAAATGACTATACTTGCTGATGAAGTTATTCTCAATCCTAATTATTCCACTTGGATGATAGTTGATCAAAATCTGGTAGCTGCATTATTTTCTAGTATTTTTGCACCTTTGCTACCTTACATTTTGAACCTTGACACATGTGTTGAAGTTTGTGATACCATTAATAAATAATTGCAATCTATGATTCATCCTTGCATAATATAGTTATAAAATGAGTTCCATCATATTTCAATGAATAAACAAACTGTGCAATAGTATCTTTCAAACATTAAACTAATAATGGATACTATAACTATGGCAAGGTTTTACTATATGCTCTCAGTTGCCATCTTTTTTCTTATGTAGCATTCAAAATGGCAATTAGAACAATTTATTCAACCTCTAAATTTTGATGATTTCTACTCTTGTTATGTAGAGAGGAAACAAATTTGGTGAATGAAACTTCTTGTGAACTTTAGGCGGTTCAAATTTTAAAACTGTAAATTAATCTTGATGCATCTTATGGTCGTGGTGCTACTCGTCCACTTTTCGTCTGCTCAAACAGAGAGGACATCTAAATTATTTTTTATTACTTAATCATTTTGGACGACATCCATCATGCACAACTTCGGGAGACTACCCTTTTCAGGCACATGTTGAATGTCAATTTTGTAAAATTAGGACATTCTAGTCTCAAATGTTGGCGCCTCACAAATTTAAGACATAACAATAATTTTTCTCCAACTTTGATTGCAAATATTTTAGATTCTTGCTCTCTAATTGCCGATTAGTATCTAGATTTTGAGCTACTTCCCATTCGACCAATGACTTGAATAAACTTAAAGCTCTTCAACTTTATCATGGTCATCATCAAATTACTATTGGGAATGGACAGCCTCTTCCCATTTCAATATTGTTCTAGGCCTCTTACTTACACAACATCATAAGTTTTCCTTATTTTGACTTCTACATGTTTCAAATATTTTACATACTATTATATTTGTTATTCCAATTCATGTAATTCTACATGTTATAATATCAAGGACCTAAAGACAAATTAAAGGATTCTCTCAGGATCATGTTATGATGAACTTTATCCCATTTGATTACCATATTTTCCTACTCAACCCGCTAGCCCAGCTACACATCTTTCCACCAAAGCTTCCATAAATATCTGGCATTGCCATTTGGGCCATCACCATTCTCCAATTTTATCCATTATAGCCAACCAACCTACTTATATATGTATTCCATCTAACATAGCTCATTTCCATTGTTATCAAATAACTAAGAGCCATACAAATTCTTTTAATTTTTCTACATTAATGAGATGTACTTTATTTTTCAACTTGTTCATTTTGATAAATGGGGACCTTCCCCAATAATTTATTTTAATGGATATTATATCATGTCTTGTTTCTTGATGATTATTCTCATGTTGCAAGGTGTATGTAATGAAACATAAACCTAAAACCATTTCCAAACTTAAGTTATTCCAAATGATTGTTGAATAATGATTTACTAAGCCAATCAAAACTTTTCGATGTGATGGCTGAGGAGAATATTACAGCTCTATCTTTCAAAAAAATTTACTCAAGTTGGAATATTTCATTAATATTATTGCACTCACACTACAAAGTAGAATGATATTGCTGAACATGAACATCACCATTTAATTGAAATTACAAGTACTCCTCTTCTTTAAGCTCATTTACCACAATCTTTTGGGTTGATGTTATTCTTAATGTCACTTATCTTATCAATAGTCTTCCATCCTCTTCTACAAATTTCATTTGACCCTAACATCTTAAAATTTTTCGGTCTCTTGGTTATCCATGGTGCCAACCCTATTCTTCACACAAATTTTCTCCAAAATCAACTTCTTGTATCTTCATTGGGTATAGCTCTTCTCATAATGGATATTGTTATTATCATCTCATCCAAGATAAATTTCTTATATCTAAACATTGTTAACTTCAAGAACATCAATATCCCTTTGGTTCTATTTCATCTAACTCCTCATCAACACCATCTAATTCCTATATTATTATTTTAGCTCTTCTTCCCTATCCTACCTCCACTTCATAGCTAACTACATCTAAAATAATCCATTATCGATTTCCCCACAAATTTTTTACCAACTATTCCATGAATTCCCTTCTTTCTATTTCCCACTCAATCACAATTCTTCAGCCCATCACCACACCTAAGACTTCTTCTCTACAGCTAAGCTCTAGCCCACTTATGATACTCAATATCATAAACACCATCCAATAGTGACTAGGCTTCAAACTAGAACATTAAAACCCAAATATTAAATCTCCACTTTCAACATCTCATTTCTCCTATACCTAATTCGACTTTCTATTCTACTGTTGTCAAAATTTCTCCTTAACGTACTACTATGTAGGAAGAGTTTCAAGCTCTTTATCTCAAGGTACTTGGGCTCTAGTTTCGCCACTTTTGGACCATAATATTTTAGCCTATAAGTGGAGTTTTAAAACCAAACTTAATTCATATGACTCAATTAGATAATAAGAGGCTCGAATGGTTGCTCAATTATACACTTAAGACTATGGTATCAACTATATAAAAAAACTTTAGTCAAGTTACGAAAGTGCCTGCTATCCACATATTTATCACTATTATTATCCACCATTGGTCTATTAATTAACAAGATATTTATAATGCCTTTTTGCATGAATATTTTTTGAAACAATCTATATCCAACGACCACAATGATTCAAAAATCCTTAATACACACACTATGTATGTTGTCTAAACAATGCTATTTATGGGCTGAAATAAGTGCCTTGATAGTGGTTTGCAAAAATCATATCCCTTTTGTAAGTGCTCAGCTTTCATTAAAGCGCTGCAAATCCTTCTTTGCTCATTTACATTCACAACTCTAATCTTACATAGCTTTTGTTGTATGTATACTTTTCACATGAAACAATATATCTGCCATTACAACATTACTTAAAAAGCATAAAGCAACACTTTTAGCTTCACAATGTTGGTACCGTGCCTTAGTTTTTAAGTATAATGCAACTCAACCTCTATTGAATTGCATTTACATCAAACTCCATATGCCAAAGATCTTTTAAGACGTGAAGAAATGGAATTTTGTATGCCCATTTGTCATAATTTAGATTCCATGTTTATGAATCCTAAACTTTATTGGCAACATGTTGGATCCTTACAATATTTAAATATTATGAAATAAAATATTTCCTTTGCCATCAATAAGTTATGTCAATTCATATATATATATATATATATATATATATATATATAAACCATTTCTCAGCCATTTTAACTCTCTCAAACATTTATTCCATCATGTTCAAGGAACCTAAGATTATGTGTAACACCCCAAGTCCAACAGACGGTACACCCCGACAACACGGGATGTGATGGAGGGGGAGAAGAACCTGTTTTGCATTCACAAGGAGAAACATGCATATACTAGAGATACACTATGGATTATATATACAAGGCACCTCATATTATGTGCCACACCCCAAGTCCAAAAATCGGTAGACCCCGAGAATACAGGATGCAATGGAGGGGGAGAAAAATCTGTTTTACATTCACAAGGAGAAACATGCATATACCAGAGATACAACATGGAATATATATACATTAGAGTGAACAACAGAAGTGAAATAAAAACCAACTTAGTAATAGAAGTTCAAATATCCAAAATATCAAAATAACAGGAATTCTGATACAAGCTAACATAAATATAAATATAGAAAAAGTAGGAAAGAAAACTGCCCAACCCTAAAAACACATAAACATAATAAACTACTATAAAAAAATAAATACAAAAAATAATCTAGTTTGGGTAACCCTGCTCTAGAGGTGGCATTCCACCGAACATGCCTACAAGACCTGCTAATAAAGACAACGTGTGAGTTTGATAAATCAAACTCACCAAGTAACTACTATCTATCAAAGTATAAATGAAAAAGGAATGGGACATGTAATATGGACAATCAAAGGGGAAGTAACAACCTAAATTCACCAAACAAAGGTATTAATGATATATGCCATACTTTCTAAAATAGAAATATAATATGATATTGACATTAATGTATGTGGCAAGTTACTATCAATGCAATTATTTTAATGCCTAAAATGCAATCACACTAAGTATTATCTTACCTCAAAATGACAAATCAGTCATTTCTTTCAATTCAAATCAACTTATATTTTATTATATTTAGCTTATATTTTGATTGTCAGTTCCTCATATACCCATAACGGGAAGGTAAAAACCAACCCAATGTAATCAAGTGATTTCTTGTAGAGCCATGACTCTTGGGGCTCGTCGAGTCGACTAGCCAAAAACCAATAGGGTTATACCGACATACACATACTTATATAGTACAAGTGATGTTACAAATAATCAATAGGTGTTATGTAATTTAATACGATAATTACCATTTATATAGTTAACATGATAACATAATTGATATGGTTTGCCAAGAAGATAGTTATTGCATTCAAATAAGAGCTTGCATGAAGATACCAAATTTTATATAAACGACGTTATACAAAACAATAAATTATGAATATTATTTTTATGAAACTTGCTAATTCATTATGAGCAACACTGAAGATTTTATACATAATGATTTCAATGTGAGCCATAAATAAGATCCCTGACATGCATAAAACTAATAGATATTGGAAACAGAACTAGTAACTTAAATAATTATATAAGAGTTTTATTATAGTTATCATATATTACACCCCAAACAAAGAATGATACATTTACACCAAAATAATCAACAGTTACTTACCTTTAAGGGAGTGACACAAAACTCCAAGCCTAAATAATATCCAACCGACAAAAACAACAACTCGAAGGTCCTACAAGTGAAGCTCTAAACATAATTAAAAGAAATTAATTATAATTGAAAATCTAATACAATTAAAATCCATCATAATGCAAGGAGGAAGAAGAATAAGATGAAGAAGGGAGGAGATGGAAATATCACCACACAAGGAGAGGAGTTTGAGAAGAGTTTGCCGAGAGCTTCTATTTCATGGTTGCACGTAAGAAACCAAGAAAGAGGCTTGGTGGCTACTGCGAGGGAGAAATAGAAGTATCCAATGCCCTAGGTTCCTTACTATGTTTGAATGGAAAGAGCGGGGTGATATTGGCAAAAGAAATCAATCCAAAAGGAAAACAATCTCATGATTTATGTGTTTGGACATAGAGATGAGATGCAAAATGGTGGCTGATGTGCGGCTGGTCATGATCCGGGTGAAGGAGCAAGAGGAGGGTTGGTTCAGCTGCTTGCATGTATGGTGAAATCAGACCAGTTCAGGTGTCCGATTTACGTTATAACATACTACCCTCCTTAAAAGAATTGGTCACCAAATTCATACCTTAGTTCTGAAATAGCTATGGGTACTTTGCGATCATCTCTTCTTAAATCTCTCAAGTGGCTTCTCATTCTAAATGGTTCTTCCAAGTATCTGACAAATGGAATTGATCGATGACAAAATGTTGAACTTCATGCTCCAAAATGCGCTCAGTTACCTCTTCATAGCTCAAATCTTCATGAATTAATAAAGGGACAATTTGAATAATGTGAGAACTATCATGAACGTAGCACTAGAGAAGGGAGACATAAAAGACATCATGTACTTCTGCAAGCCTCAGAGGAAAAGCCAATTTATAAGAAACTCTGCTGATTATCTCAAATGAAATGCGGCTGAAGTTATATACCTTTACCAAATTAGGTAACTCCACGCATGGGAGAAATCTTTAGAAATACTTAATCTCCAACCTGCAATTCAACATTCCTTTGCTTATGATCAAAATATCTTTTCTAACACTCCTGAATTGTTTAAACATTTCTCGAATCTAATGAATCTTCTCAGTAGCTTGATCAACCAATTAAGGTCCTAAGAGATTTCTCTCACCGACCTCAAACAAACATAAAGGAGATCTGCACTTTCTACCATAAAGAGGCACTTAAGGTGCTATGCTGATACTAGCTTGAAAGTTGTTATTGTAAGCAAACTCCACCAGTGGAATGTAGTCATCCTAGCTTCCACCAAAATCAAGAATGCAGACTCTCAATAGATCTTTTAATGTCTGAATAGTGCGCTCTTACTGACCATCTATCTGTGGGTGAAAAGCAGCGCTGAAATCCAACCTCATACGCTAAGGTTCTTACACTTCATTTCAAAGGCTTGAAGTAAATCTCCCATCCCTATCAGACACAATGACAAGACGAATCCCATGTAGTCAAACGATTTCATCCATATAGATCCTTGCTAGCTTTTCTACTGAGTAGTTCTACTTGATTGGTAAAAAATGAGCTATCTTGGTGAGTCTATCAACTATGATCCAAACCACATCGATCATGACCTTACTTTGATCTAGACAAGCCAATCACAAAGTCTATAGCAATCTCCTCTCACTTCCACTTTGGAATAGGAAGCGATTGCAATAAACCATTAGGTTCCTAATGTTCTACCTTGACCATCTAACACGTCAAGCTCTTAGCTACAAACTTTACCACATTATTTTTCATACCATGCCACTAGAATAGCTTCTTAAGATATTTATACAATTTTATGCTCCATAGGTGAACTGAATACTGAGTGATGCATGCCTCCCAAAGTATTTCTTGCCATAGTTCAACGTGGTCTAGAACACATAGTCAATCTTTGAATTTTAAGGCACACATCTATTCAATAGTAAAATTCAATTTCAAACCATTTTAAACTTGATCTTTATTGTTCATCAACTCCATGTCTTCCATCAGAGCTTCATAAATCTAATCCATTAACATCGGCTGAATAGTCATGTGATAAATAACAGAGTTTCCTCCTGCCAACACTATCTTGAGATGAAGTTATTCCATTTCATGCCCTGACTATTTCTCCTGTGTGATCATCCAAGCAACATAAGATGAAGACTTCGAGTTTAAAGCATCTTCCATCACATTAGCTTTGCCCATATGGTATTGGATCTATAAATCATAGTCCTTGATCAACTCAAGCCATCGCCTTTGCCTTATGTTCAACTCCTTATATCTAAAGATGCATTTCTAGATTTTATAATCAATGAAGACCTCACAACAAATGCCATAAAGGTAATGCTTATAAATTTTTAGTGTAAAAATGACTGCAGCTAGCTCCAAGTCGTATGTAGGATAGTTCTCCTCATGCACATTAAGCTGACTGGATGCATAAGTTATCACCTTACCGTACTACACTAATAAATAGTCTAAGCCTTAATGTGAAGCATCACTATAGATCTAAAATCCAACGGTGCTAGAAGGAATGGTGAGAAAAGGAGCAGACACCAAATAACTCTTGAGCTTCTGAAAACTCTATTCATTTGCATTAGACCATATCACCTTGATGAACTTCTGGGTCAGCCTAGTCAGTGGAGCTATAATACTTGAGAAGATTTCTATGAAATGCCTATCATAACCAGCTAAGCCAAGAAAACTATGAATCTCGGTGGAGGTGCTTGGCCTCAACCAATCCATTACTACCTTAACCTTCATAGGATCCATAGAAATTCCAGCTTCATTAATAATGTGACTAATAAATGCCACCACTTGAAGCTTATTCTCTTGAAGAATATTCAATGCTATCCAGAGATGTCTAGAGTGCTCCTCATCATTCTTAGAATAGATCAAGATGTCATCAATGAATGCTATCATAAACCAATATAAACACGATCTAAAAACTTTTTTCATCAGATTCATAAATGAAGGTCGTGTTATCCAGAGAGGTATAGCATGTACCTCATCAAGATCGAAAAGCTATCTTTGGCACATCTTCGTTCCTGATATTCAGCTAATAGTATCCTAAATGAAGGTCAATCCTGGAAAACACAGAAGAGTTTTGTAACTAATCAAATAGATCACCTATGCAAGGTAGAGGATACTTGTTTTTCACAGTGACATTATTTAGCTCTTTATAGTCAATGTAAAGTCTCATGCTTCCACCTTTCTTCTTCATGAATATGACCAGTGCTCCCCAAGGTGAAATGATAGGTCGGATGAATCATTTATTAATCAATTCTTGTAGCTACAATTTGAGTTCTTGAAGCTCACTAGTTGCTATGCGATATGATGCTTTTGAAATTGGAGTAGTACTTGAAACCAGATCCATTGAAAACTCGATCTCACAATTAGGAGGCTAGTAAGCCACACAAATTATCAAGGATTACATCTTCAATATATATATAATGCTTGATACTACAATGTGGAACTCCACTTATATAATGCTTTATACTACTATATATTATCGACGGGCCTTTCAACACCTAGAGTTGGATAACTCCAACTATAAATCTTGTCCAACAACTTCAAAATGGGAGAGACTAGAGGCTATTTCAACTTTCTTTACTCCTTTCTACGATATAATGTGGGTTTTATCTAGCACGAAGTACCCAACAACAAATCCTTACTTTCCATGCCTTTATACAACTTATGCAGCATTGAAACATGAATTGTCAAAGGGCCCTAAGTACATAAAGCAATTGGCTTTACGGATGATTTGAAAATTTGAAAAATAATGGTCGGATTTTAGTATCATTCTCGCAATAACAGTTATTCTTTGGTTTGTGCAAAAGATTGGTTGTATGGAGACCAGGGTTCAATTTCACTCAACTTTTACTTTAGTCAATATCTTTTAAGATTACATTCTTTAATATTTAAGAGCTCAACTCCATATTTTTATTTGTTGTAGTTTTACATGACCCTAAACTTAAAGCTATGACTAAAGATATCCTTGATTTAACAATAAATCAACTTCAAGGAGAAGCTGGGGAAAGTTCTATTATAGATAATTGATTGTTATAAATTATAATGATTAATGGCACTACTATGATAACTATTATTTGATGGCTGCATAACATTTGATGAATTGTTGCAATGATGAACTTATTTTATGCTATTACATCACGTATATGATGTTAGTAATTATTACACATGGTTATTAGGTTATATAAAATGCCAATGATTACATATATTGGTTGTTTCTAATACATTATACTTGCCATGGCACATGATTTGCAGTTGTTGCAGTTTATAATACCCGGTTACATGGTGTTAGCTGATCTTATTTACATCATTACATGCAGTATATTACTCTATTATACATGCAGTTGCAGTTTTGTTATATCTGCTATTGTAGTTTTTTTGTTGTTGCAATTTTACATGGTTATTAGGCTTTGGTTCATGTCTGTTTTTAGTGTCTATTTTGTTTTTTGTTTGCTGTTTTCCTGAAGCCTGTTGGTTGCTATTTTTTGTAAGCCTGTTATGGCTGCTGTGGATTGTGGGTTGCTGACTTTGAACTTTTAAGTTTTAATTCTTCAACAGCATATCATATGTTTGATGAATTAAGGTAAAGGGTAAAGGTATGAAAACTCAATCAATGATGGGAACCCTTCTAAACTGACAATGAGAGCTGTCAAAGATAAATAATATTGTAACTATATGGCATTTATGTTAGCTTAGATCAGGATTCATGAGAAGATACTATATAGTATAGTATGTAATAGATATTAAATTAAGCTTAATGCAAATTGCCGCCTTGGATGGTAATAGAGAATTAGAAATATCAAATATTTATTATTTACTCACTTTTCATTTGTTGTTGAATGAGTTGGAGGGTTTACCTGAGTTACTCATTAAATCTTTCTAGTTATACCATCACAATGTCACTATCACATGATTTGGAATTGTCAATTCTATTTATTTAAGAGTTTTACGTTTTTTGTCTCTAACCATCTTCCTTTTGCAGTTAATTCAACTTGAAGAATAGGCGACTGGTTTATGATATCATCTTGAAGCTAAATGAGTTGGATATGTAATTTGATTATTTCAATTCATTTGTAAATTCTAAATTGCCTATTTGTAATGAATTATGTAGTATATAAAAATGTAAAATTGTAATGTATCATTTGTACAATGCTCGTAAGATTTTAATGTAATTTACCTTTCTAAATGTGTGTACTTTTATTAAATTAAATTATGTAATTTGCATCACTCAATTGCTTACGGGTCGGGTCAGGTTGACCCATTCCCAAACTGTCAGGTTCAGGTTGGGAAAAGTGACCCAATTCCCAAACTGGATTTGGTTCGAATCGGGTCAAAATTTGCCTGGTCAAAATCGGGTTGGACCCAAACCCAAACCCAACCCGTGGACACTTTGACCACTTTAACTTACCTTAGTGAATGATATCTAACAGAGAATTCTCTTAGCTGCTTATACCCATCCGAATATGATGGTAATTGATGTACAAACCAATACTTTTATGAGATATATAATGATTTAAAGTCTTATTCTGGATGTTAGAACATGAGAGAGTTGTGCCTTTGTAATTATATGAGCAATAGAAGAAAGTTTTAAATTAGAAAGAGTTGAATTACAATTCGTTTAGGACAGTTTTTTTTATCGTTTTCTAAAGCAGTTTTTATGGTACAAATTTTTTTCTAACTTTCTAGTACATAAATTCTTTAAACTAAAAATTTTTGTATAAAAAAATTACTTTAGAAAACAGCAAAAAAAGCTTTCTCAAACAAAGCCTTAGATTCAGGCTGAAACTATCTGATTGTGCAGCATTGCTCTTCAGCTAAACGCCTTTGTATAAGAAAAACCCGAATTGTTAATGCATAAAGCACTGATTCTGTGAAAATGCTTTCACAAGTAGGAAGAACAACGATGGGGCCAGCAACTTTTTATCAAATTTCGTAAGTGCATTCATTAATTACTTTAACAAGTTTAATCTTGCTAATCTCAAGCATTATTTCCATATGAGATATTTACATTTTGTTCAAGAAATTTTCTTGCTAAGCCTGAGAATGATTTTGACTACATTGCCTTCCCAATCTTTCAGATTAATTTTCTGGATTTGTTTCTTGCTGATTTTCCCAGTACAAAGATTTTTCCATCATTTTTTTTTTGGGAAAGTTCAATTAGTTATAATTAGAGAGAAAATTCAATTACAAAATGGGTATCATAAGATACCTTACAAATGAAACTCTACAGAGAGAACTACCATAAGGTGCAATTGAATAGTAAAGCTTATAGCAAAGAATTGTGACAGTAAGAAAGTATAACTGAAACAAGCAAAATATTGAGAACAGGTCTGAGGAAAAACTTGGGCTAGTCTCAGAGAAATGAATAAGCATTGTCTGATGCCCTCGGAGAAGGAAAATTATTGTGTGTGGCGTCCGGAATCTGGATTCGTCCGGAGGCGAATCCGGACATGCCACGTCACCCGGGGCCCGGTGCATCCAAGTGACGTGGCGCGTCCGAATTCTCCTCCGGATGGTTCAGACGCCTCGCGCAATAATCTCTCCTCAGAGAAAGGGTGAAGAAGCCCATATATCATAGAAACAATGACACTTCTAAAAACTAAGATCAGTAAACCATCAATAGTTATGTCAGGGGTTTACAATAGGTTTATTTTGGCTTAGCAGCTAAATATATGTAATGGATACTTTAATTGTTTTTGGGGGGTTATTTGAATTTAATTGGTAGTTTTGCATCTTGAGAACATATGCATCTCTATAAATAAACCCTTTTCAAGAGTTCTTCCTCCTCCCTTTTCTCTCAATCATGCATCTTCTTGAAGTTTCCAGTGAGCTCAGAATGGTTGTTTATCATTATGATCCACAAGGGTCATAGCAATTGGTGCTTTTGTTAAATTTCTTCTTTGAACTAGATTAAGGCTTCGTTTGGGACGGCTTTCTTACTGCTTTCTAAAGTGATTTTTTAGTAAAAAAATTTTGTACAAAAAAATTGCTTTTGAAAGCATTAAAAAAATTGTCCCAAATGAAATCTAAGTGTTTGATGGAACTGGTGCAAACACCAAGCTATGGGAGGACTATCTAATTCTCCTGGAAAGTCATGACTAACAACTCCATTCAATTGGCACATTTCTGCATAATATGAATGTCAAGCTAGCTAAGTTAGAGGCCAAAAAAGATTCATAGCCACAGGAAAACACCAAGCTGGATTTGTTTCTTGCTGATTTTCCTTCTGCTTTTAAACCTTTATATAATTCACTAAGTTAAGTTGCTTACTTCAAAAAGTTTTGATGGAAATCCAGAAATCTGGATTTGCAAATTAAAGTAGTTTAGAAGTTTTCACTCTCTGATCAAGTGAAGTCACCCTTGATTTCATTTAACATAAATGGTTCTTGTGGAAAGATAACAATGAACGAATTTTTAAGAGGACAGATTTCTTGTGTTCATTGTTCTCGTTTTGGGCCTTCATAATATCATTATTTCTGTGGTGAATTGAACAAACTAATGCATGTTTTTCTATCTAGCATTTTGAATAATTATCCAATCTGGATTTTGATGTCGACAACAAGTTTTTAGCGAAGTTGCTTTGAATATGGCCTCAAATTGGACATCAACAAAGATGTTTGTTTATCCAAATTATATTCGTTAGTTCAAATGGGTTTTTGAGTCTTCATTAAAAGGAAAAAATGAAGAGGAAATCGGTTACAATTTGCCTAATTGAGATCTCTGGAATATTTACTTCTTCTTTTTTTTTTTCATTCAAAAAGGGCCTTCTTCTATGTTCTATTCTAGATCCAAAGACTCATTTCTTACACACACACACAAAAAAAAAAAAAGAATCATAGGTTCGATACCGTATTCTTGTTAGAGTTATAGGCTCTTATTATATAATTCGCGCTTCATAGAAATCTCATATAGAATCGACGAATGAAACAGTTTCATTAACAATTCACATCATGGATACAGAATGAAAACTGACCTATGAGGTTACAACGAATGATCGATTTGGAAAAATTGTGGAAGAGAAGCTTCGTGATGGCCATTTAACTTATTCCAACAACTTTAATACTATTTTAATGCCAAAAGATATCAAACGGTTTATTACAAAAGCTGTATATATTTTGATTCCAAAGGGAAATGGTTCCTTCCTATTCATGAAACTTAAGATGCTTGAGAACATTAAAAAAATGAGAAAAAGGGATTATGCTATAATTGTGACGAAAAATATCATCACAATCTTATTTATAAGGCCAAAATGATTGTGATGATTATACTAAAATATTCAATTTGGCAACCACCAGTAGACTTTGTATTCATTGAAACTTTTATAGAAGCTATGCCAAGTCTTACCATGATGAATCCAATCACATTCCATCAATTGAAGAGCATGTATGAGCTAGGGGATGAATGGCCACCACATTTACTTCCACGAGCATATCATCAAATGATCTTCTTCCTCTACTCATATCGGGGCTGAGGAAGAGGTCGTGGATGCAACTCCTACAACCCAGGCACAGGTCGTGGTACATCTTCTTCTTCACGACAAATGTCTCAGTCATACACCACTCCAAGCATTAACTGGCAAATCTATGGAATACATAGCCATTCAGCTCACCTGTGTCGGCACCTTCTTAATCTTTAGTATCTGACTCCATCCTCTCAGTCCACTGCTCTGGTTGCAGCGACACCTCAACCCATGTCTGACTGGATATTAGATTCTAGAGCATCGTCACATCTCACCAACAACATCGACAATATCTTTCAACCCTCAAATTACCAAGGATCGGACACAGTCACAGTAGGAGATAGCCATCCCCTTCCCATCGCTCATTCCGATGCGGGTCTTCTACTGACTCCCACACGTAAGTTACTACTTCACAAACTTCTTCATCTCCCTCGGCTTTCCTACAACCTTCTCTCTGTATTTAATCTAGCCAAAGATAATAATCTCTCTATCACCTTTGACAATTTTGGTTTTTAAATTAAGGATTGGATGACAAACTCTACCCTCCTCTTTGGACCCTGCAGTGATGATATCTATCACATTACTCCCTCTACCGTAAGCACTCTGTATGTTACAGCACTCTCAGCTACCGTCCAAACTTCCCTTTGCTGGCACCATCGTTTGGGCCACCCACATCCGAACGTCATGGCAATCATCTCCAAATTTAACAACTCTTTAGTTATTCCTAAATCTTGTTCTTTTATTTGCTCCTCATGTAAGACCTCAAAAGGTTATAAACTATCTTTCTCTAGATCTATCAACCACATATGCAAACCATTGGAAATGGTACACAGATGTATGAGGTCCTTCTCCTTTTCCCTCCACACAAGGTTTTAAATATTATATTTCATTCATAGATGATACTTCTCACTTTACATGGGTATATCCGCCAATGCATAAATATGATGTATTCTCCACTTTAGTAAAATTTTATGCTGCCATCGAAACTCAATTTTCCCTTAGCGACGGGGGTATCGAATATCTAAACCATAATATGCAAAACTATCTCTAGACCCATGTCATCTTGCATCAAATCAGTTGTCTCTATACCCCAGAACAGAACAGTCTCGCCGAACGAAAGCATCGTCACATTCTCTAGACCATAAGAACTCTCCTCCACACAACTCACCTTCCCTAGCATCTGTGGTTGGATACCATCCTAACCACAGTTTATCTCATAAACTTGCTACCTTCCAACACCACCTCCAACAAATCTCCTTACCAGCTTCTCTTCAACAAAGCCCCAAAATATGCTCATCTCAAATTTTATGGTTGTGCCTGCTACCCGCTACTACCGCCTCCAGCTAGACATAAACTCTCTCCAAAAGCTCCTCTATGCATCTTCACTGGTTACGCTCCATCCTATAAAGGATACAAGTGCTTAGATCCAAACACAAAAAAACTCCATATTTCTTGGCACGTCACGTTTGATGAATCACAGTTTCTCCTATTCTAATATCATTCCCACCACAGCCACATAAAAATCCAATCTTCCAAAAAATCCACATCTCCTTCTTCCCACATCTCTTTATCGTCCCACCTATAAGCCACCCAACTGCACACAACCATCTCAACCACCTACTACAGCTTCTCCAGAACAGCTAATTTCCTCCTCTGTATCTGAATGCACATCAGTTCGAAACCAACCTTCTCCAGCTCCTCTACCACATACTCACCTGATGACTACCCGGCCTCAAACTAGCTCCCTAAGACCTAGCCAGATTCTTGACCTCCACTCATCTATCTCATTCGATCCTACCACTTATACCAAAGCCTCTAAACATCCACATTGGAGATCCACTATGGCATCCGACTTTCTTGCTCTCCAAAACCAAGGAATGAGGATCCTAGTTCCTCCACCCAAAAACCAACCAATTCTTAGATGTTGTTGGACATTCAAGACCAAGTGAAACACTAATGGATCCATAACATGGTACAAGGCTCGTCTAGTAGCCCAAGGCAATCACAAAGATTATGATCTCAACTACCGAGAAACCTTCAGTCCCGTTGCAAAATTTCCCTCCATCTGTGTGCTTCTCACAATTTAAGTTACCTACCAATGGCCTCTCTACCAACTTGATGTCACAAATGCCTTTCTCCATGGCTCTCTTAATGACACCATCCATATGCATCAACCCCATGGTTTTGAAGACCATAACTATTTTAACCATGTATGCCTACTCCAAAAGTCCCTTTATGGACTAAAACAAGCACCATATATATGGTTCTAAACATTCCTAGCTCATCTTCTATCCCTTGACTTTCAAAACAGCATGTCCGACCCCTCCCTCTTCATACTTCATCAAAATTCTATTCAAGCATATCTTCTGATCTATGTGGATGATATCCTGCTAACAGGCAATAACTCTCCTTTTCTTCTCAACACAAGTTCATCTCTTAGCAGTCATTTCTCTATTAAGAATCTGAGTCCACCCACCACCTTCCTTGGAATACAGGTTATCTCCCACAACAATCATCTTCACCTTTCTCAATCCAATCATGTTCTCACCAACCTACAACATGCTGGACTAGACAAATGCAACCCATTAGTCAATCCATCTACTACCAAACCACCGTCTAATCATCCAACATATCTTCTGCTCTCCGATCATAAAACTTATAGATACCTTACCGGCTCTCTCCAAGACCTCGCCATTACCCACCCCAATATCTCCTTTGTCATCAATACTTTTTGCCAACACATGCAAAATCCCACACCATCTCATTTTCACCTATTGAAACGTCTCCTTCGCTACCTCAAAGGTACCTTATCCTTCGACCTACCCATATCCACCTCCTCTCTCCAATTAACGACCTTGTCTGATGCTGGCTAGGCTACCGATCAAGACACTAGGCACTCCACATCTAGCTACTACTATTTTTTGGGTGATAACCTCATCTCCTGGAGTGCGAGGAAGCAACAAACGGTCACTCGCTTCTCCACAGAAGCAAAGTATAGATCCTTGGAAGCAGCTACAGTTGATATCATATGGATATGTCGCCTTCTATCAGACTTTTAGATTCCACAACAACTACCCACAAATATTCATTGTGAAAATACATCCCTATAGCTTTGGCAAACAATCCGGTGTTCCATGCTCGGACCAAACACATTGATGTTGGTTTTCATTTTATTCACGACCACATTCAGTCCAATGAAATTAAGATAGTACCTATCAGTACACTCGATCAAATTGCTGACATTTTGACTAAACCTCTACCAACACCAAGATACAACCTATTGTGCAACAAACTAACAGTTCAGACCTCACCGCTAGTTTACGGGGGTGTAAAAGCATCAGCCTCCACTATCACGTAGCATGCCCATGTGGAGGAGTTAACGGAGCACTACATTCATAACTACCTCAACAAACCTAGCCAATGATAGCTCAACACCTGTAAAGCCCACGCACACACCTCTCTATGCATATACATAGCTACAGTAAGAGGTATGTATTTTGAGTTAGCAACATTTACTGAAATGAATCAGTGCTTCCCTATTTATCTTCCTATGTCTTGCTCCTATCTTTGCTATCTGCTCTGAGTTTTCTACAAGCATAAATAATAATCTAACCATAAAATAAGTAAATAGTGCAACAAATATAAATTATATAAGCTTTTACAAACAAATATAGCATGCCTTCCTACATAAAGATAATATCCAAAAGTATGCCCAACTAGAACATTTCAAGTAAATATAAAAAAAAAATAATAGAAACCACAGCTTACAATGATTTTTAAGTTCTTGTATAAAGTGTTTGACAGTGTGAAGAAATTAAGCAAAACATCCATCAAACGTTGAGGGACAAACTCAAAATAAGCTTTTCACTTGATTTCATCATTATTCCAATGAGAGAAAACTCTACAAAAAATTTCACAGGGAGATGAGGTAGCGAGTTTCTCAAGAAAATTAGTATTTTTGGAGAGGGAGCTTAAAATTATAAAAATTGTTGATCGAAAATTAGATATATCTATTTAAAAGTCAAATATACGGCTTCATCTTACTTGGAAAATTAATTAAAAATATAATATCCAAATAATAAAATCATTCTAATACTAAAAAACTGAGTGATGTCATCAGGCTCAAATTAATTTGAAACTGTAGTACAAAAATTCTTAAATTTGATATTTATAGAGACTCACAAAATTTTTAGTGGCCCATAAACTGTTTTGCAAAGGCCTGCAAAGGCTTTATGACGATCCACAAATATTATAGGAGGCCCATTAAGTCCGAAAACTATTTTATTTAAAAAATTATTTTTTATTAAGTATATTTAGACTCTTTATATTAAAATCATAATTTGATTTATTAATAATAGGATCTTAAATTTTATTTTAAAAATAATTTAACTCTAAAACATGATGGTGACCTTACTTTACTCGTTTTCCTTGTGTATCTTCAAGATTTAGTTTTAATTTGCTTTTATATAAAGAAAGACTTACTATTTTTTAAACTAATAGGTTTGCTTTTTTGAGCTTGTAAACTAACAGACTTTGATTTTATTTGGGACAAATTTCTTACTGCTTCTTAAAACAGCTTTTTAATATAAAAATTAAAATTTTTGTGCTAAAAAACTACTTTAAGAAACAGTAAGAAAATGATCTCAAACCAAACTTTAATGTTTCCTACAAGCACTAGCTAGGGGAGGAATGGCCGCCATCTCTATTGTCATAAGCATATCATCTAAAAACATGACTAAGCATTTGCCCACCTCATGTGGATCGCTGATGTCACTTGGGCAAAACATCAAACAGTTGGAGGACAAACAGTCTCAAAAAATCAAGATGAACAAAGTCAATTCTATTGGCATATTTCTTCATAATTTGTATGTCAAGATGGCTAAGCGAGCTGCCAGAAAGATCCCCAGCTACACGAAAACACATACCCTGTTAATGGTAATCCTTTTGCATTGAAAGCTTTGAATAATGCTCTTTGCTCAAATCATTTTCACTTGATTAAGTTGGAAATGCCAAAGCTCTTTGGTGCAGAAATCTGGATTCACAAAATATTGTAGTTTTATGATCTTCATGAACTTTCTTACCGATATAAGTTATTATGGATTTTATTTCAATTGAATAGGAGATTATTAACTCAATCCTAATTAAAGTTGGGACTATTTTTTATTACTTTTTAAAACAATTTTTTAGTTCTATAAATTTTTGTACTAGAATGCTGTCTTAGAAAGCAGTAAGAAAGTCGTTCCAAACAAAGCCTAACACTTCATTTGAAATTTTTTTTTACGGATTTATATAGTAATTTTTTAGTATAGATTATTTTGAAAAATGACAAAAAATAATTAACAAAAAATTATAGCAAGGAATGCTCGAAAAGTTGATAAAAAATGGATCAGTAGGAAACCTAATTCTAATTAATGCTTTGTTTGAGGAAATTTTCTTACTGATTTTTACAAAATCTTAAAAAAAATTGAAAAAATAATAAAAAAATTCTAAGAAATTGATAAATAACAACTAATTATTTTTTTTCAGGATATTTAAATCAATTATATATATATATATAAAAGACTTAAATTTAAAATCTGATCATTGATAGTTAAAATTTCGAAAGCAATAAATTCAGGTTCGGCAGAATTGCTCTCTCCTATTTAATAAAAAAATGTCGTGAATTTTTTTTTTTTAGCATAGCATTTTCTATCCATTATTTTTACAACGCAGCGCATAGTACTGATTAGTGATATATCTCCTACACACTCCTTATCTCTATTTCCCTGTCCGCAGCCATGCTGCTCTCCTCCGGCTCATTCCTGAAAGCCCCTTACTCTCTCACAACCAACCCTTCAAATTTCCTCAATGGCTCCACTCCTCTTCTTCGCAAACTCCACATCACCTCTTTCCCCTCTCCTCCTCCAGCTCCCTCCTCTCTCTCCATTCAGGCCATGAAGAAGCTCCAGGGTAGGGTGGTGTGCGCCACCAGTGACAAGACCGTGGCCGTGGAAGTCATTCGCCTTGCGCCTCACCCCAAGTACAAGCGCCGTGTCCGCAAGAAGAAGAAGTATCAGGCTCATGACCCCGATAACAAGTTCAAGGTCGGGGATTTCGTCCAGCTCGAGCAGTCTCGCCCTATCAGCAAGACTAAAACCTTCATCGCCATTCCTGTTCCCTCCCGCAATGCTCCCAAGACCGAAGAGCCTCTCCCCTCTTCGATCCTCAACCTTCCGCTCCAGTCTCAGGGGAAATCGCCAATTCCAGAATGAGGTTGAGCAGGAGGAAGCGGCGGATGCAGAGTAAGAAGGGAAAGAACCTAGATTTTCTTCTTTTGTCTATTATTTTACTTTTCCGTCCTGGAAGTTTGGAATCGTAGAATGCTTTCCATTTGTTTGATGAAATGCGTGAATGGATTTGTGTCTGTTGTTGGCCATATAAGCGTATTTGATTTTGGGGGTTATGATTTGAACTTTTGAGATCAATTTCTTATTTTTTGCCTTTATGAGAATCAAAACGTATGCAGTTCTCATCATTACATGATATAGAAGGGCTGAAAGGGGTAGATATAAGTAATCTTATTCCTGCTTTGCAAATTGGTTGTTTCACTTGTTCAAATCCATGGCTTATGTAATTATGTCCAACAAGTGATTGCATCTAAGTATATAATGCAAGATAAGGAATTAGACATTCAAGTAAAATATTTGTCTTTTCGCTCAAGCATCTTATTTGTAAGGTTTAAAATTGTGCAATGAGGAATTGAGACATTTTCTTCCTTTGAGGCGAGGTGTAAGCCTCAAGGCATTTTTGAGACATAAGCCTCATAATTAAACTATACATTAATAAAAAAATATAAAATAATAAGTAATATACTAATATCAAAGTAAGACAGATACTAAAGTATGATAATAAAATGTCAAAAATAAGACCATTAAAAATCATACAAGATTATAACCTAGGATGCACGAACACGGCGACACGGACACGAGACACGAGACACGACAATTTTTAAAAATATAGGAGACCTGTGCGGCGTGGACACGACATAATAATTTTTTAATATAATATATAGAAATTACGGTGACATTATAGTAAAAATGACAATCAATAATAAATCAATTTCATGATAACTTGTTTAGCTTATAACATAAAGATGTTTAATACAAAATGTCTAATACAACTACAAAAATATAAGCAAAAAATTATGTAATACAACATGAAGGTCCAACTACTTAATAGAGGGAATGATAGAAATAGATTCAGATGTTGGTCTTTGGCCTTCAATATCATCATCATTGAATATCAATGCTTCCAACTCTGATTCATTTAGAGAAAGATTTGCAACTTCCAATAATCCTATATCATCAAGGCACTCGAACCCATCTCCAGCAATATCCCACATCCTGTTATCACCTGTCATATAAAGCGGGGTTTGTCTTGATAGAAGACGAAGATTTGTATGCACATAAACTAAATCCCCGTGTCTTGAGTCTTCATCATGTGACTTTCTTTCATGTCTGTATATAATTTCTTTCACTTTTGCTAATATAGAGTCCCACATCTCATAAATCAAATGTAGGCATGATTTATCTGTGTCAGCCTCTCTCAACATATCATAAATTAGATCAGTGAAAGCTAAAATGTAGTGTACATTATCCCACCACAAATCATCTAAGATATTTTCTTTAACATATATTGCCTTCCCAACATCATATTCTCGATAGCAAGACCACTTCTCGCTAATCATCATAGATTGAAGAGCATTTTTTATTTGTTTGAATATTCTCAACATGATTATTATAGATGCAAAACGAGTTTCAGCAACAGCTAATATTTTCAAGTAGGAGAAATCATTAAACATTGAAAATCTCATCGAATAGTTCATAATAAAATTTCTGATCAGAATAACATCATTTGCAACCACTGTTATTCAATGACATTCAGCATAGATGATTTCATTAGCCTATGTATTCTTTGCTGCATAAATATTTTTTAGAGCAAGATTTGAAGTGTGCACAACACAGGATGTTCAAAATATATGGGGATAAGTTTGCTCCACCAATAATCTTGCAGCTCTATACACCGGTGCATTATCTGTAATAACCTGCACAACATTTGAAGGCCCAATCATAACTATCACCTTTTTAATCAAATTGGCAATAAAATGTTTATCCTTGTATTCTCCTTCACAATTCACTACTTTAATAAATATTTGATAATTCTCTGTAACGACCATGAAATTAATAAGGGATCTTCTTTTAGGATCTATCCAACCATCACACACCAAACTAACACCTTTTTTTCCACACTCCTTTTATTGGTTCAAGCAATGTCTCAATATATGCTCTTTCTCTTTCCAATAATTTCGATCTTAATGCATTGTAGCAGGTGGAACATATCTTGCGAGGTTGTTGTTACATGCAAAAATGAATGCATTTTTATAATGAGGATTCCTTGCAAGGTTGAAAGGAAGTCCCGCTGAAAAAAATTTCCTTACTATTTCACCATCCATATCTTCTCGTTGCTGCAAATTAAAAGCCTTCTCTAGAGGACTACTGGCTACTCATTTTCTTTTCTTTGTTTCATATCATTCACTTCTAAATGATAAAACTTGATCAACTCTCACAGATAAGGAAGAAGTGTGGGATGAGCCATGAGTAGATGGCAAAGATATCTCTTTAGGGAGTGTACTTTGGATCCTAGATTCAGCTTCATCAACTAGTCTGTTCATTTCAATCAACTGCGATGTAGTAATCTTAGGATACATTTTTATTTCATGGCCAGAAATTTTAAGTAGATGTGCCTTCACCCTAGAATAAAATCCTTTGTAGGTGCCACCACAATAATTGTATTTGAATGACACATTCCCTGCTCCTTCAAATGTTTTTCTAACTTTATAACATGAATCCATAACGGCTTATCAGTTTCTACAGATGACTCTTTTGAACCTTGACCTAATCCACTCCAATCAGCAGCACAACTTATTTTGCTAACAAACCAATCATACATATGAATACATTAAATTAAATTGATATGAAGTGAAATCAAAATATCCTAATAATAAGACAACATGAATACAACAATATACCGGTCTGCCGGGGTTCAAGGGGGCGCAGCCCCTGGTAGGTTTCGACCTTCCCGGTCAGGTCGCAGGGTCAAGGGGGAGCGCTGAGCATGTACTGAGCTGTACCGAGCATATATTGCGCAGTACCGAGCATGTACTGAGTGGTACCGAGCATATATTGAGCAGTACCGAGCATGTACTAAGCAGTACCTAGCATGTACTGAGTAGTTCCGAGCATATATTGAGCAGTACCGAGCATGTACTGAGTGGTACCGAGCATGTACCTAGCAGTACTGAGCATGTACTGAGCGGTACCGAGCATGTACATTAGGCTTTTCAACAATGAAGAGAAGAAATGAAGAAATTCACTTATAGGTCTTGGCTCTCTTGCACGTAGAAGGTGCTCTGTTTGGCCTCGATTGCGAACTTTGCCTCGGATGACTGCAAAAATCAAGAATGATGGAATGGGAAAGACGAGCTCTGCTTGGCCTCGACTCAAGCAGAGATGACGAAGGAACGGGAGGTGAAGGCAACGGGCTCCGTTTGGCGTCGGCTCTCCCGGTCCGCCCTAATAGGGCTTCTAGTTCGTGGAAAAGGCTAAATAGAACGAACAATTTTATCATTTAATAACTGAACATGCGTGTCCGATTTTAATTTTAATTTTTTAAATTGCGACACTCCAATGCTGTGTCGGACACGTGTCCATGTCGTGTCCGACCCGTGTCCATGTCTGACACGTGTCCGACACTGCATACCCTCTTTACGAGGCGTGTCGGTGCATCATAGATTATAACCAATGCTAGATAAATAGTCTCTCCCACTCTCTATTCAATATAAAAAAGTAGTTTAATTTCACATTTTATGAATTTAAAATTCTCTTACTATCATTACTTAAATGATTTCCATTAAAATCATTATTGTAGTTAATTGTTTTCTCTTCTTTCTCATACTAAAACTAATAAATGAGTTTCCAATATCAATAAAGGAGGCCTTAGACGGAGACAAAATAGCAATGGCGATATAGTAGAGCTGGGTATGGGTGTAAGGGTTTTGCGGTTTGTGGTTGAGAGTTTGAGGTTTTGTGATTTTTTTAAATTTTGATTTGATTTATGTATAGTGAATATATTTAATTATATAAAAAAGTTTCTAAATTTAAATTTTAAATATACTTAAACCATAATTTTCAAGTCTTACATCTCTTCAAAATTATGTTAGAGTATGCCTTGAGGTGCGCCTCACCTCAACTGAGTTGTAAGCCTCATCTGGTTAGTGTGAGGTGTACGCTTCATTGTCTTTTTTTTTTTCTAATCACATTGAGATGAGCTTTGAGGCGGGTTTCCAATTCGCAATTTATAAACCATGCATATTTGTCTTTAGCCCAGCACACATTTCAGATTAGAAAGCTTGTGGTTGGCTTTTACATGCAATAGTTGAATAACCTTTGTACTAATGCTAAATGCTTTTATAATGCCAATAAAGGTTCCGGGTTATTCAGAAACCATTCATTTGTATCACCTTCTTAACTATTATGGAGTTTAAAGCATATATACTCTAAAGTTGGGATATGAAGCAGTGAGCTTATATAACAACTTAGATTGAGAAATTAATATTAGTTTGTGTGGATGCATCGACATGGCGTAATGACACCTCATATTAAACTAAGCATCATTACATAGTTCCTATATGTATTTGAAATATATATTTTCAATCAACAAGGAGGCAAACAGTGACAAAGTAACAAAAAATACACACATCAGCACGATGACTAGGTGGTTCCATTTAGATAAAAAACTAGTCGAAATTGACTTGATGTGAACTTGTTCAATTCGATACAAATCATTAATTAGCTCATGCAAGGCCATCCCAAACTTAGTCTGAGATTAAGAGGTCACTTTAGGTCCTTTTTAGCCTTGGCAGTACCGCATCCAACCAACCGATAACCATAACAACTGCCACCTCTAGCAAAGCCTATAGCCTTGGCTTATCAAAGCAGAAGCGCAATCATGGGTTGCTTTGGCAATAAAGGAGCATCTTTTTGCCACCCATATGACTACAAGGTAATGCTAATAAGTGGTCATAGCCTCTAACATGCCTACTTGGGATTGTAACTATTTATTGCTTTTACTATGATAGGCACCATTAGGTTTGGATAGTAATAAAATTTCAAGTTAAACACAATTGAAAATGAGAGAAAAAACACAATAGATATGAAAAACATAAGATATTCAAATTAACGTGCTTCAATGAGACCCACATACCTCAGGATTGCATAAATATCAAATAGTTCTACTAAGTTTCAAAATGGTTTCGTCAAGTATTTATTTTCGTACATAAAGCTGATTTATATTTACCACTTTACGAAATGGCGTCAATTTTCTATACTTAAGAAAGAGGGCATCATGCACCTATCTTTGATGCTTAATAGTCAGGGAACACAATCTTCTATTGTAGGAGGCAAAAACTGGAGCATATAAAGAAGAAGACAATGAACAAAGCTATTGAAAACTTCTTTCATCCCACAAAAAAGACACTCTTCAAACACCAATTATTGTGTTGTTGAATGGAAGTCAACGGAGCCTCCATTTCTCTTTTTTGATGAAGCGAACCTGACTTTTTTCTTATCCACTTTTCTTCCCTTCTCAAAGTCTACTTATAGTCGTAACAAGGCATGAGTGTGAAAATATATAATTAATTACAAGATGCATCCAAATTTTACAAGATCTATTAAATACAACAAAATATATCATAGCTCACAATAGAGGTTTAACTATATATTTGCAATTCTCAATCTAATATTTTACAAAAAGTAAGCAATCTTAATCATATATTTTAGAGATTTAATAAGAAAAGTTTTGACACTTTTCTTAGTGGTCAGTTTCTAAATAACACTTTGTACAACACTTTCAAATTATCTTTCACGGAGTTTAACGGAGACTTGCTTTGCAAAACCTCATCATTAATCCGACACCACTTTTGTGAGCATATTGATGGGGTTTTCTAGCTCCATTGATCTCAACGAGCTATAGGTAGCCTCCTTCATGCTAATTAGATATCTAGTGGTACTTAGTTGTATGTATTTTATTTGGAAGTGAATGACTCTTTGATTTTAAAAAGGAGTGTAGCTTCTCATTATGACATGTCTAGTTATTCCCAAAAACTAAACAATCACTCTAAACAATTTGGATCTATATTGAAAATGGCATGGCATCTAGCCGCCTGATGAGATCAAGTCCTCAAGTCTGGGATATGCCTAACTTTGTATGGCTTCCAAGTGTTTTTCATTTATTTTTATGATTATAATGTTTCTTATCTCTCCTATATTAAAGTGATTGTCATTAATAAAGAATTTTTTGCCATAATTCCATGTGTAATAATTTGTAAGCAAATCTTCATCTAGAGAAGAATGCAAAGGCACACTTTTATCCAATATCTCCATGGGATAATCTGCATGAGTATCAGTGCATCATTAATGTTTTCCATGATTACATTCATTGTTCGTTCTTTACTTTAAGCTTTTTTCAGTCTTCTTTATGTATTCTTTCATTATAGGGTTATGCCAATCTTGGGTCTCCTTGTTGAACTTAATGTTCACGAAGTTCAACTATGTCATGGTTGAGTTGAACTTGATAATATGATGGCAAATTGAAGCTATTTTTGAAATCTTGAGATTAAAAATCTTTTTCCATTATATATATCTTATTGATTGTGGAAGGCTTTTCATATATTGGGAGAGTTCCTCTATGGTGCTTTGGTGCTTGTTGAAATAGATATCATATTGTAAGTAGGTTGCCACATGTCTTACAAATCCTATTGACTATTACTTAGGGATGAGTTAAATCCAATATTACAAGTCAATTGTCATGGTCCAAAAGTCCCCCCACATTATGGCTTTGTAATCAAGCCATATTTTTAAAAGTAAATTTTTTGTTACTTGCAACTAAATTACATTTGCAAGTTCCTTGTCTATATAAAGGTGCTTCTCCATATCCATGATGAACTTGATATCATATTCCTCAACATTTTTATTCCGATTGAAATGATCATTACAACTTAATTGTTATTGTTTGAAATTTCATGTCAAAGCTTGCAAATTATTTATGCATAGATCTTTACTTATTCATTTCCCTTTGATCTTATCATTCTTATAATTCATGAACTTCATTTTTTTTGTTAATCTTTTAGTTCAAGTTTCTTATCAAATCCAATTTAAGTACGAGTTTTGGTCCAAATCAAGTTCATAAGTCTCAGGCTGCAAGTTCTTTTTTGTTCAAGTGTTCAAGTCCTTGTTCATCTCATTTTATATTCAAATCAAATGCAAGTCTATGTCCCCTGTTTTCGCAAAAAAATTTGGCAGCCTCCCAGCATCTTTCCTATTTAGGGGAAAAATGAAGTGACATTCTTCCCCTCCACAGTACATGAGCGCTTCAGATAGATGTCGGGTGATATCGTGGCTGCATTTTTTTCAATCCCTGCTACGCTACATGAGTGCTTAAGGGTCTTTGACATCTTTAAAAAAAAAACAATTATTTCCTCATGTACGGGTATTTAGTTTTCATCCCCCTCATGCTACTTAAGTGCTCCGGGAATTACCAATCTCGCCGCAAGTGTCGCACCGGTTCGCAACCCCCCACCGCGTGATATGTGAACGCATAGGAGGTTTACCGGCTCGTCACAAGCATTGAGAGTAGGATTTTTAAGTTAGAAAATTTTTATACCTGCGCGATGGTACATATGCAATCTTATATATAATTGACTCTTATAACAGAGATAACACAAATGACAAATGATATGAACTCAATTAATTATAATGTCAATAGCTAAAGATGTTAACTTAATTAACTACAATGAAAAATAGTTAAAAAAATATTTGCTTATTAGTTACAGTAAGATACTAACTCAATGACAACATCAATAAATAAAAACATAAGAAACTATAGTAATTAATTAAAACAAAGGAATCTTACTATTTCACTTTTTTTTAAAGTATGTAAAGGGATTCACGGATGGCAAGGAAGTTGGTTTGGCTCTTAGATAGTGAATTTCAATTTGATTTGACAAGATGCTTTTGAGAGAAAGGACATAAAAGAGCTGCTATAGTTTTAAAAGCTATTATGCTTTCCTTTTTCTTTTTTTCTTTTTACACAAAGCCCTATAGATCTCTACGTAAAGCAAGAGGGAAAAGTCAAACAGAAGAAATTGCTGTGGAGTCAGAGGTGTGTTCAATTATTGCCTTTAAATAAAGTCTATAAGCTCAGTTTAGCAGGGAAACAAAGGTGTAAATCAGAAGGAAAGATGCTTAAGGTGGGAACAGACAAAGGAGCAAGTTGACTGGGTCAGGTGTGGGGTTATAATGCTTGCATCTTCGGAATTTTGAGGAGATCAGCAGTGAGGGTGTAAGCGAAAGAGTTGTGATCTTCACAAGAGGGAGGAAGAAGCTACTGGTGGGTTTGATTGGAGCTTTTGGTGAAGAAGGTTTGACGGGATATGTGGAATAGAGTAGAATGACAGATCAGAGAAGGCTGGATCGTGGCTTACTTTTGAGCTCAAGGAAGGTCAGATCTTGCATGAAGATGACATGGGGCTTGCATATATAGAGCAGAGGGATTGAGAGAGGATTTTGCGGATAGGGAATTGAGAGGTGGATGTCTGGGTGTTGGAGGTTTGCTAACTCAGTGAAGATCGGATGGCACCGTCGATGGGATGAAGAATTTTTTTTTCCTTTGAGAATTTGAATGTAAAGGTCGACTGCAACAAGGGTTTGAGGGGAGGGTGGTTTTGAGAGAGAGATTTGTTGACGTTTGGACGGGTCTTAAAGAGGTGGATCACACGTCTGGTTATTGGAGTTCGACAAGATTGAAGGATAGGAGATACGAACGGAACTCTTGGGTGCTCGAAGGTTTTCGTAAACGACTGAAGGAAGTTGGGTTGAGTTTTATGGAGTGAGGCTTTTGAACGAGACAATCAAAGCTAAAAATCCAGCAGCTCACTCTGCTTCTCATTTCAACGAGGAGTGAAAGAGTTCAGTTGAGGCTATCTGTTATCAGCGGGATTTATGGTCCTTGATAGGATTCGTCGCAAGATTTTGAAAGTTGATACGAGGTAAGCATTAATTTGATTGAAATTTTTTGTTTGACTTTGTCTGAGTAATTTTTTTTTAATTCTGCTAGCATAATAATAATAATAACAAAGTTTTGTTATTATTATCCATTAAATTAAAGTGATGACAGTACTTCAATCGAATAGAATTACTTATTAATTTGTGTGTCGATTTTGCCAAATAATTTACTTTGGAAGAATTGATAATGCATTTTAGGCATTGTTGATATTCCGATTGCAACGGCGTAGTGTGATTTGCGATCAGACCTCATTTGGGCATTGTTGAGGTCAATTTTTCTCGGAATGCGTGTTATTACATCTGAACCACCTCGATTTATGTACGTAACTCCAATTGAATAAATATATAATAAATTTAGAGTATTAGCAGCATTCTGGACGCATTGGTGAAGTTCGTTCATTAATTGCACATCATTTGGGTGCCGTCGAGCATTATTTTTCTTGAAATTTATGCTTTATCTCGGGATTTATATCGACCTCTGAACGCAATGGCGAAGTCTGTTTGCCAATCGGACTTTGTTTGGTCCATGTTGAGGCATCTTTTTCTCGATATGCATGTTGTTGTCTTAGGATTCGTGCCACCACCCTGACAAATCCCAATTAACCAAATAAGTGTTTATTTTGAGTGTCAATGACATTCCGGACGCAACGACGAAGTCCGTTCTGCGATCGGATGTAATTTGGGTGACGTTAAGGTCCCTTTTCCTCGATATACATATTATCACTTCGGCCTCAGCTTGCTGTGCGGTGCTCCATTTTTAGAGGAGATCGCCGAGCCTTCTTTTATTGTCGGTCACACTTCTCCAGCGCTACCGAGTGTTTGTGAGGACTTGCTTTTGGCAAGGTTTTTGGCCACCTGGCTTTATACCTTTATACTTTCACTCAGAGCAGGGTTTGTTCGTTACATAGTTCTTTTAGTTACGATTCAGTTGTCGTAGGGGCAACGTCTTTCTCTGGCATCAGCAGTACTTGTCAGGATCTATAAATCTCTACACACCGCTTTTGAGGCCACTTCGCATAAGCTGCGGGACTTGAACTTGCCATAGCATTACCATAGATGGATTCACCTACACATACTTGGAGCATTTTCTTGTTTGGAGTGCCCATCGTATTTTGCAGAGATAAGATACATCACTGTACTTCAGTTATCTCAGACTTTGCTACTTTAGAGTCAGAGATGATTCGTCTCTTTTTTTTCCCCACACCTGGTTGTTGACAGATTTTTCTTGGTCTTCTAGCTAGATGCAATCTGTTTACCACCTCATATGAGAGGAATAATTGTTGTAGATGGGGTCGACCACAAAGGAAAGTGTACATTGTTACAGAGGAGACATAGTTTGTCAGTTGCCGAGTACTTTATCAGCATGCACTCAGGTTGGTTGTGTCACCATTCATGTAGTACGGTGACTTTGGTGGGCTACCATCTCAACAAGATAGCCAGACAGTTCAGGTTCTCCTAGGCCACAACCTACGATGGACGACTACTTGTCCCTGGAGTTATAAATACATATCGCATGGACATCGTTCCGCTAGAGACCCGCCTCTATGCTGTAGCTTTGATTCGGTTACACTTGTTGAGGCTCGGGATAGGTTTCAATTTTTTTCTTGCTTCACTGTCCACTCACACGGGAGTTAATTACACATAGATGTTCTGCGTATGACTGTCTTTCAGATCTGTTTTGGAGCACATCGCAAGGAGGCACGAGCACCGGGTATAGGAGCTTGAGGCTTCGAGGGGACATAGGTCCCGCTGGGTCCTTTCAAAGGCTACTGGTGACAGAGGTACTTCTCTTTCCCTTCTTTAGTACTCGGATCTATGAATGGCGGCGCCACCGAATCTATCGTATTCGATTCTCATAGCTCCTCTCGCTATACTTCAAAGTAGGTCCAAAAGACAACCGTACCCAGGATAGCTGTGTGTAACTAACTCCTGTGTGAGTGGACAGTGGAACAAGAAGAAAACTGGAACCTTTCTCTAGTCTTAGCAAGTGTAACAAAGTCAAAGCTACAACATAGAGGCGGGTTTCTAATGGAACGATGTCCATGCGATGTATATCTATAATTCCAGGGACGAGTGGCCGTCCGTCGTAGGCTATAACCTGGGAGAACCCAAACTGTCTGGACACCCTGTATGTCTGGTCGCCCTCCAAAGTCACCATACTACTTGAACAGTGACACAACCAACCTAGACACATGCTGATAAAGTACTTATCAACTGACAAACTCTGTCTCCTTTGTAATAAAGTACGACTCTCTTTGTGGTCGACCCCATCTACAATCATTCACCTCAGATTGGGTGGTAAACTGGCTGCATCTGGTTGGTAGACCATGGAAAATCTATCATCGACCAGTTGTGGGGCGAAGAAAAAAGAAACAGATCCTCTCTGACTCTAAAATAGTAGAAGCTGCGACAACTGAAGTACAGTGGGATACCCTCTCTCTATGAAGTATGATGGGCACTCAAACAAGAAAAGACTCCAAGTATGTGTAGGTAAATCAATCGATACAGGTAGTGCCATGGCAAGGTCAAGTCCCGTAGTTCAATCGAAGTGTCCTCAAAAGCGGTGCATAGAGATTATACATCCTAGCGAGCACTAATGATGCCAAAGAAAGATGCTGCCCCTGTAACAACTGACTTGCAGCTAAAAGAACACTATAATGAATAAACCTTGCTCTAAGCGAAGGTACAAATGTATAGAGCCAGGTGACCAGTAATCATACCAAAAAAAGTTCTCATTAACACCTGGTAGCGCTGGAGAAGTGTGATTAGCAACAAAAGAAAGCTCGATGGTCTCCTCTGAAAATGGAGCACCGCACTGTAAGTCGAGGTCGAACGGGTCATAAAGTGAATTTCCAACAGTAGTCAAGTAATTGTGTTGAAGAAAACTATGGATCTAGACGTCCACAAGCATGCTGACTCGAGCACATGCTGACAACTCAAAGGCTCTATACACTCGATGGTAGTGCTGAAGAAGTATTGGGTAAACATCTAATAACATCCATCTGCCCCGCCTTTCATCTTCTGCTGAGGGAATCCGACAAAACAACAGCTCGTCTGGAGGAACACACTCCTCAAAAAAATATCCAAAAATTGGTAGCCCAGAGACTATCTACAAGTTTGAAAGTGTAAGTGTGAGCTCCTCTGCTCCGACCCAACAAATGCTATGACCAACATCCCAGAACTCAACTAAATCACGAGCTCAAGAAGTAGGGAGACGTTTGTAGTAAAACAAAGAGGCATAGACAACTTCATAAATTCTTGCCTTCTGAAACGTGTCTTTGTGCATCTAAAGGATGTGATAGGCCCAATAAACATAGCCGCTGACCCGGCTATGAATCCGTCCAACTATAGAACCTCGTAGCCACTCTAAAGATGACGGCCGCAACTAATGGTGGCTAAGTATGCTCCCCTGCCCAACCAGTTCAAGCACATATGTTGCTGGCACTAGAACGTCACAGGTACCCCAGCCAACCTATACCATATAACTCTCCAACATGTGGTACTCCCCGTACTGCAATCAAAGATAAGTAGCCCACTTGTTAGGATTGTTGAACTCTATTAAGCCTACAGTGCACTCTGGAAGCATAGGGGAATGAGTAAAGAATCTGTGGAAGGTATCTCGCCTCTGTAACATATCCTAGTGCTACTCTAATCTATCTCAAACGCTAGCACTGCCCTGAGGGTGTTGTCTGTCAATGGTCTCCCAAATGACGTCCTTGTTAGGCTCGCTCAAAGGCAAATTATCTGGCCACTCCCAACGGAATATTTTCCTTCATATGGGAAAAAGGAAAGTGTTTTTAGTAATCATTTAATAAATCAAATGCACGAAGAATAAAGCTTCTAAAAAGACTGTCAACAAATATGATACACTCTAGTCGCGTACCACATTTGTTGGTGGGCATTTGTTGACCCATATATGATGAAACACGTGCAAGGGGAGCAAAACAAATAAATTTAGCGGCGCGTAATTGGACGAAAAATATTACTTATATGGTTTAATGACCTCCAATTGTCAAACAGACTACACAGTTACGATCAGGACATTGAATTCTTTTAGGTTGAGGCCACTCGCAGTCAAATCAGATAAGATCAATCTAAAGGAATGACCGACACCCAAAATTGATAACGACTGATACCCAAATGACATCCGATCACAAAATAGATCACGCCGTTGTGTTCGGAACGTCGTCAACACTCAAGAATTATATTTTCAACGTTTAATTGTGATCATTTGAATCGGTGGCCCATATCTCAAAGTGATGATACATATATCGAGGTAAAGTGACCTCGACGTCACCCAAACGATGTTCGATCACAGAGCGGACTTTGTCGTTGCATCCTAAATGTCATTGAAACTCAAAATATACATCTTATTTGGTCAATTGGGATCGGCCGGGGTGCTGACGCGAATCACGAGGCAATAGTATGCATATTGAGAAAAAGATGCCTCGACGTGGATCAAACAAAGTTCGATTGGCAAATGGACTTTGTTATTGCATTCAAAACATCCTAAATACCTATGGATGATAACCAATTTGTTCAAATTAAATTGTGCAAAAAGGTCGACACGCATCTCAAGATAAAGCACAAATTTTGAGAAAAATGATGCTTGACGGCACCCAAATGATGTTCGATAAACGAACAGACTTTGCCGTTGCATTTAGAATGCTGCTAATACTTTGAATTGATTGTCAATTTATTCAATTCGAGTTGTGCACGCAAATCAAGGCGGTTCCAATGTAACAACATACATTTCAAGGAAAATTGGACTCAACACTACCCAAATAAGGTCCGATCGCTAAACGGATTGTGTCATTGCGATCAAAATATCAACAATGCCTAAGATGCACTGCCAATTCTTCCAAAGAAAATTACTTGGCAAAATTGACAAGCAAATAAAGACGATTACATACATTTTAAGACCAAATGCACGCATATCAGAGTAATTATATTCGATTGAAATATTGTCATCAATTTAAATTAATGTATAATAATAATAGGACTTTGCTATTATTATTATTATTATTATTATTATGCTAGCAAAATTAAAGAAAATTACTCAACCAAAGTTAAACAAAAAATCCTAATCAAATTAATACTTATCTCGTATCAACTCTCAAAATCCTACGACGAATCCTATCAAGGCCCGTAAATCCTGTTGATAGTAGATTGCTTCGACTGAACTATTCCACTCGTTAAAACGAGAAGCTGAATGAGATGTTGGATTTTTAGCTTTGATTGTCTCGTTCAAAAGCCTCGCTCCGTAAAACTCAACCCAATTTTCTTCAACCATTTGTGAAAACCTTCGAATGCCCAAGAGTTCTGTTCGGATCTCCTATCCTTCACTCTTGCCGAACTCCAGTACCCAGATGTGCGATCCAACTTATGACCTGTCCAAACGGCAACAAACCTCTGTCTCTCAGAACCCCACTCCCCTCAAAACCCTGTTGCAGCCGACCTTCATGTTCAAACTCTCAAAGGAAAAAAAAAAACTTTCTTTCTCCCATCAACAGTGTTGTCCGATCTTCACTGAGTTCACAAACCTTCAGCCCCTATACGTCGACCTCTCAATTCCCTCTTTGTTAAATCCTCTCCCAATCCCTCTCTTCTCTAAATCGAAACTAGACCAACCGTCCTCAACTACCTCACTGTTCCACTACATATACAAGCCCTCTGTCATCTTCATGCAAGATCTGACATTCCTTGAGCTTAAAAGTAAGCCATGATTTAGCCTTCTCTTATCCGTCGTTCTCCTACTCTATTTTGCATATCTGGTCAAACCTTTCTCTCCCAAAGCTATAATCAAACCCACCACCAGCTTCTTCCTCCCTCCTGTGAAAACCACAGCTCTTCTGCCTGCACCCTCACTGTTGATCTCCACAAAAGCCCCAAGCCGCAAGGATTATAATCCCACACCTATCCTAATCAACTTGTTGCTTTGTCAGCTCCCACCTGAAGCCTCTTCACATCTGATTTATAACTCCATTTCTCTGCTAAATCGAGCCCATACTCTTCATTTAAAGGCAATAGCTGAACTCATCTCTGACTCTAAAACAGTTTCTTTTGTTTGTTTTTTCTCTCTTGCTTTACGTGGAGATCTACAAGACTTTTTGTAAAAAAAAGAAGAAGCATAGTAGCTTTCAAAACTATAACAGCTCTCTTTTGTCATTTCTCTCAAGAGCATCTTGTTAAATCAAATTGAAATTTCTTATCTACGAGTCAAACCAACTTCTTGCTATCCATGAATTCATTTACATACTTCACAAAAAAAAAGATAAAAAGTGAAATAGTAAGATTCCTTTGCTTTAATTAATTACTATAATTTCCTATGTTTTTATTTATTGTTGTTGCCATTGAGTTAGTATCTTACTACAGTTAATAAAGTGATATTTTTTAACTTTTACATTGTAGTTAAATTAAGTTAGCATCTTTAGCTATTGACATTATAATTAGTTAAGTTAATATCATTTGTCATTCATGTTATCTCTGTTATAAGAGTCAATTATATATAATCTCGCGTACGTGTCGTTATTTATATATATATGTGTGTGTATTTATTCAAAAAAAAGGAGAAAAAAAGAAAAGAAAAGCTAAAAAAAAAGAGAAAAAAAGAATTCAAAATAAAAGAGGAAAAGAAATATATTTTTGTCTTTCATCGCCGCCGTCGTCGACTCCAACCATCGCGCAGGTATAAAAAATGTCTAAATTAAAAATTCCACTCTCGATGCTTGCGAAAAGCTGACAAATCTCCCTATGCGCTCACATATCACGGGGGAGGGAAACCTATGCGTAGTTTGCGACATGGTTTAAAATTGAGCAATATGAGGCTCGCCTTTGCGCCATTCCAGTAAAAAACGCCTCGATGCTTACGCCTCTGAAGTAGGCTTACGCCTCGCCTCACGAATGAAAAACGCCTCAATACCCGAATATGCAATTTCAAACATTGGTTTGCGACGAGGTGGGTATTCCCCAGAGCGCTCACGTAATGTGAGAGGGATGATAACTAAGTACTTGTACGTGGGGAAACAAGAGTGCTTTTTTTTAATAGTTGCCCCTTAAGTGCTCATGTAGCTTAACGGGGATTGAAGAAAATGCAGCTGCGGTGTCACCCGACATCTACCTGAAATACTCATGTAGATTGGAGGGGAAGGCTATGTTTTGGGATTTCTCTTAAAAGGGGGAGACACCAGGAGGCTGTCGAAATTTTTGGTGAAAATAAGGGACTTAGACTTGCATTTGATTTGAATATCAAATGAGATGAACAAGGACTTGGACATTGGAACAAAAAAGAACTTGCAACAAGAGACTTATGAACTTGATTTGAACAAAAAAATCGAACTTGAATTGGATTTGATAAGAAACTTGAACTAAAAGCTTAATAAAAAAATTAAGTTCATGAATGATAGTATCAAAGGGAAATGAACAAGTAAAGATATATGCTTAAATAATTTGTAAGGTTTGACATGAAATTTCAAACAATATCAATTAAATTGTAATGATCATTTTAATCGGAATAAAAATGTTGAGGAATATGATATCAAGTTTATCATGCATATGAAGAAGCATCTTTAAAGACGAGGAACTTGCAAATATAATTTGTTTGCAAGTAACAAAAAATTTTCTTTTAAAAGTATAGCTTGATTACAAATCCATTATGTGGGGGGGCCTTTGGACCATGACAATTGACTTGTAATATTGGATTTAACTCATCCCTAAGTAATAAGTCAATGGGATTTGTAAGACATGTGGCAACCTACTTACAAGTCATAATGTCAAAGCTTCAATTGACTCATGAAAGCTATGGTAATTGGAACATAGCTTTCCAGTTAACATTAAAGTCCAGTGTTATCACTCATAACATGGGAATACTGTAAATGATGCAATGATGCACCAGCGATCAAAAGCATGAAGCTTCTCAATCAACATTAAGAGATTATCAGATGCACAAGGAGAGGCGGCCGCATGCATATGATTGGGCACATGAATATATGCTCATAAAATTCAACAATTCCCTTATGAAAAAGAGATTTGTAATAAATACACAAATGGGAGACGACATACTGAACTAGCTTGCAAGCATATGCAATAATTCATTATTTAACACATATGAAAGGACTGGTGTTAAATTCTTCAACACTGAATCTCCAACATCAATGTACAGACAACGAAAGTGTACTTGGAAAGTCTAAGGCAAAAGTCATCTTCATACGATCAGTGCCACTTGGTAGTAAGAGAATATACTATTCTACTACCAATAAAGATGTACAACGTGCATCATGTACAAATGTCTACAAGCCGCCATAGGAGAACCGTCTTACACACCATATATCAGTTGTAAGCAGAAACAAGAGAGATGCAGCATGCACAGACAACTGTGGGCCACTATAAGAGATGCTTAATGGATGCAGTATTGTCCGCAAGTGCAACGCAAGAAGAGCTGTGATGAATGTGAACATTTTTCGACAATAATGGAAGATGTGTCGTAGATGCAACAGTGATAAGCAACAGTGAACAATGAATGTTGCAATGTCTTTTTGATTGACGACCACATAATGGAGGGCAAATACGCCGATCCCCTTTGCAACTAAAAGTGAGTTACATGCAGTAGACCTAAACTCCTATGAGCTATTGTAGGAGGCCCGTTGTGCAGCCAATGTGTCATCCACGGGCAAATACATAAAGGGATACAACAAATATGAATCTCTACAAGTTGTCTTAGCAGAAAGAAGACCCGTCAAATGTCCAGAATGTCCTCGCACATGCACTGTAATATGTATGCATATAGATACACAAAAAAGGGATACGTGCAACCACATAACCCGCATGCGCCTCGACGAGTGTGTTATGGGTACACACATGACGTCTAGGAATGCTGCGCAGGTCATTAAATGAACATAGTTTGAGACCGATTCTTTTATATGGATAAATAGGAGTTGACATGACTCGAACTATCAAATAGATATACGGTTAAGGTGTCAACCAAAATATATGTTTTATACGTTCATATAAAACCTTTAATGTCTATGACAAAAGAAATTCATCAGCAAAAACATAAAGCCTATGGGTCCATTTCTCTATCGACCAGTAGATAGAGTCGACAAAGTCTAATCAATAATGTATAATTGCAAATTAACATCCCGATAATGGCCGTATTGAATGCAGATCTCAATTGGAGTGGTTAATTTCAAATATTTCAAAATGCCCAAAAATAAAAAAAAAATCAAATATTTAAAATTGAAATGAATCATCAAAACACTTAAAATAAAATCCATCCATTATCCGCAATAGTTTGCCTAGGTGGACAAATTGGAAACTACTCTAGCTCACGAAGAGCTAATGTTTGGTCGAGAATATGACTAGGATTTATTCTCAAACAGTTTCCTGTTAGTAAGGATGTGGCAGGTGTCCTATAACCGGCGGTTTTGTCATCAAATGACACCGCAGGATAAATGGTTATGACCTGAGGCCCTCTGAACCGAGTAGTTTTGTCGCCAAATGGTACAACTAAATTACGGTTATGGCCAAAGCCAATATTTTTCTTAGCGGCATCAAATCCTTAAGATGTGACTTAATAGGATATGATCGATAGGGCATAAAGCCCTTTGTTAGTTAAGGTGAATTCAAATTTGTCCCCTTAGATAAAAATTCACCCCATGTCTACAAGTTGTCCTTGGATGAAGCAGCCCATGGCTGCTGACCAGGATCCTTCTGTCAGGTTGGGTCAACTGCCTCCTCTGACTAAGTAGACTAGGGACCTAGATGTTTTAGGACGACAAAACCATGGGATCTTGATCGGGTCCATCAACCATTTCCCTACCATCTGCTTTAAGTGCTAGACGATAAAATTTCTATTGTAAATATGCACGTGCTGCTACTATATGCTATATGCGTATTTCTACGTATCCATTTTCTATATGCGTATTTCTATGTATCCGTTTGATGACTAGCCTTAATCGAAAGTTATCTCTCATGATTGGGAGGGGTAATTAACTACAGGGGCTTGCTTCTATAGAAAACCAGAACTCAGATTATAAAGTCCTCGCAAAATGAGGGCGAAATCTCTTGGTAGTGTCTTATCTACAAACTCATATGTCTTCCCAAAATTTACCCAAGAACTTAATTCGATAAAACTCCCCTAAAAGTAGCGGGGGAGACAAGGGCTGAATTTTTAGAGCCCACACATACTAAAGAGTAGGTAAATAATTCTCTAGGATTCTTTATCCAAAAACTTTAACTATTTTTGCTCTATTGATTGTGGCTTAGTCTCTTAATGATTGATCGAGCTTTGTTTCGTATAAATGTCCCTACCTACATCTTTTAGAATCCTAAGTTTTGGCCATCAAATTTGTTAATTTTGATCTTTTTGTCTTCCATGTTTAGATCTGATAGCTTTCTAAATTGAAACTTTGATACTAATTGTTAGGATACTAATACAAATATGAAAAATAAATAAATAAATAAATATGAGAAAAGAAACACTAATAATATCATAAATATAAGTAAATCCCTCTGATGCACTCACACTTCGTTTTAAGAGGGTATGCAGTATCGGACACGGACACGGACACGCATCCGACACAGCGAGGACACGTGTCGGACACGTCACTAGTGTGTCCCATTTAAAAAAAATTAAAATAAAATGGACACGCGTGTCCGACACGCGTGTCCGGCTGTTATATAATTAAATAAATAAAAAACCATAATCCCGCTATTTCATATTAGTCGGTTCACGCCCGAGTCTTCATCTTCTCCTTAACTCCGTATTCCTATTCGTATTCGTGGTCTTCCCGAGCGATTGGGTGAGCAGCGGTCGGTTGGAGATCATACCCTTGGTCTTCCTTTACGATCGTAAGCAGCAAGCCATCCTCCTTAGTTTTTGGGCCCAGCTTAGGGAAGCTAACGCTAAACCGTAGAAAATTTTTTAAACCTGTAAGTTGATTTCATCATTTTTTTCTCTATTCGCTATTTCTCTTCATTTATTAATGATTCTGTATCTTTGTGATCAAAAGAGCATATTTTTTTAAGTATTTTATTTGTTTTGGATTAAAATTATTCGTACGATAAATTTTTTTATTTAATGCCCTTTAATTGCGCTTTTGTTGCACTTTAAGTGCGCTTTAAGTGTGTTTTAAGTGCGCTTTAACTGTGCTTTTGTTGCGTTTAAGTGCACTTTAAAAGCACTTTAGTTGCGCTTTCACAGGTCGAACACCGCCAGGGGGCAGCGCCCCCTTGGACCCCCGGCATAGTTGCAAATTTTTAATTATTTTTAGTCAGATAGTCATAACGCTTGATGCAATAGTTCTTTAATTATTTTTTAACTTTGTTTGGTAATTTTTAATTGTTTTACAATAAGTCTTTATTTCTTCTATTTCACCAGTTATTTTAAAAGCAAAATGAGCACTAGTACTGGTGGGAGTGGTTCAAAAGAGCCATCTGTAAAAATTAATAAGCCATTATGATTCATGTTACAAAGTTAGGAAAAACTTTTGAAGGATGTAATGAATACAGAGGCAGATGAAATCATTATGGATTCATGCTAAAAAATATTTGTGCAGCAAAGAATACAGAGGCAAATGAAATCATCTATGCTGAATGTCATTAGATAACAGTGGTTGAAGATGATGTTGTTTTGATTAGAAATTTCATTATGAACCACTCAATGAGACTTTCAATGTTTAATGATTTCTCACATTTGAGAATGTTAGCTGTTGCTGAAACTCGTTTTGCCTCTATAATAATTATGTTGAGAAGATTCACAAAAAATAAAAAATGCCCTTCAATCTATGGTGATTGGTGAGAAGTGGTCTTGTTATCGAGAAGACGATGTTGGGAAGACAAGATATATGAAAGAAAATGTCTTAGATGATTTGTGGTGGGATGATGTAGATTACATATTGGCTTTCACTAATCCAATTTATGACATGTTGAGAGAGGCTGACACAGATAAATCATGCTTACATTTGATTTATGAGATGTGGGACTCTATGTTGATAAAAGTGAAAGAAATTATATACAGACATGAAAGAAAGTCACATAATAAAGATTCAAGTTTTTAGAGTATTGTCTATACCATTCTTGAGGATAGGTAGACCAAAAGCAACATACCTCTGCATTGTTTGGCCCACTCATTAAATCCAAGGTATATTTGTATTCATCTTTTGAATTAATTTTAAATTTCTTGGTAAATGATTAAATAATTTTATATGCTTTGTATTATTTGAAGGTATTCAAGTAAAGAATGGTTTCAAGAAGACCCTCAACGTGTCTCACCACAAAAAAATTTAGAAGTGTCAAATATGAGAAATGTATGCTTGAAATGATATTTCCCAAATGAGGAGGAGAGAAGAAAAATTAATATAAAACTTGAAAAGTTCTTTGGATATTTAGAGAATTTTGATGATTAAGAATGTTTGGTTGATAGATGGAGGATGGATCCAAAAATTTGGTGGTTGATTCATGGAGCTTCAACATCGCTTCTTCAAACCATAGCAATAAAACTTCTTGGTCAAGTATCATTATCTTCCTGTTGTGAGAGAAATTGGAGCACATACTCATTTATTCAATCAATGAAGAGGAATAAAATAACTCCACAACGGACTGAAGATTTAGTTTATGTGCATACAAATCTTCATCTTCTATCAAGAAAAATCCCACTTTATATGACAGGTGATAACAAGATGTGGGATGTTGCTGGAGATGGGTTCGAGTGCCTTGATAATATGGGGTTATTGGAGGTTGCAAATCTTTCTCTAAATGAGCCAGAGTTGGAAGCAATGATATTCAATTATAATGATATTGAAGGCCAAAGATCAACCTCTAAATCTAATTCTATCATTCTCTCTATTGAGTAGTTGGACCTTCATGTTGTGCTAAATAATTTTTTGCTTATATTTTTGTAGTTGTACTAGACATTTTTGTACTAAACATCTTTATGTTATAAGCTAAACAAGCTATCATGACTTTGATTTAATTTGCTTGCCATTTTTAATATAATGTTCCTTTAATTTCTATATATTATATTAAAAAATTATTATGCTGTGTCCACGCCGCACCCGTGTCCTATATTTTTAAAAAATGCCTTGTCCCGTGTCCCATGTTTGTGTCGCCGTGTCCGTATCGGTGCATCATAGGTAAATTCCTATGCTTTAGTGAGATCCACCTATATATGTAGCTCTACATTTGATAAAATAGATCCATTAAGTTTTAGATGGGGTATAGCAATAAATTTTTATTTATTCTTAGATATGGTTTAGAGTTGACACTGAAATTGCATCCACATGTTATTTTTAATGAGTTCAAAATACACATTATAATTAATGCCAAATTGTGGGAGAATATAACCTCTTGTTTTAGGTGATAAAAATTGAAGAAGGTCAGGTGGAAACCATTGATGAAATATGTGGCAGAATTCTTCTTTCCTATAGTCAAGGCATGAATCGGACTCTTACTGTTGTGTTACTAAATTAAAGCCATCCGGATCCCCCTTTTTCTTTACGGATGAACTGAACCCTCCCTCTCCTTCTCTTTTTCTCCTTTCAATTTTTTTTAGCTTTTGTGGATTGTAAAAGTCTTTTTAAAGCTTTGTTTATATTGCTAGCAAGGCATGAGTTTAGAAATATATTATTAATATATCAAAAGTTTACATTGCCTGCAATAAGGATTTAATCATATATGTACAAATCTTAATCCAATATGCATCAAGTGGGATATATCAATTATATCTTGTTGAGATTTGATTGGAGAAATTTTAACTACATAACTTGAACATAACAAGCTTCATAATATTGTTTAGGAGATCTCCAATTTCATGCTCTCCTCAACACCTATAATGTTTGTGATGTTTAATGGTAATCAAACATATATCATTTAACTTAGAAAGTATTTTAATTCTCTAAATAGGAGTCCATCTAGGCGGCGTATTACCTCTCTAAACCAATCCCATAATGTAATTATTGTAATAACTCAAACTCTTAACTATCGAGATATTATTCACTTTGGCCTAATTGTCTCACATTTTTGTCTCATTAGTGTAACTTTTATTAGGCCACCCATCCTATGATTGCTCCTGCACAAGCACGTTTAGCTTTGGCATTTCTTAATGAAATGCTAACCATTACATCAAAATGCGCTTCGATATTTGATGCAATCAAGAAAATTCCCCAACCAATAGGAAGAAACTCGATATGCAAAATGCCAAAAAACGCACTCCATATAATTTAAGATAAAACACAAAACAAGCTCCAAAAGCAAGTTGGAGAACACCAAAACAACTTTAAGGACAAACTTAAACAATATGACTTTCAAACTTGTAAAATTAAACTAACACAACTTATACTTGGACTAAAACTTGTACATACAAAGACAAAACATACAACTTATACGATATTTAAAAGCTTGGAGAGACTTAACAAAACTAAAATTAAAATGAACATCCCCTCAGAGTAACCAACTAAATGTCACCTCACATGTAACCGATAAAATAGTAAATTAGAGTGCTCTTTACGTACATGCCAACCAGTGGTCCATCACAGCAAACTTGATTTAATGCCAACCAATTGGCCAACAACACCTCAAACCTTTTGTAGAGAGGAAAGATACAAATGGGGTGAAAACTTACGGAGAGAAGAAATAGATAAGAAGTCCGAGACGAAGTTACAGAGAGGAGAAGAGAAAGGAATACATAGCTCGCAAGCTATCTAAAAACCCTCAAGTTTTCTTTCAAAAAGATACTCCATAACACACTCTTTATCAACAGTCATCACCCCATATAAATAGGGAAAGAAGCCCAAAAGACCCCAAAGCAGCCGCCCCTTCTAGCCAACCAAAAAGCAGAGAAAATCCCAAGGAAAAAAAGTTCGGCCAGCCCAGAACCCAAGCAGCCAGCATACCAAAAGCTAGCCCCCCATGTAGAATCCGAACAATCCACTTCAAAAGGAACCATAAATCGGGACAAGAACCGAAGAGCCAAATATCCCAAAGGAAGGAACCAAACAGCCACCAGGAATCAGCCGAACAAGCCCCAACACCAAACAGTAGGAAATAATGGGCCAAGCCCATATATAGAAATGTAAGCCCACTAATAAATACCCAAAAGACCAAGTAAGCTGGCAATCCATATGGTCAACATGACCAAAGAGCCTCCAAACCTATGCATGATCATAGGTAGCCTTATTTGAGGGATTTCACAATCTTCTCCACTTAAGTAACCAACATCCTCTTCAGTATCCTTATCCCAGAATTGTCCATCAGGCATATAAGATTCTAGAGATGGCCCCTACAAGTTCAAGTGATATCTCTTATTCCCATTATGTAGTAGTTTGTCCCATACAAGGTTCAAAAGGTGACCCTCATGTCATAACACTTTGCCCTGTATGACATTTGTTCTCATATTCCAACTGGTTTATTGCTTTGATACCATTTTGTAACAATCTAAATTCTTAACTATCAAGAGTTTGTCCATTTTGACATAATGGCCTCACGAGTTTGTTCCATTAGTGCATCATTCTTTTAGGTCACCCATCCCAAGATTCCTCCTGCACAAACATTCTTAACTTTGAAGTTTCTTAATAAAATTTTAACAATTAGATCAAAAAGTGCCTCGATGTTCAAGAATTTAAGGGGTTTCACAATCAGATTCCGAACCAGACCATCAATCATTGTACAGTCAATCTGCCATTAAAAGGGTAGCTATATACCACCCTACCTCTTGTCATGAGGGTCAAGTGGCTCAATGTTGCCTCCCGTCAGATCTAATAGTAATGATGAAGCTGCTCATCATTTGTGGTTACATGGTCCTTGGGGGCAGGGAGGAGAAATCTACCTAAATTAGGCTCTTTTTGATCGTCGCTGTATGGTTCCCATCTTGATAGACTACCAAGATCAAGTCCACATCAGTGATTGCTTCATAAATAATAGAAATCCTAAATATTTAATTAATCGAATGTATGGTGTAAGATAAGACCAATTACAGGTAAAGAGAGTATAAATTTAGTTATAAATTGACTACATAAAAAGGTTTAGTGAATATTTAGTTAAAAAAGAGTCATATTCCAGACCTAAATTTGTGACCCCTACCTAAGAATCTGGAAGCATACTGTTTGAATTAGAGCTCTTTGCTCACATAAGAGTTTGCTTGTCAATTCTTTTGTAATATGAGTGCCTTACAACATTTTGAATGTGCTGCAGCTAGATCAGTGAAATTGTAAACAAATATATCAAATATCTTCTTTTTTTTCTCTCTTTAGAGAGCATTAACATGATATATTTTTTGATTTCCTGAGAAAAATATCATTCAGTGGAGATATCTAGAGTAGGTAAATCTGAAACTGCTGATCTCAAGGGACATTAATTCTTATGATAAATAATCTGGTGTCATCAAAATCAGTGATGAATAAAGAAAAAAAAAAAACAGATTTATATGACCTTGAACATTTATGATTCATCTTCTAAAGATTGCCTACATAGATTTCCCTTTGCCCTCAATAGAACATTTATGGCTATCCTTTAGCTATTGCCAAGATGGGTTTCATTTTGCCCTCAGTAGCACATTTAAGGTTCATCATTTAAACATCGCCTATAGAGGTTTCCTTTTGCATCATTTTATGCTCATCACTTTCTCCCTCTCAATAACATTTTATATCTAATACATTCTCCTCCTTTTTTGCATGCCAAGAAAGAATTAGGGAACTTAGTGTATTAGGGAAAATGAAATTAACAAAATACTTAAACATACACCCTATTTCAGGTGAATATTTGAAATATATTATCATGCATTGCAGCCCTTTTATATTGTTATCAAACAAAGTAGTATCTATGATTATGTGCTTTGTATGTCAATTTATCATGAAATTCTTCTTCAAAATAAATTGCAGCAAAAAAATAAAAGAGTTGCATTCTATCCGAAGACAATCCTTAACAGTTCACCTAAATTTGCTTTAACTGGATAGATTTAGGCTTCGTTTGGGATTGTTATCTTACTCCTTAAAGCATCTTTTTAATATAAAAATTGTAATTTTTGTACTAGAAAATTATTTTAAGAAACAGTAAGAAAGCCGTCTCAAACAAAGCTCTAGCCAGCCTTTAAAGCTAGGGCACGCCCACTAGTAGGCAATCTCGAATTTGAAATATATTTATATTTTAAACGAGTGGCTCGACAAGCTTATGAGTCGAAGCCTCCAGGCTGAGCTTGAGTATATGCTTGAGCATGAACACGTGGCTCGATAAATTAGCCTCATGAGCTCATTAACGAATCGAGTTCTAGCTAGCTCACTAGCGTACTCAGCTCACTTACACTCCTAGCACCAACCACCTACATTTCTATACCAACTTATTTTATGTATTCCATTGGAGACTAAATTTGAGCATCACTGTCTTTACCTAACTATCATAAATTACTTGGGTTGGTGAAACATAGTAATCCATTAAGGTTTCATTTGGGACCGTTTTTTTATTGCTTCTTAAAGCATCTTTTTATTTCAAATTTTTAATTTTTGTTCTAAAAAGTTGTTTTAAAAAGCAATAAAAAAGTCATCCTAAATGAAGCCTAAAACTCTAATAAAATTGAAAGTTAATAAAATCTCAATAAAATTATAAGGATATACTGTAAATCTAGTAAATTGCTAGGATTAGTGCAACCCTATTAGTCCATCAAATCTAGTAAAAATCATCACATTTCAGGATAAAACCAGTAATTTTACTACAATTTGTTCTAACTCTGATGCATTTACTAGGCTTTTGAAACTATTGAAAAGTGCAAGTACCTTCATTTATTAAAATGTTGAAAACTTGAGAGCAAATTTATACAAAATGAAAATGAAATGAGCCAAACTGTACTGACTTCAATTTACAATTTTTTCCTTTCTTCCATATTTCTTCCCTCTCCTTGCATGTGAATTAATTGGTTCAACAGGAAACTTTTGCTATATTAACAGGTGCATGAGCATTACCAAAAGGAGTGCAGCATGGACAAGCCAAAGCTTTCGCATTTGCAAGACTTTAAACTTTTTTAGCTGTTTTGGGTTTCTATTGCTCTTCTTTTGATATCACATCTACTGCTTGTATGGTAAATGATGTGACATTTTTTAACAATCAACATGTTATTGCATAGCTTATACCTCCTTTATCTTCTTCTACATGCTAAGATGTAAGAGATTTTACTAAAACACAAAGCATTTCATCATGGCTTAGGGTGTTTTATTCAAATATAAATATAATGGCAAAGGAGCCGTATTAAGGTTATGGAGATCACTAAAGCGAGTTTTTAGGGTCAACTAGCGAGGATGCGACCTCGCTTGTATGGTCTTCGTGAAGTTGTGCTTAGCTTCATCATGTGGTGTATTTTATATACATCAAAAAGAAATTGAATGGAGTATTTTAAACTTCTCAATAAATTGTATCTATTTTTCTATTTAATTTAATATATACTTCTAATACATCATAATAAGTATTCAATAGTACATTGTTCAGTAATGCTTATCTTTGTACAAGTAACTGACAGTAATTTGCCTTTGATGAACCATGTTCACATTCTAGGCTTGTTTTAATTGAAACTTAAAAAAAATAAGTTACTTTGTTTGGCATAAGAGATTTGTGCTGAGATTTTCTTGTTTCTGCTGGATGGCTTTAAATGGTGGGCTTAACACAGCTGATATCATACTTTCTAAAGGTATAATTGTGGATGGGAATTGTCCTTTTTGCCATTCCAATGTTGAAATTGTTACCCATCTGTATTTTGAATGTGATTACTCCTTCAACGTGATTTCTATACTGATTCCTAAACTCGGGGGTCTTCTTTTCAGACCAAGTATTTTGCAAGCTTTTGAATATCTGGCAGAGAATCCTGCTCGGGTTAAGGCCTTTTATTATCTTTTAATATGTTGTTCTGTTTATCACAAATGGAGGGAAAGAAATGAGAGGAAATTTGACAATTCTTATCTCTCCTCTACTAGCTTAAGACAAAAAATTAAAAGTACGGCATTCTCCAAAATCCTGAAATGGAAGCATGGACTCTCTCTTCTGGATATGTTGTAGGATCTATGTGTTCTGTGGTGTGGTCAGGTTTTTTTCTTATCTAAATGCTGTTGTGGCTGATGTTGATTTTGGTTATATACAATTACGATGTGGGCAGTCCCCTCTCTGTTCTAGATGTGATATGGTTGATTCCAATGAGGAATTTTTTCGGCGCTTTTTTGAGGGCAAGAATGATCGAATTGCTCAATTTGTCCCTTTGGATGACTGTTCTATTACGATTTGGATCTTTTACAACCAGGTTGATAGAATGTAGCAATTCATGAGCCCGTAGTTGTCCCTTTCCAATCTTTGATTGGCGGTTTTTTTATCAGCACATTTTTGTAGGTATTAATTTTTCTTTGTAACACCTTATTGTCAGGTATTTTTGGTTTGCTTTTTCTTTTTGGGTTATGCCTCTCTCTGGATGTTGTATTCTTTGTGAGGTTACCTTCTTCTTTTCATACATGTAATTGTTTACATTAATGAAAACGGGCTAAGCTCATATTTTTCCCAAAAAAAAAAAAACATCATTTATTTCGATTGAATTATTCTCTAGAGAATTGGGACCTCTTTGCTTTTTAATAAAATAAAATACAGAGAGGTTTTGGTGATAGTATATGATGATGATAAAGGGTTAGCTCTAGAGTTTAAGGAGTAGAGGCAACAATACCTGTAAGCGGTGGATGGAGAGCTCATTGCCTCAAGAGGTCAAATTGGGAAAGAAATGTGAAAGAAAGAAATGAGAAATAAAAGCAATAGTTTGCGTCCAATCTAGACATCTAGTCACAAGCCTTGTCACAAATAAATGATATTCAAGTAGAAAAAGGTTTCTAAATTTTCATAATTACTTATGCATTCATATAAATTAAATTTAATTGTTTTAGGAAAATGTCCATTCTACTAAAGCCTCTTGTTTAAATTTGAAAGATCACCTATGGTCTTTATCATCAAAAACATTTTGCTTTTATATGAATTTTTTGTAATTCATTAGTTGCGAAATTTCAATTGTATGAGAATATTTTATAATATTCATATGATAGAATTTTATAAATTCTTTAAATTTAACATATCATTCTTTTATGATATTTCCATTTAATTAATTAATTAATTAATTTTTATTGATAGAATATAAGAGTAATAATAAATTTTCTTGTCATACTTGTATACTTAATTCCTCCAATCATATTTATTTTTTAAACATTCTTGATAGATGAACACTTAAGTATTTACTTGATTAGTCATAGGTTTCATAATTACAAGTTCATAACTCAACCTCATTCTTATTTTGGGCCCAAAATAACAATGATAGGAGTTGTGAACTTATAATCTTGTAATTTACTATATCATTATATTACACATTCATTAGGACCATATTGAGCTAGGATAAATTTATGTATATTCTTTGAGATAGCTTATGATGTTCATATCAATTTATGATGTAGGTGATGTTCATATCAAGTCCTCACATCATTAAATTTTATGATGTTCATGATCACCTATAATTAATTGCTTTTTTGAAGAGTGTTCCACCAATAAGTACCATTGCCAAAATCTAGCATCAAAGTCAACATTTCTCATGGATTTATTAACCATTACTAATTTTAGTCATCAATAGTGGTTCAAAATGCTTTTAAATTACAATGATTACCATCATTGCAAATAGTGAATCTTGTTATATAAGATATCTTTAGTTGATTTTGTGTTAAAAACTCAAAAGACTTTACGAGAAAAGTTTTATTCTACATAAGAGTTAATGTAGATATAATTTAACCCTATAAATAAACCTACTAGAGTTTGACAATGAAACTATTTTATTTTTTGTTCAATTTCTTTTTTTTTTTCTCAAAGTGATGCATTTGAACTAATTATTTTTGGGATCAACATCGAGATTAATCAAACTTTATTTTTAATAAACTTATAGTCTAAATGAATATGTTTTTTTTGACGGGATGAATCTAATGATATCAAGAGAAACTTGATCTTAGTATAAATGAACCTAATTCAAGTATTGGTAAGTATTGCTAAAAAGATTTTAGGGATTATTTGATAAACACATAATAAGTCCTAAGAGTTGCTGGTTGTAAACTACTCATAAGTATTATTGTATGTATCTATTAAAGAGGAATGTATAATTTATTGACCAATTTTTATTTAATTTTTTTATATTAACATAATACTTAGAGGCTTCATGCAGTGTAGATATTTAAATAAGATTATTAAAAAAAAAAAAAGGTCCATCCAAAAGGCTACATATGTGAAGCATATTTGTCCCAAGAGACAATTGAGTTTTATTCTTACTACTTCGAATCACATGAAGAAAGCATAGAATAAAAGTTAGGCATAACATAGATGTTGATGATGAAGAAATAAGGAAGTCGTCATTATTATTTTTTTATGCTCATAAAGAGGTATCTAGAAAATGCATACTCAGATATCTAAATGATAAAGATATGAAAGTTACTACATTATACATCCTTCTAAATTCTCCAAAGTTGAGCCAGCCATAGAATAAGCTCACCCTATGAAGTTATTGTAATTGTAAACTAGTTAAAAAATTTCTTCATTCTCATAAACTCTATCAAAATTTAGGTTTTTTTTTAGCTCTTTGTCCAACTAACACTATTGGAAAAAATAATTGAAGATGAGTTTCCCATGTGATTATAGTCATATGCATATTTCAAATAACTCTTTTTTTATATTTGTTGATTTATGAATAACTTTAGAAATTTTTCCTAACATTTAATAATATATTTTAGGCTCACGCTACTTGAAATTTTGTTGAAAAAAAAAAAAAAAAGATTTACATGATCTAGCATGGGGAATAGTATAAAGTGGTTAAGACATGGCCTATTTTTTTAGTACCACTATATAAAAATAACCAGTTCCGATGGCCATTTTTGTCAGAAAATAGTCAGTTTCTGTCAAATTTTAAATTTTTCGGCAGCATTTCGACAAAAAATATTCCACCGTTAAAGGCCACGTAGGAAAACTAAATCTATCATATTAAAATTCGTCGCAAATATTGTCGGCGGTCTTCTAATAGATATCTGGGGGACTTACCCTACTAAAATTGTCTTAATTCAATGGCAAAAATTGGGCGAAAAAACCACCAGGAACTTAAAAATTTTCTAGCGGCAGATTTTCTGGTGGTATTAACCACCGGGAATCCTACTTATGTCCAACAACATTATAGGCGGAACATTCCATTGATGTAGCTGTTTGTAATGCCTCCCTATCTTTGATGACTTAGCTAACATAAACTTATGCATGTAATTTCATCGGTAATTATCATTATGTTGCTGTCAAAAATACTGCTAAATTTTTTTAATAATAGATTACCGATGGGCTTTCCATTGAAAAAGTCGCCAAAAACCTATAGCATTTAAAAAAAAAGTAGTAGTTCATTTAAAGTTGTTGATTCACACATGTTTATGATTCATAGAACAATAGTGTATCATTCACAACAGTTTATGAAAATAAAATATAAACATGACAATACAACATTCAAATTTAAAACATAAATTTAAACCAAATATAAATTGTAAGATTACAACATTCGAATTTAAAATGTATATGAATAAAAATGAATTTCAAAAAAGAAAGTTCTAAACATGAAATTTAAACTGTCTATCACAACCAAAAATCAAATATGAAGTTCAAATTATAACATTCAAATATCTAACCATCTTCAAACATAGACTCAAACTCAGGATGTTGCTATTAATCCTTCCCCTTCATATTTTGTTGAATATGTAAGCGCAGTTTCACTTGTATCTCAAATTGTTCCATCATTATCTGAGATTTTTGTGTTAGTATATTAGTCTGTAACTGTCCCATCTTCTCTATCTCTTTGCTGATACCAGCTACCCTTTGGCTTATGATCTCATATATGCTACTATCACTATACGATGATGAATCAGATTCTTTTCCCTCAACTGTATATGCTGAAGAGCCTAAGTTGTAAACCCTACATTTTTGCCTCCCTCTACCTACTATGACCACGCAAGGTACTCAAAGTATTGTGTTGAACCTGAAGATGATCCCTCAATAAGAGAAGATCGACTCTCCCAAATTTGTATGAAATCATCTTATAATAGATTAAATATATTAATTTTAATTTAAATTAACATGTTATTCATGATCAAAGACTACAAAATATTAACTACTAATGTGAGTTTTTTTTCCTTCCCATCAACCCATTGCTTATCAACTTGGCGTTGAAGTATTTGTGTATGAAACTCCAACAATATTGGCTCTCAACCAAGCATGTCATTATACAAGAAAATATTTAAACAATAATAAACATATGTGTTGAATAAAAATGTAATAAGAATCATTTACCATTCATCTTCTATGCTCTGTATGAGGCACTGAACCACTAGTGTGCAGGGAGCTCCTTAAACCCCCATAATCAGATACTCTAATTAGCTTGTTCTGCTCTCTCTTCTTTGAAAATTTAGGAGTGGGCCAAGCTCTTGTAAGTTCATCCCATACACCCTCTCCAATCTATAAAAGGACCTCCTCTAACTTTCTTTAGTCAGTAAATATATCTCTTAGGCCAGTAGAACATCTCTTCTCAAAATTAGTTATGACCTTTGCATTATGTTCGAGAAACCACTTGAACTCTTTCCATTCAACATTCACAAAATGAAATAAGTTTGTATACAAATATATCAAGTACTTGATTAAATTAGTACTTTTAACATGAAACTTAATGATCCACATATCTCTTATATACTGCGATTTTTTTTTTCCAAGATATATAAGGAGCATTATATATATTTTTTATTATATCACAAATCTTATGTGTGGGCTGTCAAGCTGGAATAAACCTATATAAAATACAACCATTTTCTTATCATGCTTCACATTTATTAAATAAACGAAATAAAAAACTAACAAATAACAAAAACTTAAGTATCTCCCTTGGGCTGTATGTATAGTCGTTTATCCTCTGAAGGTCCTCAATCCTTAACCCTAGTGTTTGTTATTTTAGAAGGTCCATCTACTGTAGAAGGTCCACCTGCTTGTGGAGGTTGAATCGACAGTGGATAATAGTATGGATGATGGATTGGTGGACAAGGATATGTAGAGGGAACATTTTTGTGATGGTGCTAGGGTAATATGGGTGGAATAGTGTTTATCAAAGTATAAACTCAATTGACACTTAATCAAATGATTATCTTGATGTTAAGTATGTCACTTATCTTATTATATTTTAATTTATGTGTTATTGACTAATATATTACAAGGTGATTCACTTTTTTTTTATTTGCAAATACATATGGCATCTAGTGACATGCCTCCTCATAGGTCAATCACATCCACTTTTTGTTAGCAAAAAAATCTGACTTCATCCTAATAGGATTAAGTCGTATTAAAAACTTTCCTACATTATAGCCAATAATCTCTAGTTAGATTACAACACCTTCTCCTAGCCATATAGAGCATAACCAACCAAGCCACATATTCTAGCTTTATTTGTAATTTTAATCATATACTGTAAGTGATCCCAATTCACTTCGATTCACATACCATCCCTTGATTTCCTGGGATAAATCTAAATATCTAAATCTTATCTTTGAATGAGGAAAATTTATTCATACATCTTATCACATACCTTTTAAGTTGCAACAACAACATCTTCAAGACTTTGACCCACTATTAGGGGTTAGTTGCATGAATCATTTTTCCCTGTTGTGTCATATTAAGAGTCAAATTCTTATTCAAATTGAATAAAAATATCATTTCTAATACTTTCTAACCAAGTATTTTAGGTCTACCTCTGCCTTTCTTAACATATGACAAATCTAATACATCTACTCTCCTAATAGAGTCAACAAAAGGCCAACATTTTATGTGATCAAACCATCTAAGGTGACTCTCTCTAATCTCTTCTACACTGGTGCTACTTCAACCTTTTCACATATATACTCATTTCACATTTTATCTCTAAGAGTAAATCCACTCATCCACCTGAGCATCCTCATCTCTTCAACACTTAACTAAATTTTATGCTTCTCTTTTAATGGCTAACTATCTATGCCATAATGAATGGCAGGTCTCATCACCATCTTATAGAATTTTCCTTAAGCTTGAGGGGTACTTTTCTATCACACAATAAGCCTGATGCATTCCTCCACTTCAACAATGCAACTTGAATTCTACTAATAATATCCCCATCTATTTCACCGTCACTTTGAATAATAGAACCAAGATATTTAAAACATGTATTCTTTTTAATGACTTGATTGGCCAAATTAAATTACAATCCCCAACTAGATCTATTATTACTAAAATTATACTCCGTGTATTCAGTTTTAGATCTACTAAAATGAAACATTTAGAATTTAAGGATGGCCTCCATAATTCAAGTTTTCCTTCAACTCTCTGACTAGTCTTATCAACAAAAAGACCATCATCAGCAAAAATAATACACTAGGGTACATCCTCTTGTGAATGTATAGCATTCTCTTAAAAATATCACATATATTTTAAGTTGTTAAGCCATATTTCTTCACATAGATTTATATGATTTGGGTGAACTAAAATCGCTTTAATTTCCATACCATTCCTTTTGATTGCTTATACCAAATGTTGGCATTCCATTTTTTATTTGCATGGGCAAAATCATTTAGACATCATATCATGCATTTTCTTTGAATGGTTTGTTTATATTCAACAAGTTGAAGCTCCATAACCTTCAAGTGTGCCAAGTTTACTTTAAGTGTTTAAATCATATCATATATTGACATAATATTTTAATTAAGAAAAGTATGCTTAAGTGATTTTTTTTTAATATTCCATATCAACCAAATTGTTCTAGAATATGTCCAAATTTAATTTAGCAAATCTAATTGATAATATGACCAATATAAACACTAAGTGTTATGATATGCATGACTATAGATGATATTAGCTAAGGTTAGGTGTAGTTAGGATTTATGCAATGCTTACTGTGATTTATTATCCAGATATATTTGGCTTAATGCATAGTAATAAATATGATTATGTGTATTAGATTAGGAATATGATATTTTTGTATGGTTTAGCAATTACTACCCTTGAAAGTACTAAATGGTGCTAGGGCTGTCAAAATTGGGTCAAGGGTTGGGTTGGGGTTTAACCCGGAACTGACCTGGCACAATTCGAGTCAACCCGAACCCGACACATTTTTGAAAATGGGTTAGATTTTTAGATATGAACCCATCCTGCTTAGGGTTCGGGTCAACCCGACCTGACCCATAATTACTATTCAGCCAAATCTCATAAATCTGCGTTGTCTCCTATTGATTCAAAGCAAGAAGGCTAGGGTTTGGACATTAGCGGTGGGACAATGGGACGACAGTGAGGAAGAGGTAGCGATGAAGAGAAGCTGGCCGCGGGATAGCGATATGATGGCATTGGCTTCAGGCGTCATTGATTCGCATTGGCTTCATGTGGAAACTGCCGCGGTTTGGAAGTTTCAATGACAAACGATCAACGAGCGGACCGGTCAACGAGGCAATGATGGCGAACAGATTGGACGGTGGATGTGACTGACATATGAGTGACGACGTATGCGGTGGACGATAGATGCAATTTTACATTGATTTTGGACAGATGAGCGTGATTTCCTGGGTCATCCATGTTGTTTCCCGGTTTTTAGGTCAACCCGAACCTAACCTAGTTTTACAAACAAGTTGAAATTCCCAACCCGAACTTGACCGGTTCAGGTTTATGTTGACCCGAATCCAAAAGTTTTGAGTCAGTTTGGGTCAGATTTTTTGATCGTGTCAAATATTGACACCCCTACATGGTGCTTATCACAATTCTATGTTAGGCTAAAAAGATTAGAGGCAATCTACATGTAGTAACTGACGCTATATATATATATATATATATATATATATACTTCTTAAATTCTATTGTAGTGAATTATATTATAAGCACCAATTTTCAAGTATTGGTGTATAAAAAAAGGAGGTATGAATCAGGACTACAAAGACTCATGGCTTATACCTTAGTTTCATCCCATACGGTATTGGTGTATAAAATTAAGACTATGATATACATAAGCATTGTTCTAGATCCTATCAACATTGATATGCTCAGAGGAGAAGATTGTCTTTCTATAAAAGTTAATCAAAGTGTTGAAATAACTTTAAATTCAATTTAGGATAAAATTTCTCTAACAAAATCTAATGCATGGTTTTTTATTTTCAAGTTCATTACTTATACCCAAAATCACTTTGTGCCTATTTTTTCCAATAAGGTAGCACTCTAGGATGTTTTATCATTTGTGTCGGTTGGGTAATATGGAATGGTTTCTATGGTTTTGACAAGAACTGCAGAAAATGGGAAGAAGAAAAGAAATAAGTGAAAAATCTATGATTTTTCATTTCTAAAAATCAATGACTAGTAGCAAAATTATAGCCTTTTCTCATCATGATTTCCCCCATCATTGCTTAAGGATGAGCATGGCATGTATGTCATTACTCTAACTACCTTAACAATTTAAACATATCAACCCTTAAAAATTCGAAATCACTAACATTTTATCAACCCAAAAACACCCTATTGCTATCCTTTCTCCATGTAGTCATCTTTAAGCCTTTTAGTTGTCCACCAATCCTATTTTAATCATCTGATGACTGATGGGTTCTCTATCGTATTGTCAGTGATTACATCCCTCTGTATAAAAAACAATCAAATAACTCCAAATATTCAAAATACACTGCATTTATTTTACTTTATCGTCCTTAAAATAGACGAGTTCAAAATACTTTCAACCAGACAACCCCCCAAAATATGCAAAGTTTTCACTAAATCTAATCTCTAACTCCTTTCCCACTATACATATAGCAAAATTCAGTATGTTAGTCAGGGAAATTATGAATAATTATCCACATTTGGATGTGGTGGATGCAATCTTAAAGGTCACACTTTGCTAGATTCATTGTTTCTCCATCAATAAATGATTAATTTCTGTTTCCTTTTGAAGAAAAAAGAAACATATATGCAAAGAAGTAAATTGGAAGAAATGCAGCAATGAAGAATACGCTTCATATACAATTGTTTTATTGGCGTTTAATGGCACGCAATGGCCATCAATGTTGCTCAAATAGAATCCTTGGCTTTCAATTGCTATCAATGTCTGTATCTCTTGTCAATACTATCTATATAAATATTAGAATTTATTTAAATAAAATTTGTAATGACAGGAATTTCTTAAAATAAATTGTTTTTAGTGTTGTGGAAAGTACCAATCAATAATTTTTATTGACTGAATTTAATAGAAATATTTTAAAATCAAGTCAAAATAAGAAGTTTTTTCTTGAAACTCTGTATGCATGAGTTTTTTTTTTTTTTTGAATATTTTGTAATAATACTTTTAAATTTATTTTTTTAAGTAGGAGGAATATAAAATTTGTAATTTGTGAAAAAAAAAATATTATGTAAAATATTATTTACATGTGTCTAAAATATTCATTTGTTGAATGACATTTTTTTTGCCAATTTTTAGATCTCTAATCGTCCGAGCATTCGAGCAAAAATCTTTAGATATTGATTTTGAGATCTTGAGAATTATTTTTTTTTTTAAGAAACTAATTATAATTAAGATTACGAGGTTCAGTTAGATTCTTATAGTGATATGTAAATTCCTAAATTTGAGTCCAAATGGGCCAAATCAAGCATCATGAAGAGTGAATAAAAAATTATCAATGCCATTTAAAGAGACAAATGTTATCCAAATTTTGGGTGATTATAAAATCACAATGAGTATGTTATTGAGATGAATGTGACAAGTAAAACATCCATCAATTTTTAGCATGTTAAGGTATTGAGATGTTTAAAAAAATCTATTTATTAAGGGTAAACTTGGGATGTTTGATGAAGTGTTCTATTTTAAGGCATAAGTGACCGAAATCTCGTCCACAAATTTCTACAGAGATCTTATTTTTTCACAATCATGGGAGATCTTTTGAGTGTAAATTACTATGAAACTTTAAAAAATTTTAAAGTTCTACCCACCTTTGTCCAATGTCTTATCAAACAAAATCAACATTGGTCTTCAACCAACATTGACGCCTTTCACTAATTGTTAACCTACTTGACGCCACCATCATTTCTACCATATAAGAACTATTGTTGCTAACATTTGATGTCCAACGACCATTGATGTCTGATGCTTGACTTCTTAATCAATTAGTCTTTCCCTTATAAGGAGGGTGATTGATCTAATCATTAATCATTGGTCAGTTTCTGAGAACCATAATTTATGGCCATTTGATACCTACTAAGAATTGAGGTTCAATATGCTCCAATCACTGACATCCAATGCACTTATTCAAAATCGTAAGGCCTCTCGTTTTATAAGGATAATGGCCAAGTTGAAACCCTCAATATCAATTGATCTTCGAAGTCTTAAATGATTATCATCAGATGCTTCCAAATTATCCAAGTCTGACATATGCCAACCACCAATATTTAATGTTTGCCAGTTATCAACATTCAATATCTATCTTCTTGGTCATTTATTTTTTTCCTCTTATAAGGAGAAAAATCAAGTAGATAGAATGATGTTACTACTTTAAACATTAACAATTGACCATTATGTAATGTCTACCAAGATTGATATATGTTGTATGCCAAACTCTAATGTCCAATGTCAGCCTTCCTTATTTCTCTTCTTGAAAGGAAAATGATCAATCTCTCCTAAATTTTAATGCTTATATTTTACCATTAATGCATAACTTCAAATTTTAAATTATGATACCTATTTATTGTTTGCTTGATCTCGGCCTGTCCTATAGATAGAGTGATCAAGTTGGCTACCTAACCAATAATGAAGTAGACCACCTAACATATGTTGGCCATCACTAGCATTCCTTATCATTCATCTCAAAATTCCTATTTAAAATTGATGTCCAATAGAAACGTACATCTAACACCCAATATCTTGATTACTTAATGAAAATGAGTAATTTGATCACTTAATATTATTTAACCTTACATATTTTCTTATAAATTATCACTTCAAGCCCATCGGCATCCATCGGTCATCAATGTATATCACTCAACTTTTGGCTATTAGGTTTCATTATCTATAAGAATAATGATTATCTCGATTGCAAGTTTTGCCTGATTTTTATGTTACCTATTGATTATCAATTGATTTTACTATAGATTAACTCATTTATATATGTTAGTCACCAACATGTAATATCAACATTCTTGATTACTCAACATCCATTCCCCTAAGGAGAATAAATGAGTTGAATGGCTAATATGGTCATCCTCTAATGTTCATATTTGATCATTGGTTGACATCCATGAACATTCAACATAATATAGTTTTTGCTCATCATTGATGATATCTTAAACTCCCTCTTATAAGCAACCTAGATGATAGTCTAATTATGGCAAACCTTTAGCATTCATCATTAATTACTTCTTGATCCCTACTAACTATTTTTGTTCCATGCTGATCTACAAATTGCTTGTTTTTTTACTATATATAAAATGACGAAGTTAAGTGTCCATCACTTAAAGACAATCCGAATATCTCATGGTTCCTCCTATAATCATCATATGAGAGATCTTCAATATACTCATGTCTACTATATTATTTTCACATCTTCTTTAGTCACAAAGAAGATTGTCATTTATAATCATTATTTTACACTAGTGAAATTATTTTAACTGAACTAAATTGTATATATATTTTTATTTTTTAGATTTGCACATAAAAAATAGCATGTCCTTAAGAGTTACTGTCAATTTATTAATATGTACATGATTTTTCTTCAACACTAATATAAAAAAACTATCCTTTTACCATTAGCATGTAATAATTTTGCATAATTTACAAAAAAAAAAAAAGTTGAGGCATGGAGAGAACCCTAGTTATAGTCTTGAAATGGTGTTTATTATTTTTTTGAGCTTGATTGTAGTTGGGATCACTTTCCCTCTACCATTGATTAATATATCAAGGCAACTCTACTACACATGAAGTAGTGCTAAGAATTTTGACGTGTTGTTCCAACCATTAACGAAGCTTTTTTCTCCATATCATATCTATATCTTAGACTCAAGAAGATGTACACATTAATGTATTGGATGTGAATGAAGTCAAAGGAGCATCTCCCTAAATAACCTTGGAGAAGGGATCCATTATCTAAAAATCCAAGAAGACATACTAATTTGGAAGCCTCAAAGGGCCAACTAGTATTAAAAAGGATCCTCATAAAAAAGTCCCAATGATAGCATATGTTAGATACGATTTATACTTATCTAACAATTAAAAAAAATAATGTTATTTGAAAGATATTCTCTTTTGGATAGGTTATGTATAAAAAAATGAATAAGGGAAAATAAGAGATAAAGTCTTTACTAATTTTAAAATAAAAAATATATAAGCCACACTAATAAGACAGCTTCAAATGATAGTTAGTATTAGATAAGTTCCTCACTAAAAGTTTATATAAGGATAAGTAGCAACCTTCATTTATGTAAATAAAATCTTAAAGGCCATAATGAAGGTACTTAATGTCAAAAAAATCCTCCCTAAAATTCTTAAAGAAGGAAAATTTTCAAATAAATGTTTTTTCATATAATATTCACAATTATGTCTCATCATTACATAATTTCTAAGAAGTCGTGGCAACATATAAAAGTCTCTTTAACTAAAATCTCATAATGGCATACCAACTTAGAAGATTTTGTGGGCACTACATGTTGCAAGAAAATCCTTAATAAATATTCCCTTTGAGGGCTTATTACTATTTTTTCATAGAAATACATAATATAATAAGAAGTAAAAACTACCTATATTTTCAAGTCGAGGGATCAATCCACCGTGCTTCATTTTAGGGTGGATTGGATAAGCAATATTAACATGCTCCAACTTTGGGATTTAACTTCAACTTAAGAAAATTCTAAATTGGTATTTTTCCTAATGGTTCATACCTTAACTCCAAAATATGTTCTTGTGGGTTATATTCTTACTCTTCACATTTTTTGTCCCCTTCTTAGTAAAAAAATTAAGCACGTATTCCATTTAGCTATTATATCAATGGTTTATCCTCTTCATGTTTGGCTCTTATATCAAGACATTGCACTTCTTAGATACTTTTACTAAATTATGTAAGTGTTCTAATTCCCACTTCAAGAAATTTATGGGTTAGGTTTTTATCTATAAAAAGAACACTAATAACAAGAAATTCTATTCTTATATTAATAAATCTTTTATGTTTACAACATTCTAAAACATATTTGGACTTAATATCCTATAATAGTCAAGAACTTAATAGCCCCAATCACTCTTATAAATAACATTTATTAAGTAGGGATTATTGCCTTTAATGATGCAATTGGATAGCCATTCAATAAAATCTTCCTAAAATAGTATTAGATTCATCTTAGAATGCTATGAAGCAACATATATTCTCTTTAAAAATGCATCATTATTTAATGAAATGATAAACTTATGAAATTGATGAACTAATCTCTCCCTAAGTCATATTTTTTAATAACAAAATTGCTTTTTTACAAAAATTATTGTTGACCTCATTTTTGTATGAGGTCACTAGGACTTTTCCTATACTCAAGATCAATCCTGGCCCCAGATAGTCTAGCCTCCAGACCAATCTAAACTCTAGGATCTTTCTAGACCCTCAGACCTTATGATCTATCTAGATCATAGGATTCTTCTAGACCCCATACCCTAGGATCTACTCTAGACCCTAGGATTTTTCTAGACAAGTCTAGACCTTAAAATCTATCTAAACCTTACGATATTTCTAGGCTCTAGATTCTAGACCTTAAGATCCATCTTGAACCTAGAACTCTTCTAGATTCTAGAGCCTATAATTCCTTTAGATTATAGGTCCACTCTAGATTCAAATCAATCCAGACCTTAATGTAATTCAATCCTCAATAAAAATCCAAGGATAAAGGCCCTATCTTGAAACCCTTTTCTAAGGATTTTTCAAACACTTTAGAATTTAATCAAATGACCTATGATTCAGAGTCTGTCAATTGCACAATGATAGGACATGTCTTTAGAGAAAACCCTCTAAATTTGAGCTCATTCTAAGATTTTTAATCCTAGAAACTAAATTGAAATTCAAATGCTGTAAAACCTTCAAATATTTACGACCTATGCCACTAGACCTGCTACCTAGTGGATCCGAACCTTGAAGCTTTCTCCAAAACCCTCCAATCACTTCCAAACCCTTGATTATGACCTATTGAACATTAAATTGCATTTTTTTGGACCCACTTTGACCCCCAGTTGATCAGGGGTCAAAATGACCAAAATGCCCCTTAAGGGCAATTTTGAAATTTTCTCCAAACTTCAACTTGTCCTTCCCAAATAAAGTCTTGAAATATCTTCCATTGCATCCTAATCATCACTAGGAGTGTAATGGACTCAAGCCTTGACCCTGGTCAAGCCTGGTTGACCAGTTTGACCCTTTTGACCAAAATACCCCCTTAGAGACTCAAATACCCATTTCAAACCAAATGACTTCCAAATTGCTTGGAACCTCTTCCAGCAATTTTCAAATATCAAACCAAACCTATTGAGCTTGGGCCCATCCCATGGGTTAACCTGGTTGACATAGTCAACCTAGGTTGACATAATGGGCCCTTAAGAGTTCAAATGGGTCATTTCAACCCACTTAGTCAAATCTAATCCTTTGAGTTCTCAAACCCATTTCAACCTATGATTCAAATATATCCAAACTCATTTGAAGTTAAATCACATTTGATTTGACTAGGTCAAACCCCAATAAGTGGTCAAATCCCATCATATGTCTGCCTCTCCTTCCATGCATTAAATTCAACTTTAATCCTTTAAACTCCATTCAAATCAGTAATCAAATCTTTCTCCCATGCCACCTTAGCTACCATGTGGCATGGGGATCGGACAAATGGTCAAGCCAAGGCCTTAGGTGGGTCAAACTTGGTCAAACCCACCTTAAGCCTAATCCCTTCAATCCTTTTGAACCCAAATCACTCAACCAGCATTCAATACATTCCATCCATGCCACCTTAGCAGCCACATGGCATGGGAACTGGTCAAACAGTCAAATCAAGACTAGGGAGTGGTCAAACCTCATAAAATTGCCTCTTAAGCTTAATCCCTTTTAATTTAAACCATTCCAGCTACTTAAACATCACTCTAGAACATTCCTAGAGTCTCTCTTAACCCTTGGATGAGGATCCAATGGTCCTTAATCACTTCACATGTCCAAGTGGGGACCAAAACCCCTTTCCACCTAGGATGTCCTTCCCTTATCCTTGGCATCTGCTCCCAACCACTCCCATGACACTTGGCATTCATCTGGGAGTTCATCCAACTAATTCTAGCTATCCAAATAGCCTAGGGTTGTTTGAATAGGGCAAAAGGAAGAAATGCGCCATCATTCTAACCCTAGTATTATCTCTCCATTCAAGCCCTCCCAAAGCTCAAACTCATTTTGTTTGAGCATTCCAGACCTCCATCCACATATTTCCAGCTCAATTCGGACAATCAAAGCTCACCGGCGGCCAGATTCTGGTGACCTTAAGCCAATAATCATCCAAGCTGATTTGCGACTGATCTAGGAGCTTTCAAGCTGTGGTGTCTCAAGTAAATTTAAGTGTGGACAAACAACAAATTCTGAGAGCCAAAGAACTTATGAATCCACTGGTTAGATTAAGGTGAAAGCTAAACCCTAGATTAGGATACACTAGGCTAATTAGCTTTCTAATAAGCATATTTCAAATCGTAATAAAGTATCCCTATTGATGCTCTTCACTAAGGGAGTCTATGTTTGAAATTTTAAGTCAAATGGTTGAGTATATCGAGAGAACAAGTCTTTTATATGATCAGGGTTTTGGGTTTGAACGTGCATGAGCTACATATTTTCTGGGTCGTTGATAGCAAGATCAATGGCCCAAATCAAGCTATTCCGCGGCATGTTCTAACCAGGCTTTCGATCTAACGGCTAGTTCTCTAGTGCGGCGGCATCTTGACCCTTGATCCAGAATTATGGGATCAAATACCATCGTCTGATCTCCCTCCATGAAATCAGACCGCGGGATCTAATATGAGCCCATAGTCACGAACTGCGGATGATCCAATGACGGGGAGGAGTCGCTTACGTGGAAAAGTGGATTCTGCATGGGCCCGCTACCATTTCAATCATGCAACAATGATTGGTGGCAGCACCAATCATTATCAATGATTGGGGGCCGCCACCACAGTTTGGAGCGCTCAATATGGCTCTACCACGTGGCTTCCTGCCACTAGTGGATTTAAAATGATTTTAATTTAATTTTAAAATCATTTTTAATTCAAATTTATTCTAAAAAATTATTTTCAAATTCAAAAAAATTTTTTATGTAAATATTATCAAAAAATTTAAAGTACTAAATTAAAATTAATATTAAATTAAAATATTAAATATATTTTAAAATATTTTAAATTCTAATTATTTTTAAAGTTAATATTTAATTAAATTATTTTAAAATAATTAATAAATTTTAAAACTTTATTTTAAAATATATTTTTATTTTTAAAATATTTTAAATAATA
>NW_021320100.1:541033-634496 GCF_001605985.2 Dendrobium catenatum
AAAGGAGCTCATTAATTGCAAGTAGCCGACTTTATCGTCCAGGCCGATATGAACATCGGCCTGGCCGATCAGTACAAACTAAGAAGATCGGCCAGAGCATCGCCCTGGATACACTCCTGGACGATTGAATTTTGGCTTGATCGTCCAGGACGATCTCACGATCGTCCTGGCCGATCAGTTCAAATCAGAGGCAAATTGTCCTGAGCATCGCCCTGTTTTTGAGCTGGCCGATATTTATCGTCCTGAAGTAACTTAAGGTTTTTGACTATATCGTCCTGGCCTATCCTGCGATTGTCCAGGACGATATGATCGTATCAATCATCCTTAATTACTCCCTTGATTTCCTGATCAAATAAGGCATAATCTGAGAATTTCGTCCAGGCCGATCCGGGGATCGTCCTAGCCGATAATTTAAAAATACAGTATACCTTAATTGCCTAAGGCGGCTACTTCTTTCTGTTTTGAGCTTATCATCCCAGCCGATACACGTATCGTCCAGGCCGATATGTTAATGACGGCTACCTTAATTAAGAATCCTTAATTAGACTTTCTATTTTAAACCTGATCGTCCAGGCCGATAGTAATATCGTCCTGGCTGATGTGAGCAAAAACAGAAATTCTAAGTCTCTCAAGTGTGTGTGTGTAGGGTTACTTAGCATCAGTCTCTTTGACCATTACAAGTAGACTCAAAAGTGAAAAAACAAAAGTACAGACTGACTCAACCCTACACCTACGCAATTCTGAACTTGGCTTCTTCTTGATCGCCCGATCTTCGATTCCTGAAAAGTTATAAGCAACAAGTAGTCCAAGAGAAATAGTGTTTGTCAATAATCAAAACATAAGACATGAAAATAGGTTTGCAACATTATACATATAGGTTTATATATAAAAACATATATCTATGTATTTTAAATCTTTAACTCTTATGAGATCTGTTGAAATTTTAAGCATAGATTAAGTCTATTTGAATAGAATTAGTGGGGAATGATAGTTAATCAATGGGCAATTACTTTGGTAATCGTTCATTGATTAGCTCTTTAATTAATTAACTTATGTTTTGTTCTTTCCATGCTAGGAAGCACACACCACCTAGTCTTAGGCTCTCCTAGACTTAGGAATTTAATGTGCTTTTGTATGTATAGCATGTATGTTACCAAGGGCTAGTTAAGACATTGATTCAAACTTATTTAACCTAGTGACATCATTAAGGATAAAAATTAAAGACATATCTAAAAAACTTATAATAATTCTAAAAATTAGGATATACATCCTCTTGACTTGAAATTTTTACCACATAAACTTACTGATACATAAAATCTTAAGAAAATTTTTCACTAATTTTTTTGAAATCATTAAGTCCCTTAATTGATTTTCTTAAAACTAAACCATTAATTAAGCATTAAACACTTCCAAAAATTCTAATAAATAAAATTGAAATCCAAAAAATACTCATAATACCTCAAACAGACCAAATTTGAAACCTTAATCAATGAAAAAAAAGCCCTTTGATTTGATAGCAAACCTGAACTTAATTTAATTTTAATCAAAATCTAATCTTTAATTAATTTAATTAATTAAAAATAACTAAAAATTTCAAAAAATTCTTAAACAGTTGGAAATCTCTCCTTAGTTTATTCCTGACCTTTGAAGTTGATTTCAAGGAGTTTGGAGTTAATCTGGACTCAAATCATAAAAAGCCCCTTAATTAAATAATTTTAAAAATTCAATAAATACTCAAACTTCCAAAAAACATAATTAAATGTAGAAAACTCCAAATCCATCAAACTTAGTGTCTAACAACTCATCTTAAGGTCTAATATTTTAATAAAATTCTAACTTTCTAGAATTCGACTTTAATTAAAAAGTCAAATTTTAACCCTTAATTAAATGATTAAAATAATCTAAAAAATTCTTAAAACTCGAAAATCACTCTAAACTCCAGAAATTTTTAATCAACCTTAAAACTAGCAATCAACCAACTTTAATTAAAATTCATTAACTTTTAAACCCTAATCAAATCAAGTTACTTAATTATACTGGGTACCACTAGGTAACCCAGGCCTACGAGGCTATTAAATTAGCCCAAAGAAAGGTAAAATAAACTTCACGGCCTTAATGAGCAACAAAGGTGGTAACCAATAAATTCTTAAAATATATTTTAAAATCAACTTTAAACCATTAATACTTAAGCTCAAACTTAAATATTTTCTTAAGCCTTTCAACCAATCAAACCTTAAACAACTTCAATCAAATATCACACATAGGATATATCAAAACCACACAACCTTTCACACACACTTTAGATGATTTCCTATGACAACTAACTCTAGTTTTAGGCTAGACCGATGTTTACTTTTTTGCAGATGTGTGTCGTGTTTTTCATGGTTTTCACTGCATGTTGTTTGCTAGCTTATAATGGATTAATTGTTTATTTATTTACTGTACTATGTGTTGTGATTGATTGAACATTTAAATTTCAAATATATCAACTGCTTGAAATCAATTATAGCTGCTTGGGATTGTATATAACTGCTCGTTATTAGGATAACCCTGTAGGATCGAGTCTAGAAATTTATTTTTTTTCAAATATAATTTGAGATATATTTGAGTTATAATATTTAAATGATTTGAGAATGGGATGTTAAAACGTCCAATTTGAAATCCAAAGAGGAAGGGACATCCCTTAGGGGTGAGTCCCTCTCCTTTTGGAGCTCCAAATTTGGATGACATTAAAAATATCCAAAGGAAAAAAATAACACCCCATCCAAGGGAGAGTTTCTTTTCATTTGGATATCTAGACCCGACGATCCAAGAAACAGCAGAAGGAAGAAGAAGTGGATAATGAGAATACCCATTCTCAAAGTCACTTGAGTCTTAGGATTAGAAATCCGGATTATTATCAGTGGTGCCCAGTCACTTTACTTTTCTATAATTTTGGGATGTAATATTAAGTGGCACTTGCCATATGGACTTAAAATTTGATATTAATTTAATTTAATTGATTTATTTATTGATTGATGTGTTGATTACGATTAGGATCTGCCTGCTTTTCTTAGTTTTTTTGGCGATCTTGCATGTCATATTTTGATTTAGCATGGAATTCAATTGTAGGCTCATAAGGACTCATTCAAAACTATTTCTACTTAAACTAAATTAAAACATTTAAGCTCACATAGTAACTCTAACAAATTTAAGACGTAAACACGGGATCGATGGGAGTTTGCATGCATAATTTTTTGCATTTTTCTTTCATTTGCTAGGCACCTCCCCGCATACAGGTTTTGGCAGACCACCTGGCCTATGAGGGTACAGATCTGTTCGAGAGGAATCTATGCATTCTTCTAGGAAAAAATTATTTTTAAGCCTGATTTTAAAACTTCTTCATTCAAATATAAGCATTTAATCGAGTCAATATGCATGCATCGCATTAGTAACAAATTAAATCTTTAAAACTTTAATTCCATTTTTAGCTTAAGCATCAAACAACTAACATAAGTCAAAAGGCCAATTAGAATCTTCTCTAGATGTAAGCCCTATTCTCAAAACCTATCTTAAATAAAATCCCTACCACTCAACATTAAAAGACTGGTCTCATGGTTTTGAAGCGTTTAGGTTGTTTAGCTGGCTCCCCAATTCAGGCCGGAGTAAGTTCAGATTTGCACTGCATTAGCTAGGTTCGAGTTATTGATTTTCAGTACCTACTTTAGACTTAGGTTATAAGGCTGGCTTGGGCTATAAGTCCTCAATCTCTGGGAATTGAATCCCAACATTCTAATAGAATTGATCACTCAAACTTAAAATCTCTTTCAATCAAAATCGAGCCCAACACTTAGGATAGGCTGGGGTGTTTCTTAAGTGATTCAGAATCTCAAAACATCTCCTACCTTTCTTCCTTTGACTCTAGAAATAAGTGTTCAACCTTGAACCAATCCCAATTGAAAATTCTAACCCCCTTACCTCCTTTGACATCCATCTTTGAAATCTTAAATAAAATTTCTACCACTAATTTAATCGAGAGTATTTGTAGGAAACTCTGCTTTCCTGCGATGTAATTAACTACGAGGGCTTGCGCTCATAGGAGATTTAGAAACTCAGATCTAATTTTTAAATCAAGTTTTCAAAACTTAAATTAATTATCTTTGGGAAAATTAAATATGACGATCATTATCATCATTTTCAAATGATTAATAAAAAGCGATAACTTCTTTCTTCGAAGAGATATGTCGTTATATTATTATTATTTTGATTATAAAATTAATGATCCTTTTATCGAGCTTAGCATAGTTAAACACTTGAATAAATTCAATTTTTGACCCTTCGGGATCAAATGCGATTCTTTTCTAAGTTTGACTATGATAATCAGTATAAACTTAAAGTTTTATAATCTGACCCTATTAGTGAATGATATTATCGCCTTTTGAGAGGATATATTATTCTTAATGTCATGTTTTATTTCAAAAGTAAAATTTAAGAAATTTAACTTTCCCAAAGAAAGATTTTCATAACTATATTTTTTAATCAAGTAATTATAAGAATAAAGTAGAGCTTATTATAAAATAAGACATTACTGATTATTGACACAATAATATTGGCTGACATCATTATGTCTGCCTCTAGACTATCCTTTTTATAAGATGTCTAGTTAAGTATGACTATATAAAGTATTAAAACTAAAAGTTCTTGAAGGTTGTTAGAGCTAATAAAACTAGCCCGAGGCAAACCAAGAGAGGGGGTGAATTCATAATTTAAAAACTTCTTTAAACACAAAGATAAAAATCCCCTTTTTAAAGCTTTTTCAACATCTAAAAACTGATACTTTTATCTCCTGATGCAGAAGCAAAGTAATTTCATAATAACAAAATATTATATTATCAACCATGTAGTTATCACATAAATAAATACAGAAAATAAAGTGTAGAAAAATGAAATCAAGAACAATCATACTAGAGATTCATAGAGATTATGTCAACTTTACCTATCTTCACTTCCCAGAACCTCCCATTACAGATATTGCACTAAACCTTTAGTGATTCTCCTTTAGCCCCCACAGCTAGGAGGAGAAGCTCTTACAAAATATCTTCCACAAACCCGGTGTGGCAGATGACCGAAACTTCTTTCATAGGCAGAGAAGCTTTACTCCTTTTCTCCCTTTAAGAGATAACAAAGAACCATGAAAACCTTTCACCTTCCCTGGTGCAGCGGAATAGCTGTCCTTTAACACCAAAGAGATCTTATTCTTTCCAAAACTTCCCCCAAGACAAACCTTGAATCTGATGGTACTAAGATGCAAGCTTGCCAGAGTAACCGTATGAAACCCCCTCCATACTCCCTTGAAACCCCACAAGGATCTTCTCCCTCTCAAACTCCCCCCTTTCCTCTCTCCCTTTTAAGGCTCTCTCTTCAAGTTTTCTCCAGAAGAACAGAAACTCAATGCATGCCAAAGACACTTATAATGTCTTTAGAGAAATCTTAAATAGAGGTCATTGAGAAACCTTAGAAACTCAATTCTACCGTGAAAGATTGTACAGCATGATAGCAGGATCGTCCAGTATAATGTGTAGAATTTAACTTGATAGAAATATATGATAATTGAACAGTATAGTATGATCAGTTCAAATTTGTACCGATCATCTTATACGATATTGAGGATCATCCTTGATAATTAGATGAATAATTATGGTATTTCTTCTTGGACGATACGAGATTGTCCCATGAAATATCAAAGTTCGTCCAGTATAATTATCGTAGATCATCTTATACTATCTGATCTAGAAATTTAGCCATAATCAGTCATCTAATCACAAGATCAATTTAAGCATGATTGTCGTAGATCGTCCAATATGATGTATATCATCCTAGATGATTTGAATCTTAAAAACTTGTCTAAATTATAATTGGTGGCTATTTTTTATGATCATAATTGATCATCCTGTATAATCTAAATTGTCTAGTATGATTAGTTAGATGAGTTGATCATATAGTATGATATAAATCATACAGTATGATTAGTTTAAAATTTGAACTTCTGGTTTCGACTCAATCTTACTCCCCCTGAGTGTGTGTTTGCATGGTCACCAAGCTACCCTTATAGGACTTGACTCAAGAAATCAAAAACACACAATAAATGTTACAAAAATATTTACATCATAACCTATTCTACCCAACCTTGAGCCTTAAATCTTTGTTGGATGGTGCATGGTGTCCATGAAATATTAGTTCACACACAAATAAATATATATTGTAAATATAAGTAGACATAAGGATGTAAGCCACAATATTTATTATCATAAAAAATATAAACTTGTGAGCTCAAGTTGCAATAAAAACTTGAGATAACTTTCCACCTCATTTAGTGCACCTTCCTTCTTTTAGCGTCAAGCTTCGAGATTCATTATACCGATTTTCACCATAGACTTGAAATGCCTATGAAAGCTTATAAACTAAAACACTTTTTTTTTTTTGTTTAAACCTACAAAGTGGCCTACACGTTAAACAAAAAAATGATTACAAGATCCTTTAAGAGGGGCCCTCAGCCTCCTAATGCTCAAAAGATTTACAAAATAAAGCAAAAGAAACCCTACGAGCCGATAGTACCCACTAAGCCAAAAAATATGATGACCTAGTAACATGCTAATGATGTTATAGACAAACATTAAAAAAGAATATACTTATAGTAATATGAAGCACAATCTTTCTGTAAAAATCTTGATTATAATAATAAGTAATCCACCTAAGAATTAATAAGGCTGCAAAACAAAATAACTATAGCATAAAATAACATAGAAATATAAATGGGAATTGACTAAATTAAAAGCGGAGTAACAAGAAGAGATATTATTAATATAAAGCTTTCGAGCAAAAAACCACCCACATTTGAGCAAGAAAAGCTCCCTCCCAATATCAAAAAACATGTTAAAAACACCATAGCAATGATCCAGGATATGCTTACTGGAACGAAAGGTAGTGGGAAAAGCCATACAAACTAATAAAGAACTCCAAACCATTCCACCACTTAAAATATAAATAAGGGTACATGCTGATAGAGCTCAAGATAAATTAAAACCATCATTCATCATTTAGAGATAGGAGAGAAACAACTAGGAAAATTGTCAACAACCGAACCGGTGCAATCATAGCTCAATCCCATTGTGGACCTCCGAAAGAGCACCACGCAAATGGGCCAATTGGAAGGGACAGATTGGATCATGCATACGACTAACCATTGAGGATAGCGGCTCTTGCCAGCGCACCCCAATGGGTCATAATATACACAACCTGATCACAATCACAGGTTTCCCCCACCCGACACAACAGCTCGAGTGGGGTTTAGTAGATGTGGGGCCAAGTTTCCCACGGGCGCAAGCCCCCGTGGTTAATCACATCTCAGGCTGGAGCCCGAGAAAACTCTCGATTAAGGATCATACATTATCCTGCCCAAAATGGGATTAGCACAAGGGTATAGACTAAGAAGTCCTACTCAAAGGGGGGAAAAGTCCTGAATGGCTAAATCAACATGCATGGTTCTCACCAACATTCGGAGGCTCTAAGGTACTAAAGAGAAACTGGGGAAAATAAAAGATCAGACATCGAATCACATGTGTGAGAGAAGGATGGAGATGGCGTTATCCATATGACACAGATAAGTAGGATTTATAGTCCTTGAAAGGAAGGGACCTACCCACTATTTAGGCATACTACGAGACCGAGTGTAGTAGCCTCAAGTCCTAAATCTAGATTGGACTTAGTGTTTTATACGTACTAACACCCATGTCCTAACTAATGAAGTGCAAAGATCTGGACTTACACTGGCCTGGATTGGGGAGCCAGCTAATAACCTAAATCGATTCAAAACCATGTAGTCTAATCATTTATGAAAGATGGGTGGATGGTACAGTTTTTGGAAATATGACCGATATCTAGAGAGTTTTCTAATCGGTTCTGGACTTATGTTGGTCGATGCTCATAACTAATACAATTAAAATTTTATTAAATTAGTTACTAATGCAATGCATGCTGATTGAAAGGTCGAATCATGAATGCTATAGATTTTAAAAAAAGGCTTATTATAAAATAATTTTAGAAAAGATTGGGCCTCCCTAGGTCCGACACTTCATCCTTATAGGCCAGATTATCCGGACTCTACCTGCAGGCAGGGAGGTGTCTTATAGCATGAGAAAGAGGAATGCATTAATATGCATGCTACCCCGGACAGTTCTGACAATTTCCTAGATTCGTTAAGTTTCTAAATTGTTTAAATCTTAAAAATTAAATTTTAATTATGAGTAGAAAAAGATTTTATAGTCCTTAAAAGAGCCTAACGCAATCCAGGCTAAAATAAAATTGGCATGCAAGAAAAAAACCTAGGAAATCAAGCAATTTTTACTGCGCAATCAAAATAAACACATCAATATGAATAAACCAATCAAGTAAATGTCCATAGGCAAATTGCCCTTATTACAACCCAGGGTATGCAGAAAGTAAAGTGGCCGGGACCACTGCCAACAACCCGAATTTCTAAGCCTATGATAGATGCAAATTACTTTAAGTGGGATATTGGTCTTCAAGTCTTCAGTTCTTCAGTCTTCTTCTCCTTGGCTTACTTTGATCTCTCCTCCTTGGACTTCTTGGATCTCTCCTCCTTGGACTCCTTGGAAATCTCCTCCTTGGACTCCTTAGATCCATCATGGCTTGAATATCTAAACAAAGAGACAATACCCCCCCTGGTAGGGGGTATTACCTTTTCTCTTTGGATATCTAAAGTCATCCAACTCGATCTTCCAAATGAAAGAAGACTGTCCTTTATGAGGATGCCTTCTTCTTTTGGAATCCTAGTTGGATAAGAATATCCACACTCAAAGACACCTTCACAACTCTTTACAAATATTACAAATTTTACATAAATTGAAAATGCAATAAATCTTAAGGTACCTGCATGGTTATCCTAATAAAAATTCCCAAGCAGTTATTATATCATCACAGGCAGTTATATAAGGAATAAAAATGTGCATCACAGCCAAACTTGGCCATGATCTTAATGGTTGAGGGCAAATGCGGCTTATGGAGCACCTATAGTAGTTATAATGTAATGATTTAAATTAGCCCTCATTTATTTAGGGGGGCAGAGCAAGCACCTGTATAAAATAGTATTAGAAATCATGACAGTGCTCCCTTTTTATTATTGCGTGAGCATGGCCACCTGCAAGAAGAATAACATATATGCATGTATTATTTCTAACCTATGGGTAAATCTAACGTACATAATATCAATCCATAGAGTGCAGGAAAAGTAAGCACTCACACCAACAATTTTATCACAACATGTAGTGAAAACATCGAAAAGCTCTGACATACAGCAGAAAAAAAAAACACCAGCCTAGCCTAAGTCTAGAAGTGGTGCCCTAGCAAACAATTCTATGTGTGTATGACTGATGTGGCTTGGATATGTCCTAATCTGGGTAGTTAGTTAAAGTTACCTAAAGTTCAAGTTTGTTATAGGCCAAAAAAGGAAATTTTAATTAAAGTTTGAATATTAATGAATTATGATCTATTTTAGTTAATTTAGTTTGTTGATCTATTTTTAATTCTTAGGGTAATGATGTTTGAAGTTCAAATTATTTTAGCCAATTTTAGAAAGTCCTAAGTCCTCCTAGGTACTAGGTTGAGGGGGTACAAAAGATCACTATGGGAAATAGGCTAGGTCTGGGGTTTCTAAAATTTTAAGTAAATATTAGACCTTAAGATGAGTAATTAGATGGGTAGTTTGCTGGATTTTGAGTTTTCTAGGCAAAGTTATCGATTTTCCAAGTTTCGGGCCCTAGCCCTAGAATATAGGCTGGGGTTGACCAAAAAATTGACTTTCTAATTTAAGTTAGTTTTTGGGATCCTAATATTTTTAATAAGTACTAGACCCTAATAGAATTATAATGCAAGTGATTTTGTTTAATTTGGAATTTTATACAATTAGTTATGAATTTTCTAAGTTCAGGGTATTTATGGAATTATCTAAATTATCTTGTTAAAGGCTGATTTTAAGGTTTTGATCCAAATCAGCTCCAAACTAATTGGAATCATCCCCAAAGGTCAGTAATGACCTGAGAATGTGTTCCCAAGTGTTTGAAGAAAATTTAAGATTTTTAATAATTTTTAATAATTTATTAGGGGTTAAAAGATAATGTTCACCTAAGGTTAAATTAAGGGTCAACCTAAAGTCAAACTAAGGATCCCTATTTATCTAAGGTTAAGGATCAAATTTTGAGTGATTTGAGGTATGGTAGGTAATTTTTTGAGTTGAAATGGATTTATTGTAATGTTTAGATGGTCTCAGGGCCCTATTTAACAGGTAAATTAGGGTTGGTTGATTAAGGAGTCTAACAAGCCCTAAAAATTTCTAGAAAATGCTGAGATGTTTTAAATGTCACTAAATTTATGTATTGAAGTTTTCATGTCAATCGGGGATCTATCCTAGCTCCTAGAATTTTTTTAAGCTCGTTAGACGGGTCCTTAATTGTTGTCCTTAGGGTGTCACTACATTGTAGGGATTCAAAGTAAAGTTTTGAGCTAACCCTTGGGATAACAATGCAAGGAACACATGAAAAATAGTAAACACACAATGTCCTTTGATCTAGAAGAGCCTAAACTAAGTGGTGGTGCATCCTACACATGCTAACTACGATAAAAGAAACGTAAATACATCTAACGAAGGGATTAGTGGATGATTGGGACTCAATCTTTCACTAACCCACTCCCCCATGATTGCTCTTCACACATACAATCTATGCTTAAAATTTCATTAATAGTGGGTCTCCAGATATTAAGATCTAATTACAAGTAGTTTTAAACTAATTTAAAATACTTATAAATATATATATATATATATATATATATAGGTTTTAGAAAATAATCTAATTAAAAAATAGATTAATTCATAATAAGTAAATATAGGGGAGACCCACTGACTACCCTAACGAGGTTTCAAAAAGGGTTTGAAATTAAAATAATTACAATAATATTTAATCATTAAAAAAATATTTTTTTATATTTAAATAACTATAAATAATAATAATAATAATAATAATAAAATTTAAAACAGCAATAAATACTTAAAAAAAAAATATTACCAATAGTTATAATTAAGATAATAATAAAATAATAATTATATTAAAATAACTATTTAAATAATAATAATGAAAAAAGGTTTTACTATTTTTTAAATAATATAAAATATATCAAATATTTTTAATTAGAAATAATTTAAAATGAAAGAGGATTCAAATACGAGCGGTTTGATATATTATACAAATTTTTCGGATGAAATTTGAATTTATTATGATTTTCTAAAGAAATATGGATTAAAAATATCTTTAAAATTAATTTTTAAATTAAAAATCAGCGGGGGTCAACCCGCGAGACACGTGGCTGGCTTCGGTTGGCCTCGCAGACGCGGGCCAATGATTGGCGCCACCGCCAATCATTGTCCGATGATTGCGGCGGCGCGGCGGGGCCCACGCGGCTCACTTAACCCAGTCAGCAGTGATCCCGTCCATTGATCACGTGCGGTAAGGGATAAAGGGCCACGATCTCGCTGGACGAAGTGGGGAGCAACGAGATAGGATCCGCGCTCAATTGGATGCGTGGAACGATAGGATCTGAACCGTTGATCATGAAATTAATGATTCGGATCACACGTAATACAGGCGTTACGTGGACCAAACCCTAAAAGGGGTTTTCGAGCTTATTTGCTCGATCAGATGGACCAAATACCGTAAAATTTTAAACACAAGATCCAGTTATGAAGAGAATCAATGGGGACGTAAATATTTGACCTGAAACGCACTTAATAGATCGCTAATTAACCATATGTGTTGTAGTCTAGGATTTGAGATTTACCTCAATCCATACGGTGGATTCAGTAGATCTTGGGTTCTCTGAGCTTGTAGAATGTCCAAGAATAAGTTCCTAGTTGACCTCGAGCCTTAATTCGCCTTGCATCGTTGGGAAATCAACTTGGAAGGTTGATAGCCTCGGTCTCGCCAGTATCTCGTCGGTGACAGCTTGGCAAGGTCGGGTTCGACGTGGGGAAGGAAGAGGAATCTCTCTAGAGCTCTCACATGAAATTTCAAGCGTTGAGGCGGTCTAAAGAGGGAGTATGAGTGAAAAAGTTCTCAACAAAACCTAATTTCTCCTATTTAAACACATTAGACCTAAGGTAGATGGTTGGGATAGAATCACCAATCAATTGGGAGGGAAACCAGGCTATTTAGGTCGTGGTTTCAATTTGAAATCAAGGGGATTGAATTATGGCATTAAATGGGCCTTTATTGGGCCTTAATAGGTCATAATGACCCATTAGAAGCTAGGGTTGACCAGGTTTGACTTGGTCAAACTAGTCAACTAACCGTTAGGGAAGAGTGGATTGATCCAAGAGTGAGGTTTGAACTGATTTAGACCTGATTTGGACTTTAATGGATCTAAATGGGTCAAAATGACCCATTAAGGCTTGAATTGACCAAGTCAAAGTTTGACTTGGTCAATTTAGCCTATTTAGACCCATTAACTGATAGGAATGAGTCTAAGGGGGTTTGGAATTGATTCAAAGTCAAATTGTGCTAAAACAAGCTAAAAGGGTCAATTTGGGTCAACGGTTGATCCAGGACACGGGTCTGGGCTCAGCAGACTTGGCTTGACTCCCTGGACCCACTGGGATGGGTCTTGGGGTCTAGCCTTGTCAAATTTGACCAGGTTAACTCCTTGACCTGGCTCTGGGGAAAAAGTAGGTCAACACCCATATCCATAAAATTTCCTTCTAAAAGTATAAAACCAATGAAAAACACTAAAAACAGTTCAAAAACACTAGAATAAAATAAGGAAAGAAATAAAGCACAGCCACTAATATAATAAGGGAAGCGGTAGGCAAAAACCACAAAATGCTCAAGAGAAAAATTAGCCCCCACAAGGCATAGGGGCATGGCCTGCGCATAAAACCACCAATCCAAACAGCCAAGTAAAGCGCCTAGGAATAAAAAGGAACAACAGTTCGATTGGAAAAAAAGCAATAGAGAGGAAACCCAAACAACTAGGGAACATCAAAACTACAATGGGAACCCATGGACAGTAAAGAACCTAGGACAAAGCTACAAAGAGTAAGAAATCTGGATAAAATAAAACCAGGCCAAGTAGCAAAAAATGCAACCAAACAAAGGCTAAGCATAAGGAAAGAAACCTAGAACATGAAAAAACCCAGGAGAAAAATGGAGAAACAGACTCCAAGACCAAGCAAACCAAGTCCAAAGGCACCAGCCAATAGAAAACATTAAGGTTTAACGTAGGGCATACCAATTTTATATAATCTTAAGAGACCTTTCAGCGGAACAGGAATGTTAATATCAGTATAATTAGTGAAGTAATTTAAGCCACACCCCCAATTGGCAAGCCAGTTAGCACACGCATTTCCTTTCTTGTGAACAAGAGAACAATAATAGTTCATAAAAAGAAGCAAGTTCTAATATCTCTCACCATATAAAAGAATATAGAATTGCACACCATGTCCTCAGCAGAATTTAAAATTGAAAACAATAACTGGAATCAACTTCAATATCAATGTTTGTTAAATCAAGAGACATGCATAATCTTAAACCATTATAATCCCTAATAACACCACCATAACCCAACCGAAAGCTAGCACTGTCCACATTCAACTTATAAAAGTTATGAGGAGGTTTGATCCAATAAATAAGCCTAGGGTCTTTAGAGAGGAGATCATCCCCCAACGAAAGACCTAAATCAGAAGCGACAAAATAAATTTTTTAAAAAATTTTAATAGAGAGTAACTTAACAGAATAAAGAGCCAAAGCCTTATCTTTCACATTATGGATAATTTTATTATGATTCATACCAACACCGTTGAAAAGAGAATTAGTCCTATCCAAACAAAGATATCATAAGAAAAGAGAAGGAATGATATTTCTGATGTGACCTTCAAAATTAATAAATCAAGTATTAAGCATAGCATTAATAGTCATTTTAGCATTGAAACAATTCAATTTGAAAATATCATCAAAATAAGTCCAAGTTTTAACAGCTAAAGGACCAAAGAGAAAAATATGATGCATATTCTCCTTGTGATAACAACATTGGCATTTGGAAGGTAAGATAAAACTTCTTTTATTTAAATTGTCATATGTAGGAATGAACCTATGTAAAATTCTCCATATAAGACTTGCCACCGTGGAAGGAATACTTTTATGCCAAAGCAAAAAAAAAATATTATTGACCTCATTCTTAGATCTAAAAGCATGTCAAGCATCCTTTAATCTAAAACAACCATCTTTGGATAAAAAACATAAAAGAACATCAGCCGAGTCAGTGTTTAGGAGGAGGCTTAAGATTTATTAAATAGTATAGGCATGTAAGACATTAGCAAGCTTATCATAATTCCAACAATTATCATTAACAAAATAATTCACCTTAACAGCTGAAGTGGAATAGGTGTTAGTAATAGAGTTACTAGATTGATGAAATTACTAGATGGATAAGAGGGGGGGTGAATTGTGAAAACCTTTTTTTTTTACAACAATTAAAACCTAAGCAGGAGTTCTAATCTTTTTGTTATTTTTAAAATTTGACAACAAAAACTTAAACAAATTTTCTTTCACAAATTTCACCACGCAATAATTATGAAAAATTAAGTGCAAGTAAAAGTAAATGAAGATAAGGAAAAAACACACCAAGATTTTTATAGTGGTTCAGTCAAAATATGACCTACGTCCACTCCCCGGAGTCCTCCGCTCTGGGATTTTCACTACCAACTATAGTTCTCCTTTTGCCCCCCTTGGCAAGGCGGAGAAGCCTTTACAAACCTCCCTTTCACCAACCCGGTGTGGCGGAGTGCCAAACTCTGCTTTCACCCTCCTGGCGACGGCAGAGAACCTTCTCTTTTTTCTCCCTCCTGGAGAAGGCAGAGTACCTCGAGGTCACGGATGTAGACGAGCCTTTCCCTTGGAGATCCTCCCTCAAATTCTTCTAGGGCCACAGGAGGAGCAAGATGCAGCAAGTTCGGAGCAACCGTGTGATCTCCCTCACACCTCTTCTCCCTCACAACGCTCACCTTCTCCTTCCTCTCTCAAACCCTAAAGAACTTCTCTAGAGCTCTCTCCCTTGGAATCCCTCTCTAACCACGTTCTCCCTCTCTGTAATTCTTACTAAAAAAATGAGATTAACACCTAAAACAGGCTCCAAAATCCCTCTGATTTCAAAAGTAGCCGTTACTGTTCGTACAGTACGATTCAACATCGTACATTATGATATTCATAAACAGACTTCGTCCTGGTACGAAGATGTACGAACAGTTAAAAAACAATTCGTACTGTATGATATAATATCGTACAGTATGATCAACAAAATACTATTCTTACAGGACGATGGCCTGGACGATCAGATGTCGTCTCTGTTCATCGTATGGTACGATTACTATCGTACAGTACGATGAGACAAAAAACAAGAGATCGTCCAGGACGATATCCGGGACGATCACACTTTGTCTCTGTTCATCATATGGTACGATCTTGTTCGTACAGTATGATGTTCAAAATATAATTAGGTCTAGATTTCATGCACTAATCACGGGTTAATTTAAGTAAGTATTTAAAAAAAATCGTACGGTATGAAAATGTTCGTACAGTACGAACGGCGCAAAATCACTTACTTAAACTAAACAACGGCTAGGGTTTTGGATCTGAACATATCGTACAGTACGAATATATTCGTACTGAACGATCTATCAAAAGAATCATCCACATAGCTCGGATCGTACGGTACGAATTAAAATCGTATGGTACGATATCCAGAGAAGAAATTCTATTACATTTTACATTTAAAAACAAACTCTCCCCCTCTGTGTGTGCATGGTTGCTCATACTCTTATGCATTTTGTGGCCAGACTCAAGAAAATAAAAATACAATATCTGACTCATACTCCTAATCTACCCGTTCTTGAGTCTTCCTTTCGTTCTGAGTCACTTGTGATCTTCCTGAAATTTTAGTACTCAAGGACAATAGCAAATAAAATAATATCCAAAGAAAAGTTGTTTCAAAACAAACATTATTTGGCATCATCAAAATCTCAAACTCGTGGTCATGGGTTGCAACAATTGATTCCCCAACCAACGATCTTTTCAAAAGAAAATGTCACCACCCCCAAGACCCTAAGAGATAAAGGGCTCAACAACCCATTTAACTTTGCAAAGTCTCTTCCATACTTTAGAATCACCAATGTTAAAACTACAAGTAGTCAAATGTTTACCCACACAATACTTAGCAAACATAAAATTAGCCCAAATGCTCATTTTAGCATTAAAGTTATACCATAACTTGAAGGGAAAAATATAGGCCAAATCATTCAAACTCTTACTCCCCAAGGCTTTCTCCTCCAGAATACCACAACATTTGTTCCAAGAGGACTAGATATATTTAGAATTGCTAGTAACCCCTTTCCAAAAAATTTAATTGAAAAGCCTATCAATCCTATTGCATACCGCTTAAGTAGGAAAAGCATTTGAAAAATATAAACAAGCAGAGAGAAAAGACCACTTTTAATAAGAATTAGTCTACCCCCAAAGCTAAAAAAAATTAGAATCCCAGGACATAAGCTTGTTTTGCTCAGAAGAAATAAGATCATTAAAAAAATCTTTTTAACTTTAAAAACAGGCATTCTAAAGTACTTAATAGGCAAATGACCATGAACAAAACCAGTTAAATCTTTAATAGCCAAAATACGATCATTAGACACTTTCTTGGAGGCAATAAAACAACACTTGTATTTATTATAAGTAAGACCACTAACCATAAAAATAATCATAAGTTTATTGATCCTATTAACAGAAGCATTCGTAAAAATGATACAATCATTAGCAAAATATAGATGGGAGATGGGAAAACCACCCAAAGTTCTAAAATAAAGACTATGAGAATTCTCAAAAAGGTCAGCTAGGCCTCTAGATAAATATTCAGCAATAATAACAAAAAGGGCAGGAGAAATCATATCACTCTGTTTAAGGCCATGGGAGCATTTAAAAAACCATTGCTTTTACCATTAACAATGATAGAAAAATGAGATCCCTCAATGTAGTTTTTAACAAGATTGATAAAAATAGTATCAAAACCAAACAACTTCATAATATTATAAAGAAAGTTCCAATCAATGTTATCATAGACATGATAGAATACACAAACTAGGGATTTTTCTTTTGAAAAACACTGATTACATAAGAAATTTCACTCATTTAACCCATCAATAAATTTTCTATGATAATAATGCAATGTGGGAATTACTAAGTAAAATCCTCTTCAAAATTTTCTATAAAAAAGTATTTAATCTTTGAATGAAGCATAAGAAAAAGGATAAATTTGAAGAATATATAAGGCATAACACATTCTTGAAGTATTTAATCAACTGAAGGAAAGTTTAGCAAAGTCATGGCTTTAGATTTTTTTACCCTATAAAATGAGAATAATTTAGCATAAGAAGTAAAAGGAGTGATCTCATAATGTGGGAGACAATTTTTTTATTATTATTTTGGTTTCTAATTAAAGCATAAAAATATGTTGAATCTAAAGATGTCACAACTGCAACAAAAAATTTAAAAATAAAAACTCCTTTAAAATCCAAAGTAATAGAGCATCTTTCCAAAATTCTTTTGAGAAATGCACATATATAAAAGATCAAATAACAAAAATATTGGCTAAGATGATGTAAGAATGAATAAAACTTCATTCTAAATCAAAAATAGATTAATAACTACAAAATATAGTTTACATGATAACCACTAGCCTTCTTGATGGCCTCTTTTCACATTCATCATCTAGTAACCCAACTTTTGGCACATCACCATATAAACCTTAATCTCCTTCTTCTTATATGTCAATCATAAGGAAATGAACTTCATTTTAAGAATGCATAGTTCTTAGACACTTGATTGGGAGTTAGTCCTTTAATATATGATATAGTGTGGCAATATAGCAAATGACTCTTCCTTAAAAATCAAGAACAATTTTTTTTTTTTCTTCAGAAGTATTGAGCTTCTTGGATGCAATCTTCTATCAACTAATATTCATTAAAGATTTTTTAATGTCCCTTAACAATGATGTCACATTGAGAATCAAGCTCACTATTTTATAGTATCTAAAATATGCGCATGCATCTATATAAGATAGAAGTAAAGAGTGAAATAATAATAATAATAAAATGACAAGCACACAAAAAATTATGAAATAAAATAAAAATCAATAAATTCTCTTTCCAACCCAGCAAAAATGTTACAAACTTTTCTCATCTAATTTACCAATAAATTTCTTCTTTGGTAATAACATGGAGTAGAAATTATTTACTATACTTTTGACCGATAAATAAGTTATAAAAAATTTTAAGTTAATAATAAGCAAAATTACTTCTTTAATAAAGTTTTTGTTTGGAATTCTTTATCCTGCCAAACTACTTTTTCCTTACATGAACATATTCCTAAAGGTGGATCTACATTCATCTTTTTTTTTTATGACATGTTTGATCATTAAAAATCTCTAAAGATAGCAACATTATAATTTAACATCAAGGCATTCAAAAGGAAAGCTTTCCCCCAAAAAAAACTAGATGATGGAATTTCATGATGAAAAATATTTCACAAGGACATGCATATACTCATGATTATCCCACACAAAAAATCATTTCAAATTTATAAAAATATAAGGAAAAACTTTTAATATTATTGGGGAAATCTTTCTTTCTCATCATTTTGGGTAGCCCCGCCAAGGATATATCACTGTGTCAACCATTTTCTCTTGCATGGTTTTTAGGGCAATTAAATCATCGAAAAGAGAAAATAAGAGCCTTAATATAAAGAGAAATTTTTTCACCTCAAATCTAATTCATCCAATCAAGTATAGTCGACCTCTCTTTATGTGAACCTTAATCACCGCTCACACCTTACCACCTCTAATCAAATGCTTATAAAAATGATAGCTAACCCCCTTTAAAAAGAAAGTTCGAGCCCAATCATATGGATTGAGAACCTTGATTCCCATGAAAAATTTTGCCATAATATCAAGCCTGTTAATATGGATAATTTGAGCATTCACATAAGGAACTAACTATTTTTTGCTTATGTATGTGAGCCTATGAAGGGGGGATTCTAAATAGTCATACATGCCTCTTTATAAGGATAAAACCTTTTTAGGTTGAATAACAACTAAGTCAATTGTACTTATTTTTGTAAGTCAATAGTACATATTTTTTACAGTATTTTCATTTACTCACTCAGAATATTGTTGACCTAATTTTTTATTGAGGCCTAAACTCCCTTCCTCATCACCCTTAGTTCTTAGGTGTTCTACCTTTCATGTAAACCTAACCTATAGGGACCATAGGAAGAAGTGTGGGTTTTCAACCTAGACTAAATCCAAGTGACTTAGGCATTTCCTAAACCATTTTCATGATGTGTTAGAGACATCTTAAAACCATTCTATATTTAAAAGGTTAAACACAAGTTCCCGATATTTACAATCTAAGCCACTCAATGTGGCATTTCATGTCAAACATAAACATAAACCCTATGGAATGACCTAAACTCATATATGCTCATCTTCTAAGTGGTTTAACTCCCTTCAACCCCATGGTCAACACTTGGTATGGAATGACCTAAACTCATCTATGCTCATCTTCTAAGTGGTTTAACTCCCTTCAAACCCATGGTCAACACTTGGTTAACCAAGTTTTACCATGGACGCCTTAAAGCCTACATGTATATAAATGGCCTTTCTTAAGCTAGATCAAATCCTAAACCCTTGGATTGTGTCCCAATGATCTTAAAGATATCCATGAACATGTTTAAACCCATTAGAGCCCATGGTGAATCATGGTTGACCATGGTTGACTAAGTTAACCTTATAGAGTTTATTTGACCTAAATGATCATTTCAATTATCAAATCAATTTCAACCCTTTTTGAGTGCATTGATTAACTTACCATCATTGAAATGCTAATAAATATAGGGATAAATACTTTAGGAATCTTTACACATAATTCTAGGATAATCAATCATTTCTAAGTCAAGTGCCACTGATGGTAGAGCACATATGCTAAACCAATTCTAGAGACCATTCTCGTCTACCTTATTTTTGCTTCACCAACATGCATACCTTAGCACAATTAACATTTTATTTAATTTGACTTAATGGTCTAGTTATACTATATTAAATAGGCTTCCCTTTAAATTTAGCCATTTTTCTTTTGCTAAGTTCATCTTTAGTATGATATTGCTCTTTTAATTCTACTTTCTACTCTCTTCGGTGACATTATATTGCCTAATAATATTCTTAGACATGATAATGACGCTACTTATTTAATAATATAATAAAATATTTCATAGGATATAAATTTTAAGAGATCATATAGTACTATTTTAATAAAAAAAATTAATTGCACTAACCATTAACTATTATAGTTAGCCATCATATGTTACACAATTAATAATTATACATTCAAAAATATCATTAAACCAACAATTGAATATTTAAAATTGAAATGATATGAAATGATATAGTTCATACCAAATGATCAAAATCATATAATATAATGTGAATCTTATAGTACGATTAGTTAGAAAATAAATGAGTATAAGTTATTTGTGAAGGTTAATGGCTAGTAAAGCTAATTTAATCTCCTTAACCGATAAAAAGCAAGTTGGTGTAAGGTTTTCCCTACCTAATTATGGAGTGGAGCTATTTTGGTAGTAAGTTTTATTGACCTCATTTTTTTATGAGGTCACTCTTAACTCTTCCCTGAGTGCTAGACCCTAGGATTCTTCCAGATTAACCTAAACTCTAGGATTCTCTTAGATCCAGACCCTAGGATCTACTCTAGACCCTAGGATTCTTCCAGATTAACCTAAAATCTAAGATTCTTCTAGATCCAGACCCTAATATTCTCCTAGATCCAGACCTTAGGATCTACTCTAGACCCTAGGATTCTTCCAGATTAACCTAAACTCTAGGATTCTCCTAGATCCAGACCCTAGGATCTACTCTAGACCATAGGATTCTTCCAGATTAACCTAAACTCTAGGATTCTCCTAGATCCAGACCTTAGGATCTATTCTAGACCTTAGGATTCTTCCAGACCCCAAACCCTAGGATTTTCTTAGACCCTAAGATTCTTCTAGATTCCAAACTTTAAGATCTATCCAGATCCTAAAACCCTTCTAGATTCTAGATCTTAGAATCCCTCCAGACTCTAGGAACAACCCATATTCAGATCAATCTATATCTATAATCATTATAGACCAATCTAGACTTCAATCAATTCAATTTTCAAATCAAATCTAGATTTCAAATCTATCAAGACTTTAAACCTATCATGATCCCAAATCCAGTTCAAACCTTGATTATACTTCTATCAAACTTTAATCCTATCCTATCATTCATAATCAGCTCAAATGGTTATAGATGATATGGGTAATTTAACTTCACTCATTCAAACTCAAAGCCCAATTCAAACCCACAAATCCAGACCAAAATCCTAGGTTCAAAGGCCTTGTTCTGAAAGCCTTTTCCAAGGATTTTTCAAACACTTTAAAACTCAGTCAAATGCCCTCTGATTCAGAGTCTATCAATTTCATATTGATATGACATGTCTCTAGAGGCAACCCTCCAAATTTGAGCTCATTTGGAAGACTCTAACCCCATAAACTTAATTCAACTCCAAAGGTTACAAAACTTTCAAATATTTACAATCAATGCCACTAGGCTTTTCACCTAGTGGAATTTGACTTTGGAGCCCCCTCCAAATCTTTTGATCACTCCTAATACATTGATATTGACTTGTTAAGTAATAATCCACATCTTTTTAGATTCAATTTGACCCATAATTGACTCGAGACCAAAATGACCAAAATGTTCTTAAAGGGAGATTTTTGGACTTTTGGCCTAAACTCAACTTGATTTGACTTATCAACCTTTGAAATCTTCTCCAAATGCCATTCCAATGGATCCTAAATGACTTTAAAAACACATTGAATCCAAAATTACTCTTTGGTTTGACCTGGTTGACCAAGTCAATCATAGTTGACCAAAATGCCCTTAATAGATTTAAACATCCATTTTCAACTCAAATGATCTACCCAATGCATGGGATCACTTCCATTGATCTCAAAACACTCATTGAACTTGTTTGAACCAAATTTGACTCATGGTTTGACCAGGTTGATCAAGTCAACCATGGTTGACCAAATCAACCCTTAACCTACAACTTGTCAAATTCAATCATTCAACTAATTTCAATCAAATCAACCCTTCAAGTTTATTTAATTGGACACTCTTCATATGTCCAAAGACTTTCAACTCAATCCTCATCTTGGGTTGACTTGGTCAACTCATTTGGAAAGGTCAAAACCCTCTCCAACTTCATGTATTTGCTCAAAACTTCAAATCCTTGACCTCAAACTCATGGCCACATCACCAAGCCACCTTGGCAATCCATGGCTTAGTCTAGAACCTGCTCAAACATGATGTGATGTGACCCATTTCCTCACTTAATAGAGCTTAAACCATCCCCTTAAACAAGGCTTGGCATTGGTTCATCCAAATGGGGAAAAAGGTGTGGTCCCCTCTTCCCATGGACAAAGAGAAGTCACACTCACCACCAACCTTATTCCCTAGCTTTGGGAAGCATAGGGGACACTTGGAACTCATCCAAAACCACTCCAAATCAAATCTCAACATCCAATCCAAAGGTAAAGTGGGGGAAAACTTGACCTAAAGGTGGCTTCATCATCATTCCCTTTGATATCATCTAAGCTCCAAAAACTCCAGCAGCCTCCAACCTTCCAATAGCTCCTCTCATACATTCCAGCACTCCCCAAGGCCTTCCCAAGCTTTTCCCAGCCATTTCCAAGCTTCAAATCACTATTTTAGTGAGGATAGAGCATTCTAGAGAGAGAAAGAGGAGTTTTAAATATAAATTTCTATCTAACGAGATCTAGCTCTTGGGGTCTTCATAAGAGTTGTATAGGATCCCTATAGCTTTCCAACGAGCCTAAGATCTCAAAAATTTGACGGTTGGATTGTAAGTTATGCTAATTTTAAGTTTAAATTTCAATTTGAAACTGTAGCAATTTTGCAATGAATGGGGCCTCCAAACTTCAGGCATTGTAAGATCATATTGCTCTTTAGCTACAGTTCAAATTTCGTGCAATTTTGTTGAGTATTTTAAACGATATGTGCATTTGAAATTTTTTAAGTCACCATGGCTGATCTGACACAAATCTGAATAAAACAATGTTTTAAATGTCCCAAATCTTCCAAAATTCACAGAAAATTCAATTTTTCACCAAATTTGATGTTTTTGGGCTCGTTGGAATGGACGTTTTATCTAGTATTTAATACAATTAAGTTTGAGTTGATTTGTACACTGGATTGTGAGATATTTGAGCATGTTTGAAATAAGTTTTTTATACTTTTCTCACAATCCAGTGGTTAACTGGAGCCCAAACTTTGATGAACAATTATTAGGTATCTTAGGCATGTTCAAAATTTTTTTAGGATTAGATACCCAATGGATTTCTGTGATGTGAATTTTCAAGATAAATGGTCCATTTTGGACCCTAAACTTTGAAAATTCATAACTCCCTAGTTTTCTAATATTTTACTGTGAAATTCCTGTGATGTGATTGTATTTGTACCAGGGTTAGACACACCAAGTTTCATGCCCATTTAAACATTAGAGACACCTAGGGAAAATAATTAGGAAAATATCTAGAAAACTTAGAAAATTCCTAGGGCATTGTACACATACCCAATAGGGGTGATACTTGACCATAGTAAATTTAGTGACATCATGTATCCCAGGTTAAAATTTGACTTAATTTGGAGGTCATTAGGTTAAAAAATTGAGCATGTCAAATTTTAGCCCCTTTAAGGACTTAGAAAATTCAATAAATCACCATAAATCTATATTAATTCTAAAAAATACCCATATTATCTCTAATAAACCATATTTCAACTCTTAATCAGTGAAAATTGAAATTCCTTTAATTTGACATTAAAATCCACTTTAATTTAATTTTAATCAAAATCAGTATTTAATCAATTTTAATTAATTAAAAATTATTAAAAAATCTCAAAAAATTTTTAAACACTTGTTAATCTCTCTTTAGATCATTTTTTATCTTTGGAGTTGATTTCAAGAAGTTTAGGACTCATTTGGGTTCAAATCATTAAAAGGGCCCTTAATTGAAACAATTAAATAATTTAATAAATATCTCAAACTTCTAAAATTCATAACTAATTGTAGAAAATTCCAAAATCAATCAAACTCAGTGGATAATGATTCTAATTGAAATCTAGTATTTTCTAAAAATGTCAAACCCCCAATATCTAGTCAAAGTCAAAAAGTCAACATTTTAGTCAACTTGTTAAAACTTCTAAAAATCATAACTTTTCAAAGAAAACTTCAAATTGAATGTACCACCTGTCTAACAACTCATAATAAGGTCTAGTATTTGTTAAAAATCTGAAACTTTCAAATTTCTCTCTAATTCTAAAAACTAACTTTTTACCCCTTAGTTAACATATTTAGATAATTTCCCAAAACCCAATAACTCACTCAAACTCCAGAATTTTCTAACTTGATTAATAAAATTCTCAATCAATCTTCTAAAATCAGTAATCAACTCATTTTTATATTAATTCACTCCTCTTAATTTCAACCAACTTAAATTAACTTGATCAACCCCGATTACTACTAGTAACCCAGGCCTACGAGACTATTAGCTTAGCCCCAAGGAAGGTGAAATAATTTTCACGGCCTCGGTGTGAAACAAAGGTAGTAATCAATTAAACTTTAAAATGCAATTAAATAAAATTCTTAAGATATCAATATTTAAACTCTAACCAAAATTTCCCTTTAAACCTTAATAAACTCAAATACTATATAACTTTAACTAATCACCCAACTTAGGATCTACCCCAGCCACACGACCTTTTAGACACACTTTAGATGGTTTACTAGGACAATCAACTCTAGATCTAGGTTAGGTCGGTGTTTACTTTACTACTGTGTGCCAGATTTTTCATGATTTTACTGCATGTTGTGGATGAATTACTTTGCTGTGTCTGTTTACTTTTTTTACTATACTCTATGGATGGTTGATGTGTTTGGTGACTAGATTATTCTTAGGTTAGGTACGATCTGGATGTTCACACAGTTTTCTGTAGGTGGCCACGCTCATGCAGGACAATGAAAAGGGGGGGCTAAATCAATAAAAAATTTTAATTATTATAACTGCTTGCACAGGTGCTTCAGTTGATAAAACCCCCAAATAAAAAGAGTGTGGCTAGTGTGTTTACTTACTTTTTTGTACATATATAACTGCTTGGGAATATGTTTTCTTTGATTCATTAACTGCTTAGGATAACCCTGCGGGAGAGTCTAAATTTTTTTTATTTTTATATAAATGTAATATGTGCAAATGTCAAGTGTTGTGAAAGTGAAGTTTTGAATTGGGATATATAGGTCCAAAGTTTGGATTCCAAAGAGAAAAGGACATCTCTTAGGGGAGTAGCCCTTTTCTATTTAGAGATCCAAATTTGGATCACTTCTTTCCTACCCAAAGAGAAAAGAGTGGCCTTCCCCTCAAAGAAAGTGCCCTCTTATCCATTTGGGTAGTCTACTACGAAGAATTTAAGGAGCATGAAGGAGATGAACCTGAAGGAGAAGAAGATTGAAGAATTGAAGATAGAAAGTATCCCATTCAAAACTACTTGCGTCACTACTAGGTTTAGAATCCGGGTTGTTGTTAGTGGTGCCCGACGACTTTATTTTCTGTAAATTCTGGTTTGTAATAATCAAGGCAACTTTGCCTATGAACATTTATTAATTAATTCATTTATATTTGATGTGTTGAAATGATTGCCTCTAGGATTGCCTGCTTTTCTAGTTTTTTGGCGTTTGTGTGCCGCTTTTATTTTCGCCTGTATACGTGAGACTCGTAAGGGTGTAAAAATTTTTTATACTCGTAATCTTAAAGTTTAAAATTTAGTAAGTCTAAATAACATAGAAAGATAACGAATTTAGAGAATTAACCAGGGATCGACCCTAGGGTCACATGCATATTTCTGCACTAATCTCTCCTTACTTTAGACCCTTCCCCGCCTGCGGGTAGAGTCCGAATAGTATGACCTATGAGGACGAGGTGCCAGACCTAGGGAAGTCCAATCTTCTAAAAAATTATTCTTTAAGCCTGTTTTTAACTTTCAAGCATACTTAATTTGAGGTTGTTAACTAGCATGCATTACATTAGAAACAAATTAAAAGAGTCAAAATTTTAATTGCATTAGTCTTTAGCATTTTGCACCCAGCATAAGTCAAATGGGCCAATTAGGGAATCCTTAGACGCCGGCCCCGACTCTCAAAAATCATTAAATAAAACGTACTTACCACTCTTTCATAAAAATACCGGACTCATCTATTTTAAATCGATTAGGTGGTTAGCTGGCTCCCCAATCCAGGCCGGGGTAAGTCCAGGTTATGCACTACATTAGTTAGATTTGGACGACTATGGTCCAGTGTCAAAATTAGATTTAGGATCCGGGGCAGATATTTGATTATAAGACCCCAAACTTCGGAAATATAATCCCAAATTTCTAATAAAATGCTCAACTTTAATTAAATATCATTTCAATCCAAACATGAAGCCCAACAATTAGATTAAGTTGGGACACTTCTGGATGGTTCTGGAATCTCAAAGTATCCCCTACTCCTCTTCTCTCGATCCTGTTAATAACTGTTCAATTTTGATCCATTCCTTTGAACTTCTAAAATTCACCTCTCTTTTTGATATCACTCCTAGAAAATCTGATAAAATTTTGCCACTATTTTAATCGAGAGTTTTCGTAGGGAACTTTGTCTCCCTACGATGTAATTAACTACGAGGGCTTGCGCTCGTAGGAGATTTAGAACTACTAAACACCTGATTTAAAAAATTGATTTTTCAAAGTTCAATTGGATTTCTTTAGGAAAACTTAAAATGCTACTGATCGCTATTATCATAATCAAAGAATTGTCATCAAGTGTTGTTTTCTCCCTTCGGAGAGATGCACCTTTCTTTAATAAGGCTTTGGATTTGAAATCAACGATCACACTTCTTGAATATTGTAGCTGGATATTTAGTAGAACCTCATTTTGACCCTTAGGGGTCATATGAAGTTCACTTTAGTATCCAATCACGATATTCAAGATGAATTTCATAATTCTAAATCTGAATACCGTTATAAAATTTTATTTTCACCTCTCGAGGTGATATACTTTTTTTAACGAGACAATTCAATTTTAGAATTCAATTTGAGTTCCCAAAGAAAACCAATAATTTCAAAACATGCTTTCAAAATTCCACCAACAAGTCTTAGTAGAGATCTTAATGCCAAGTTGGACTAGGCATGGATGATGGTTAGGGGGAAAACTACATAAAAAATCACTTGTGTCTAATTGCTTTATAGCTTCATTTTCTTACTTGTACACATACTTTATATATTGGTTTTATGTCATTGTGTTCACATGGTGATCTACTTACTTAGTGATCTTTATACCAAGTTGTTAGAGTAACAAAATTCATTGTGCTTAACTAGTATCTCTCTCTCACACACACAGACACACACACACACACACACACACACACACACACACACACACACACACACACACACACACACACACACACATAATTATCTTTATATCACCATCATCTTTTACTATGGATATTTGAAAATGAGAATTTGCAACTAAATTGTTTATAAGCTTGCATAGAATAATAAACTCATATAGTTGATCTCTTAATCAATTTATTCACTATCACTTTATATTGATGAGTTGAAACATGTGGAAGAACTAGTTTCATTGAATTTAAATTTGTGTAGTTATCATTAAGAGATATATTATGGTTGATAAATTACATTGATCACACTTTAACAATCACATATTATATTATTTATCTCCTACATATGCATACATATTTTAGTGTATCCAAATTAATGTACAAGATTAGCATCATCATCATCATCATCATCATCATCATCATCATCATCATCATCATTATTATTATTATTATTATTATTATTATTGCATCCTGGAATATTCGCGGTGGTAGAGAAATATATAATTTAACGTCTTAGCATTGTAAGAAGATCCAGCACACAAACAGATGAGAGAGAGAGAGTGTAGCGTTTATAAGTGACACTAGAGTTTTTATGTGGAAAACACTAAAAAGGGGGAAATTATGAGGCCTAGCCCAATTTGAATGAATCCACTAGTATTTGCATTCGATTACAAATGAGGCCCTTCTTAGGGAGAAGGCCTTGGCTTGATGGTACAAAAATATATCATATGGAGCACATTACATGGTGGGAGTTGCAATAATAAACATAGACATATTTGTTTAGTTATCAGATACATAGTTAATAAGATAGATGTCAAAAAGACCGTAGATGGCAGGAGATCGGGGTCAGAAAGATCGTTGTCTAGTGATGGAGGTCGGAATGACCATAGTAGGCAACAGAGGTCGGGGGGACCTTAGTCGGCAGGTGACAGGAGTTCGAAAGACCATAGTTGGCAGGAGACCGGAGTCTGAAAGACTGTTGTCTGGTGATGGAGGTCAGAATGACCATAATAGGTGATGGAGGTCGGAAGGACCATAGTTGGAAGGAGATAGGAGTCCGGAAGACCATTGTATTAGGGCGGTACTCTAGTAGAACTCTGGGCATCAGGTGGTGGCCCAGCAGAAGTCTGAGTCTTGAGTAGTGGCCCAGTAGAAGTCCGGGCATCAAGTGGTGGTCTAACAGAGCTCAGAGTCTCAAGTGGTTGTCTGGCCGAGGTGAGGGCCTTAAGTGGTCGTCCGGCGGAGCTCAGGGCTTCAAGTGGTGGTTCGGCATAGCAACAAAGTCAAGCGTTGGTCCGGAGGAGGTGAGGGTCTAAAGTGGTGGCCCGGCGGAGATCAAAGATTTAAGTGGCCATCCGGCGGAGCAACGATGTCAGACGGTGGTCTAGCGGAGGTGAGAGCCTGAAGTGGTGGCTCGGTAGAGCTCAGAGCTTCAAGTGGTGATCTGACGGAGCAACTACATCAGGCGATGGTCCGACGGAGGTGAGGGCCTGAATTGGTGGCCTAGCAGAGCTCAGAGCTTCAAGTGGTGGTCCAGTAGAGCAACAACGTTAGGCAGTGGTCCGAGGGAGGTGATAGTCTCAAGTGGTGGTACGACAAAGCTCAGGACCTCAAGTGGTGGTCCGACGGAGCAACGACGCTAGGTAGTGGTCCGACGGAGGTGAGGGCCTGCAGTGCTAGCCCGGTTGAGGTGAGGGCCTGAAGTGGTGTTGCGGTGGAGCTTGGGGCCTCAGGTGGTGGTCTGGTTAAAGTCCGACAGTGATCGAGGAGGAGCTTCTTCCTTCTCTTCTTCCTTCTTCTCTTCTTGCTTCGGTCCCCTTTCAAGAGAAATGAGGGGTCTATTTATAGATTTTTCTGGAGTGGCATGGCCCGTAAATATGTGAGATATCAAGGGTAAATGGGGAGTGGTTGGATGGATGGCCGATGTTGAATCCCTTTATTGTGGACTATTCGTCAAACAATTGAATGTATTAATGATGTCGTAATTTGAAGATCTTGGACTTGTTGGATTCGTCTTGTCGAGCCTCTTGATTTGAATATAGGCATGTCATGTTTGGAAACCGTTTGGTAACCCAAATTGTGGTTCGAACCTTCAAATAGAGCTTCGGGTCATTGATTTGGACCCATTTGGGCTCGGATTGAGTCAAAATTGGTGTCGTTTGGTTTGTATTTCTAAGACGTTCAGTTTGACTGTAAGTTTGCTGAAATTAGAGTTTGGATGGTCCCAATTTTAATTTCGGAAGTTTCCAACTTGATTTTGCATCGAGATTCGTGCCCGATCTAGATAATGTTTTGAGGATGTATCAATTATTATTTATTATTATTATTATTATTATTATTATTATTATTATTTAGTTATTTACTAATTGCTTTCACTATTATATATTCAAGTATTATATTTCATATTATTTAAGAAGTTTTTTTTTTCCTAAGTTGGGAAGATTTTTTAAAATAAATTAGTGATACATCACTTCATAAATAGTTCAATCAACCCCCACCCCACCCAATCCATTGCTTGTGGTGTGCCTTCAACATATAGTAATTCTATTAGATAATTGATTATTTGACTGAAAATTAATCAAATAATGAAAATTATGTCATACACCACTTATTAGGCGGCATAGTTACACATTAGGTAACTACTTCCATAACCATACACTTAGTTGGCCCACGCACAACTCTCGCTCTTTCTTTTTATGTGAAGTTTACATTATTATAAATCCATAGACATTTTCTAATGAAGTAGTGAATGAATTAATGATTTGTTAATAAATATTTTGAATTATTTACTGTAAGATTAATGTCCAATTTTCCTTGTTGGGCATTGTTTGTTTACAATATCAAAACCTTGCATCTTTAGTGGGTTGCTTGATTTTCATCACTAAAATCCTAAAACATTTTTATGTTAGAATGTTTCTTATACATCTCCCCTAACATATTATTTTTCACCCTATCATCTTACTTGGAAAAAAAATGGTATGCCTAATATTAACAACTTAAAAAAATGGCCAAATTAAGACAAGAGTGACGTATTCTTGATCCTTAATATTAACAACTTAAAAAAATCCTTTTAAAATCTTTTAAACCCTAGAACATAGTTATATACTCCACTATATCAACTTCAGCAGTTCTCAACCACCAATTCAATCCAAAGTCTCCATTATAAATTTCTCAAAATAAAAAAAATCTACTCTTAAGTTGGTGTTCTTAGAGCCTTATCGGATCACTATTTTGTGTCTCCACCATGCACTATGTTTACAAGCCACCCTTCTTGAGCATATTACTATATATATAACATAATATATTATACTTCACTTTTATGCATTGGTGGCCTCAAATTCACCAAGGTTCTCCACCAAATATTGAACAATATATTATTCTCAAGCTAATGGATTGGGCGAAGTTTTCAATGAGAAATTAGTTTAACTATCAGAAAAAACTTACACGAGGCTAAATGTATGTGGCATGAAAAGATACTTGAAGCATTTTTGTCTTATCAAATCATAAATAGGATCCCAACTCAATCTACCCCATTTGCTCAAGTTTATGGATCATAGGCTATTCTTTGTTTAGTGCTATAGTTTTCATATATAAATTTTGTAATTAATAGTGAAATAACCATTAAATACAATATCCAACTAAAGTTTAAAGAACTTGATGTTTTAAATGAGAAGCATTTGAAATCTCAATAGAACTTGGTGTTATGTAAAACCTATATATGTTTCAAGTTGCTAATTTAGTCCTAGTTCTTTATAAATTGATTCTAGCTAACCATAAAATAGGTACAACATTAAGCTTATATGGGAAGACCATTTTTTAATGGATAAAACTTATTCATGAAATTATTATCAATTAAATGATTGCAATTGAGAACATTATATATTACACATCAGTGGCTGTTATCTTAAAAAAATATTATAAGGCTACATCAATTATTAGCAATGCTTCTACATTTTTTATTATAAATACTAGTCAAAGTTGTATATTGATACATGAAAAAACATGCATTCAAAGGTTGAATAAATAAAAAGTCTTATTTTAAAACCATATATATAATTATTGGATATACATGATATCAACACATTCTTAATCACCATCATTGGATATTTCTTAAAGCCATTTATAGCCTTCAAATCTTCAAACTTTTGTGTCAATTTTAATTGGTGATCATTGTAATGCCCCAAGACCTAAAGGAGAAATTTGAACTTACTTTCTTATACTTCTAAATTTTTCATTCTCAATAAATTCGTAGACACCATAGCCAACTAAACAACAAGAATCTGTAAAATAAATATTCAGAGTATGCATACCATAGATTCACTTCCCAAAATAATCATTTATAAAAGTTTAGATTCCAATACTTCCAATAAATATTTAAATACAATATGGGCTACAAAATCATAAATAATTATTAAACTTGGGCTTCAGCTTCCTATCGAATTGGACCTACTCAACAAAACTTTTACCTTTGCCTAAAATGACATAACAATAGATTGAGTATATAACTTAGTATGTCAACCCCATTTCACGTAATAGAATTGAATGCATACTACCAAAAATATTAAAGTAAAATTGTAAGAATATTATTTAACCTAAAGGTGAGGCAAACTCAGATAACCCAAAACATGCTTAAATAGAAAAGATTAACTAGCACCAGAAACAAAATGAATGTTGCAAGGATATTCTAAATATAAACCAGGTCAAACTAAAAAATAGTGGCACTACTGATGCTCGTAAACTCTCTCTATGCTCCTGACACTTTCCACTAAACCTACTCTTACTATGCATTATCAACCCTTCACTATTAACTCTCAAAGGATCCACTACTGATGGATGTCTTTGATTATCTCCACCATCAGATCTACCCTCTAGTATATTCTCGAGAAAATTGAGCTATCTTGTGACATGATTAGGCATAATGAAAACATTGAATCGTATACTTGAGGCATCCACCAGAGTGCCTTCTACCACAAAACCCATATGAGGGGACATTGCCAACATATACATATATCCACTAGCACTCACATAAACTAAAAAACTTTCCCTCTTATACTCCCCACCACCACTAAATCTGAGTCATTGTCCATTAACTCCACTCCAAAGGGCTCCCCTCCAAATCTTCTCCTATTTACATCCTATCTCTACTACATTGATATCAAATCATTTTATACCAATCTATCCCACTCTACTAATTTAGAAAAGTCTTATATATGAAAGGTTACCAATGGATACCTAAAACTATCCCTTAGTCCTCTTAGAAATTGATATCATTTCTTTTATCGAGTACTAACAAACTAAAGGCTATATTGAGATAGAACTGTAAACTTAACTTCATACTGCATCACTGATTCACTACCTTGAACCAGTCTCTAGAACTGTTTCTGCATTTGTTATCTCATAGACGTTGGAATAAACCAGTATTTAAAAGTCTCCATAAACTCCTCCCAGGAGATCTTAGCATTAATCCAACCCTAAAATTTCTCTCTTTGCAGACCTAGCCACTAGTGCTTGGCTTCTCTATCAAGAAGAAAAATTGCCAAAGGTGCCTTCTTTCCTTCACGGTACTTCATCCCATCAAATGATTTCTCCTATCTCAATAACCAATCTTCTACATGAGGATCTATAACTTCTTGAAAATAAGGATATTTCAATCTCAGAAATAACTGTAAATGGTTGTTTATCTCATCTCCTATTACACATAACATAATGCTCTGAGTTACTCCCATCAATGGTGCTACTAGCCAAGTAAACTACATCATCGAATCTAGTCTTACTGCTTCCACTATGCTATGGATCATATAACTCTAGAGCTCTATCCATCAGCTGCTTTAAAAACAACACTTCTAACACTTTATTGAGGGTCCATTTTTTAAAAAACTTTCAACTATATTCAAAATAAAAAGAAATTCAATACCAAATTCGTCCACTTTTAATTAAAATTAATGGATTTAATATTTATAGCTCCATATCACCCACTTTATACTAACAAATCATTTCCTAAGGCTCTATTACTGATTTAATTCATCTCAACTGCTGCTCTGATACCACTCTATAATGCCCCATAACCTAAAGAAGAAATTTTAACCTACTTCTCTATACTTCTAAATTTATCATCCTTAACAAATTCATATACACCAAAGCCAACAAAACATATAAAATCTATAAAATAAATAAACATAGTACACAAATCACATATTCACTTTCTAAAATAATCATTTATAAAAGTCTAGATTCAAATACTTATACCAAAAATGTAAATTCAATCTAGGCTAAAAAATCATAAATACCTAGTAAACTTGCCTTTTTACTTCCTATCAAATTTGACATACTCAATAGAATATTTATCTTTGCCTAAAATTATATAACAAAAGAGAGAAAATAGAACTTAATGGGTCAACCCCATTTTTTATAATAAAATTCAATTCATACTACTAAAAGAGATTAAAACAAAATAGTAGGAATATTGTTTAACTTTAAATTTTAGGTATGTTAATGCAATTATTAATGCATAATGCATGTGTAGTGATGTCCCTTATAACTCCCAAATTTTCACCCATATGTTAAAGATAGGTACATAATACACAAAAATCAAAATAGAATAGAATTCAAATATAGAGCCTATTCATAGCTAAAATAGAGTATCCTAATATATAGCATTTCCACCTTGGGCCTAAGAAGAAATTTTCCTTTTCATTTCAAGAACTCCATATAATGAAATGCATGATAATGCAAATATAGGCTAGAGCATGCAATTGAACTTTCTAAGAAAATAGCATCATATGTCAAGTTGTATAAAAAAACCCCACATTTCAGTTACCAACAAAAAGTGCTCAAAACTTTACTAATTTTATAGAGGTTTTGTATAATGCTAAAATAACATATTTTATTAATTGTATTGTAGTTTAGAAATGTTACCATCTTCCAAAATAATAAAAATTCATACAAAACAAAACAACCTATAAAATTTTATATTCTTATAGTTAAATTATCCAGAATGGAGAATAAAATAATATACTAAAAGTTACGTAATAAAATCTTTTTAAAACTTAAGACAAATACCTTTGAAAGTGTATATTTTGTTATATAATCAGAATTGAAATAAAAATGGGGTATGGGTTGCCTACCTTGAGCCTGACAATTCTCCTAACTGATCGGATTGACAAAATTTAGATTTTAGGCCTCAAATATTCTCCTTTTCTTTCTCTTTTTTTCCTCTCCCCTCCTTTCTTCCTTGGAAAGTTGTTGAGCATTTGGGTTGGCATTAGTGATTTTAGATATTACTATTTTAAAAAATATTAATTCAACCTAACACCGCGGTGCAACAACCTCTAACACTACAGTGCTACCAACAAAACTCCCCAAACTCTCCCATGTTCTCGTAAAATTTCCTAAGTTTAATTCTCAGCATGACAATAACATTATCCAATCATAACACTCCATTTTCCCAAGAGCACAGCACAGGAGTGCCAAATCCAACACTGCAATGCTCATAGAAGAAAAATTCCAACTTCTGAATTTCACTTCCTTAAACCAAATCTTTAGGCATTCTAAGCTCCAAGCAACCTAATAATACTTACAACTATGAAATTAATTAAAAATTACACTTTTAATTAGATAATTACCTAGATTGCAGATGATGAATATTTCAATCTCTTCCCATTTAAAGTTTGTAGCGAGAATATAATATCTATATGAAATTTAGCTCATCTTAAATGATACCAATGACATCAAAATTAATATTGATACCTCACATCACCAATGTTGACATTCAATATTAATAATATGTTAATAATCAAACTTCATCTTTGATGGATCCTAAAATATACACACTTCTATATAAGATTGAAGAAAATATTAGAAAAGGAGATGAAAATTTTGACTAATATATAAAGAATTAAATAAGAATATAAATATTTGAATTCTCTTTCTACGACATCAAGTACACTAGAAACTCCATTTATTTGACAATTCAATGAACTTTTCTATTGTGACAATGCAATATAAGAATAGCTAACCAATAATCACTCTATAAAAAAAATAACTCAATAAAAATTTCATATTTTGAAATCTAAGCATTAATGGAAATATCCTAATGCAGTTTTATTCCATCAAATAAAAATAACTCACTGAGTATAGAAATATTATAATTTAAGTATAAAGATATACAAAACTTAAAATGATAGAATCTCACAAAAAAAAACTTTTTTTGGATAAATATAGAAACACATGTGACCATCAAATAAAAAAATCAAATCAAAATTTTGATAAGTGCCCAAAAATCCAAAAGTATTCTCCAAAATAGAAAAAGTTATATATTGAATAATATTTTGGTATTTTTTTGGGCTCTTTATTCCTCATCTTCCCTAAATCATCGGACCATGGACTTGTCATTGCAACAATCATTATCTCTTGCATAGGTCACACCAAAATTAAAATACAATTTAACTTCTTTGGAGGAAAAAAAAAAACAAGTTTCAAAATAGGATGAAAAATTCTCCTAATGCAGTTTTATTCCATCAAGATAGATATACTTAATCTCTTTTAGAGAAAAAGTGGAGCTCCACCATAAGGATTAAGAATTTCTTTCATATTATAACCAATCTATCCATACAGAGATAGTAAACACATTTTAAAGAAGAACAAAGCTTTATCATAGTGATTTAGAATCTCTCTCACCTTGGAACCAATCCATCTAAACAGAGAATGACAAGTCATTTTAGTGAACGAAGCCTCGTCATAAAGATTGAGAACCTCTCTCACCTTAAATGTAATCCATCCACATGGAGACAATCAGCTCAATTTCAAAGTTGATCAAAAATCAATCACAAGAATTAAGAATCTCAGGTATCTCATTTAACAACCCAACCAACTTTAACCCATACTCTTAACAAGTTAACTTGGATTAAATGTGGGACAACAAATCTACCCAAGACCTAAGAGAAAATAATTTTATCTTTATATATTCTTATTTTTTATGAAGAACCACTAATCATCATATTAAGTTAAATCAATAGAAAAAACATTTCATTCCATTTAATGTAGGCATTAATGTGTACATTTCTATCACTCTCACAAAAACTCATATGTAATGGCTAGGAATACATATATCATATTATGCTATCTAAATACATGAACCTAGATCAACCTCACTCCACTGTGTCCCTATACCTTTCTTAAAATATGTAAATCACATATAATGAGCCAACAGCTCGATAGGTTACATGAACCTACAACTGTAATTAATACATAATAATAGAAATAATATGCATGTAATCAATCATTATATCAGTATGAATATGTACCAATATAAAAATATGACAATCAATATGAGCAGTAAAAATCGATGCAATCATTATAACTTAGTGATTTGTGATTAATGGTTATATAAAGGATCAACATATTTTACCTTTTTAACATTCATTTCAAATATGATGCAGCGGGTGAAATTCTAAATTTATATATGTTTATCTTTTCACGTTTATTCTATCTATAAGTCATATCATGACTACCAAAAAATTGGGTTTTCGCAGCACATTTTTTAACCTTTCCCAGCGATTATAACCGCCACTATTTTTATTGCAGCGGTTGTAGAACCGCTACATAACCGCTGTATTTATAATGCGCTGCAACGGCATTCAGCGGCGGTTTTAAGACCGGCGGGGAAGATATTTACGGATCACATATTTTGCAGCGGTTATAACCGCTGTAAATGTCCAGAATTGTGGCGGTTATAACCGCGGCAAGAATAAGCAAAATCGTCTGATTTTCAATGTTGCAGCAGTTTTATGGGCCTTTGTGGCGGTTATAACCGCCACAAAAGTCCAGATTTTTAAAAAAAAAAAAAATCAGAAACCTGATCGTTCACCCTAGAGCTACATAAGTTGGTTAGCCAACTGCCACGTACAAAAATATAAGAAATCATAGAGATTCCCAACAACAACAGAATATTGAATAATATATTTGAATGACATGACTAGAACAATATATTTGAGTCACTTATTCATTTGGAAATGATACCAGCTCATCATTTTCCATAACTATGAGTATTGAGCTGAATTACAACTTAAAATGAGAACGTTGAGTATTATGAGTATTTCAACAAAAAAAAATCACTAAATGTATTTTAATAAGTATTTTAAGGCATTATACAAATTAAACTTGTATTTATATAAATATAATAAAAAAGAGCATATGCAAGAAAGTTTTGTGTTTGTTTCATGATTAGAACTAAAGAAGTTGGTACAACATTATGCATTGGGAAACATAGTGAAAATGATAGAAGATAGCTAAAGCTAGCAGCAATCCAATTTGAGAATCAAATATCTATAAGGGGTGCAAGCATTTGAAATATAGAAAGAGCTCCGAATGTGTAGGGCGTAGGACAAGTCCATGTAGAGAAAATCTACCGGAAGGGAAGGAGCGGTATGGGTACAAATTTATAAATTAATCTAAATGTGGTTTAACCATAAAGCACATTCTTTAATTGTTTAAACATATGCTACATGGGCTCATACTAAAGCATTCAATAAAAGACCAATGATTTGAGTCCTAAGTTGAGGCTTTGCATTTCATTTTTAAAAACCAACGAAACCTAAAACCTAAGGAATGCAAATGAAGAAAATGAAGAAAAATAATGAGAAGAAAAAGAGAAGAAGAGGATGAAGGGGAATAGACTCACAGTGATGAGGATCGAAGACACCGTCGGCCGGGATTCGCAAGAGGAGAGATTTTCGTCGCAGCTATCCCGCCAGATTCGCTTCCGTCGTACGAACAAGATAGAAGAGAGGAATTAGGGCTTTGGGTCACTTAAAGTTTCGGAGGGGCTTTGCCAGCGGTTTTAACCGATGCAATTTGCACCGGTTTTAACCGATGCAAGTGGATTCAATTTTCTGCTTCAGGACGTGGTTTTCGCAGTGGTTTTAAGAACCGCTGCAAATAAACGCTGCGATAGGACTTGTTTTTTGGTAGTGAATTCAAGTATATCAATATACATCTCAAATCAAAGCAAGTGTTCCATATTTGTCTTATGTATGCTGTTTAGTATTATTACATATATATCATGATCTATATAATGTGTAAATATTATGTATCATGGATATTATATGATATTGTATCAGTTTTATCAATCTTATCTTATGCATGTACCATTAGTCATATCATATACCTTGTCATGTCATATCTTTTCTGTTATGCAATTATCATGTCATGCAATATTTCATTAATGCATGTGAAATTCTACCATATATGCATGTCATACTTTAAGCAAGGTAGGACATCTGACTCTTGTAATAATTTTTCTATATTGTCAAAGCTTATAGGTCAATCTTATAGGAATTAGTCTCAATCATATCAATCATGTAAACAAGAATTAGTCATATCATTCTCTATCAAAAATCAATGGCTTTCACATAAGAAATCATCAATTTTTCCCTGACGGTATATCAATAAATTTTCCTTTGCCTCCCTTTTCATATCATTTAGTATTACACAATAAATTTTATGTAAAGAAAAACTCATCAGTCCACCCTATGATACATGATAACATGTTTCCAATTAATCTGAATCAATCAATTATTTTTGGCATGCCTTTCTTGCTTTCAAACACAGTCAACTCATATTCACTATATAATAGAAATTATAATGCAATTTAGTACAATTTTCATAGCATGTAAATCAATCTAATGCACCCATCAGTCTGTATGTGTTATGTCAAATGCATGTTATGCTAAATAAATAGTAATTATAAACATGTGTTGTTTTTATATTCAGATTTAATATGTTGACTAATGATCTTTTATACTTATTATTACTCTATTCAATTCAAGTAAAAATGGCACATATGCAAATCCAACTAGTGAAATTTTATTATGAATCTGTCAAAATATTCAAAATGCTAATATCTACCAGATATCAAAAGTTACACTATAAAAACTTGCTAATTAAATCAGGATATAAATAATTTCAAAAAGATTTGGGAGAGGAAAAATCTTAGAAATCAAAATAATTTACAGCAAACATAAGATAAAGGTTATCAAACATGATTAAAACTACTTTCATAATTGGAGTGATCGATGAGAGATACATTCTGAATCCCTACTTTATCACCCCTCTCTCCTTTCTTCCCCTTCTTCTCCTTCTCTTCACCTGGGCATGTATGCAAATGGGGAGGGATGGTGAGGTTCGAATGAATGGATTTGGATATTGTAAATATAAAAATATTTTGATTGTGTTGGTGTTGTAGTGCTTATGAGATCAGTGTCATAATGCTCCTCTTAATCACTTGTCGCAACGCCCAACCCAAGCACGGCTCACCAAGGTTTTCTTCCAAGCAACAAATCTTACGTACACGAATCATTTATAGGTCATTAGTCTAATGCAATTAAGGACTATTACATATCGACTTTAGTTTATCCATATAGATATAATAAAATTCTTTTTAGGAGATGAATAGAGTTCCATCATAAGAATTTTAATTGTTTGTGTAAATTTCTCCCTCACCCATGATATTATTTACACTTGGAGAGAGAAAGAGAGAGAGAGAGAGAGAGAGAGAGAGAGAGAGAGAAGAAGAAGAAGAGGAAGAAGAAGAACTTATAAGTTTTTCTTATAATTTTCAAAATTTTAAGGTTTTTTTAATAGTTTTGTGGGGAATAAGTTACATTTATTTCACAGAAAAATAATTTTTAGCTTTTTCTTGTAAAAATAAAAAAAAAGCAGAGGCGTCCATTTCTTTAAAAAATATTATAAACAATAAAAATAAAATAACTCTATTCATGTGCATGCCTTACATTGTGTCGACTACTACTAGTCATCTTGGTACCCTAGGCCAATCTAATATTAAAATTATTTTTGGGTACAAACATGCATATTCCATTAATTTGGGTGTCCCTATGAATTTTTATTAATATTTCAAACTTTATTTCAATACTTTTGAAGCCTAAGAGAGCCTATATATCCACTTATGAGTAATTTTGAATAGTTTGTAGTAATTTTTTTAAATAATTTTGATTTCAATTTGATGCAGTGCAGGTTAAATAAACCAAGCAGGCGGTACATCCTATCACTAAAACGGTTGCTGATGGTTCCACTACCTAGTATTGCCTTTTTGCTTTTTATCTGACAGTACTTTATAGCTTTATTTACAACTTTATGGTAATTAGGAAAATAGTATAGCAAAGAGATACATATAGGAGAAAAGAGGGCAAGGTAAGACAGCTTTTTGTTATCTTCTATCCGTTATTCTCAAGAAGAATACAGAATATACAGAGGTATTCCTATACCTTTTCCCTGTGTTGCTTTGCTTTGTTTTGTGTATTTCTTCCAGGTATCTACCGATCCTGTACAAGGCTTTTTGTTATCTACCGATCCTGTACAAGCCCGGAATTGACAACAAAGTCGCCGATGCACTCAGCCGGAAATCGTTGCTGCTTACACAGCTCTAAACTGATCTAGTGGGAATTGAGCATTTGAAGGAACTATATGCCCAGGACGCCGATTTCAGCAAGATCTGGGAACATTGCAAGGAAGATACCATTTTCGAAGACTTTTCCCTTCGACATGGCTTCCTATTTAAACTTAATCTGCTGTGGATTCCACAGTCATCATGGAGACAACACCATCTCGGTAAGGAAAACACCTTACGACAACTACAAACCCATATTTACCGGCGGTTATTACCATTATTGGCGGTTCTCCGACGGGAAATAGACCGCCGGAATATTCAGCGTAGGAAATTTAGTACCGGCGGTTATTACCGGCAGTCTAAGTCGGCGACGGTTTGCCGACGGTTAATACCGCAGGCAATTCCACAACTATAAACCGGCGGTGTACCAGCCGATTAACCGCCGGTCATAACACCGGCGGCTTACCGACGGCCATGATACCGACGGCTGACCGACGGTATTATGGCGTCGGCAGTTCTTGTAAAATCGCCGTAAATCGTCGGTGAATATTAGAATCCGACGATTTTTTAGAATCGTCGGTGAATAGAAACACACGGTCCATATCGCCGGTACAAAATTACTTATCAACGGCGGTCCAGGCCGCCGCTAAACCGCCGGTGAATATTAGAATCCGGCAGTTTGCCGGCGGTTTTTTGGACCGCCGTTAATACCGGCGGTTTAACATATAAAAAACACCGGCAGACGCCGGCGGTCCATGAACCGCCGGTTGGAACCGCCGGTAATAGCCATTTTTCCTGTAGTGTATAATAGCATGTAAATCAATCTAATGCACCCATCAGTATGTATGTCAAATGCATGTTATGCTAAATAAATAGTAATTATAAACATGTGTTGTTTTTATATTCATATTTAGTATATTGACTAATGATCTTTTACACTTATTATTACTCTATTCAATTCTAGTAAAAATGGCACATATGCAAATCCAACTAGTGAAATTTTAATATGAACCTGTCAAAATATTCAAAATGATAATATCTACCGGATATCAAAAGTTACACTATAAAAACTTGCTAATTAAATCAGGATATAAACAATTTCAAAAAGATTTGGGAGAGAAAAAATCTTAGAAATCAAAATAATTTATAGCAAACATAGGATAAAGGTTATCAAACATGATTAAAACTACTTTCATAATTGGAGTGATCTATGAGAGATACATTCTGAATCCCTACTTTATCACCCCTCTCTCCTTTCTTCCCCTTCTCCTCCTTCTCCTCACCTGGGCATGTATGCAACTGGGGAGGGATGGTGAGGTTCGAATGAATGGATTTGTATATTGTATATATAAAAATATTTTGATTGTGTTGGTGTTGTAGTGCTTATGAGATAAGTGTCATAATGCTCCTCTTAATCACTTTAAACTCAAGAGGTCGATGTCGCAAACGCCCAAGCCATGCACGACTCACCAAGGTTTTCTTCCAAGCAACAAATCTTACACGAATCATTTATAGGTCATTAGTCTAATGCAATTAAGGACTGTTACATCTCGACTTTAATTTATCCATATATATATAATAAAATTCTTTTTAGGAGATGAATAGAGTTCCATCATAAGAATTTTAATTGTTTGTGTGAATTTCTCCCTCACCCATGATATTATTTACACTTGGAGAGAGAGAGAGAGAGAGAGAGAGAGAGAGGAAGAAGAAGAAGAAGAAGAAGAGGAAGAAGAAGAACTTCTAAGTTTTTCTTATAATTTTCAAAATTTTAAGGTTTTTTTAACAATTTTGTGGGAATAAGTTACATTTATTTCATAGAAAAATAATTTTTAGCTTTTTCTTGTAAAAATAAATAAAAAATCATAGGCATCCATTTCTTAAAAAAAATATTTTAAACAATAAAAATAAAATAACTCTATTCATGTGCCTTTACAGAGCAGATGACCATGCCTTACATTGTGTCGACTACTACTAGCCATCTTGGTACCCTAGGCCAATCTAATATTAAAATTATTTTTGGGTACAAACATGCATATTCCATTAATTTGGGTGTCCCTATGAATATTTATTAATATTTCAAACTTTATTTCAATACTTTTGAAGCCTAAGAGAGCCTATGTATCCATTTTTGAGTAATTTTGAATAGTTTGTAGTAATTTTTTTAAATAATTTTGATTTCAATTCCTACGACAACTTTAGAAAATGTCAAAATTATAATTAAAAATGTTTTACTTAGATTATGGCTTCCATGGGAGCTTTGTAGATATTTAAAAAGTAGTCGCATCATGTAATTTGTTTAAATGATAATTTTGCACAAGAAATTTTTTTTAAGAACCAGATATACTATATTCAACGACACAGACTTCCATGTTTGAAAATATGAAATAAATGATTCATCTCACACAATAATTATTTTATGATTCAAGCCTATTAGTTCAATAAGATTTTAATAATAATTATCCATGACAAAATTAAAACATGTTACACAATATAATGAGATTATCTAAATCATACTTATTGTATATGAATATCCCAATTAGTTTTTAATTAGTGATGTCTCAAACTAATGAAACACAAATTCTAATTTAAAAATTATTTTTCATCCCTAATTAATTTAATCAGATAGTACTTGTTATATATTATATAATATCCAAATTAGTTATTAATTAGTAACTCATTAAACTAATCAAATACGAAAAAAAATTAAAAATTTATAATAATTAATAATAATTACCAAGATTAATTAACTTTTCATTAATGTATTATGTTTAATTTATTAAATAACTTGAAGTAAGGGCTTTTAAAAATTAATTTAGAATCCCTAACTGACATATAGAAGATAATAGGGAAAATAATAGTGGTTATTCAATAAAATAATCCTTGGTCAACTCTTTCTTCTCTTACTTGCAGCTAAACATGTTGAAAATCTTGTTAGTCGTCATAAAGAGATTGCCTGATCGGAAGTCATGATGGGAGCTGGCCACGAAGGTAAAAATCTTTCTATGTTTTGCCCGCTTCTTTGACTAAATCCTATAAACTCGTCGAACTCTCAAATTTAATAAATTTGAGAGTTCACAATCGTGACAAAGTTGATATATGACATCATCGATAAAGCACATCCAAACTAGCCACAAAAATTTTAATGTCTGCCATTACCAAAATATCAACTCATGCTACTGCATGTATATGGTTGATGCATGCAACACACAAATGCATTTTGTAGCAAAAGTTCACCTCCATTGCCGCCAACAACATTAGCGCACCTCGTCGCTTATTAGGACAATACAACTTATCAACACTAATGAGGACGGTTGTTGACTCTATCTCCCACTATCGTCAATAATATCAATGCCCTCCATCATTAATAAAGCTGATGCACGCAACATTAATACCAATTCTAACTCATTATATCACAATATTTTATACTTGATTAATGATTTTCTAGTCTTCTTTCCTCAAATAAAAATGAAAACATAAATAACAAATAATCTCACTAAGGCAACTCAAAAGTCTCAACGCTCTTTTAATATATACAATTAAATACATCATATACAATTCATGACAACTACAATATAACAATCCATTCCAAAACAATAGGGAATATCTCTATTTTAAAGCACCGTATGCTACATCTATACAAAATTAAGCCATTAAATCCTTTCCTTCTATTGTCGTGAATATTCTAGCACATGATATGTGAATTAAATTTTTTTTAGTGTTAGTTTCATTAAAATTTTTTTAATTATTAAATTATTTTATCAAATACTTACCTAATATGCTTTTTAAATAATTTTTTGTGAAGTATAATATTTCTTTAACAACTTATTACTGTTGTCCTTTGTAGGTCACGTAATTGCATTAATATCAGCCTCCTTACATTCCTAACCTCACTATATTCAACGCTACGATTCACCATTAAAATCAACTATGATAAATTCATTAAATTTATGGCTTAAATTTTAATTTAAATAAATAAAAGTCAATTGCATTTAAAAATAAAAGCTAAAATGCTTTAAATCAACCTAATAATTAGTCATTTTAGTATACTTATTTATGAATCGCCCTTCTAATAGACAATAAGCATTCCAATTAATTATTTAATATGCCGAAGTTAATGGCCTAATCAAAAAATATTAATTTAAAAGTACCCGCACTGGCTTTAACCATCACTTTATTAATGAAACAAAAAAATTAAAAATAAAGATCATAGATATTTAAAAAAAATAAAAGAAAAAAAAATTAATGTGTCACATGTGAACATTAATGAGGACAAGCTGGTGGCACCGTATTCCTCACCCCCGCACCGGACCCGCTCATTAATTGCGCCCTGATCCTTTCCCGGGCCATCTCCTTGGTCCCTATCTTGCAGTGGCGATACCCTTTGGATGAACCGTTGGATGGGGTGCTCACGAGATCCGACGGTGAAGATTAGCTAATCAGATGGCTACCCAAACATGACCTATCCGTCCTTTATAAATGTTATTGGGGTAGTTAAGTCATTTCACACGGTACCAAACGGTTATATCTTCCTGTAGGCCCGCAGTCCGCCATGGAAATAACTCACGCGCCTAGTTTTGGACTGTTCTGCTTCCGTTTGACATCTTTGAGTTCGGTCTCTTTCGCAACAGAGAGTAAGATAGAGAGAGAGAGGAATTGGGTAATGAACTCTCTCTTTCAGAGTTGTTGTCTTGGTTTATTTATTTGTATTTGTAGCTTAGTATATTGATGAAAAGTGTAATTTTTTGAAGGAGGAGCAGAGGCGATCGGGAAGTTGGAAGGAGGGGATTGTTCGTATCCAAGTTGCAGTTTTATATGATTTTTTTTTATCTGTTTGGACTTTTTAGGTCAACTTGGATTTTACACAGCTTTCACCTGTGTGAGATTCTTCTTCTTTTCGTTAATTTAGTTTTATCTGAGTGGTAGTTTTTCGAAGGAGCGCCGCATGATGAAGCGGCTTCTCTAATTTGTGAGGCTTCTCTGAGTCCACATGTGCGTGTTTCTATCATCTCCATCCGCTACAGTACTGGCAGCGGGGTTTGAGCCCCTTTTTTTTTTTTTTTTGCCGTTTTCGCCTATCTTCTCCGTAGGGGGTAGCTCGGGATCTTAATTTGTTTGGTTTTGTTTGGAGGGAGGTGGCGAAGGAGGCGCTAAGTTAGCTTTTGGCTCTGTTTGCTTGGCTTCTATCTCTTCCTTTCCGTCCAATAAATCCGGATCCTTTGCGTTGTTTATTGAAAAGGGAGAAGATCGAAGCTCCGTTTAAGCGTTTCTTGTTTGTCTTCCTTGATACTCTGGGTTTTCTTTCTGTCCCTCAGTTTTTTTTTTTCCTCGACTTTCCTTTTTTCTTCTTCAGTGTGCTCGGGATCTGTTTGGCGGTTGGGGGTTCGAGGTATATATTGGTTTCAGAGGGATTATATATTGAAACTCGTTGTGGGAGAAAAAGGGAGGAATTTTAAATGAGTTTTGACGGCTTATTCGACTCTGGTAGCTCCGGCGGTCTGCCGCCGTACTCCGCCGGAGGCGTACAGCAGACGCGTCTTCTCTCAAATCCAGCCTTCAGTTCTCCCGGCCTCTCCCTCGGCCTGGTAAGCGTTCAGTTAAGTTCAGCTTCAATGTTTCCATCTTTTGATTTGGATTTTATAAGTACCTGATATTGCGGGCAGCAAATGAACACCGCCGGACAGGGGGAGATGAGCAGATTAGGAGTTTTTACCGGAGATGCGGAGACGATGGTTAAGAACAGGGAGGATGAGAATGAGAGCAGATCAGGCGGTAGTGACAACCTCGAAGGCGGCTCCGGCGACGATATCGACCAAGAGAATCCTCGCAAGAAGAAGAGATACCACCGCCACACTCCACAACAAATTCAAGAGCTCGAAGCGTAAGACATGGTTATTAATTCTTTTAATTATAAACACTTTTATATTCATATTCCATCCCCTCGAACTCAATACTATCATGGTACAGTCTCTTTAAGGAGTGCCCTCACCCGGATGAAAAGCAACGAATGGAGCTGAGCAAGCGTCTCAACCTCGACCCACGCCAGGTCAAGTTCTGGTTCCAGAACCGCCGCACGCAGATGAAGGCAAGAGAAATTAAATCAAAATTGTCTTCTTTATTAATTTGTTCGCCGTTTGCTTATATGTAATCGTCGAGCGATTTGGATGCAGACGCAGATCGAGCGGCACGAAAACTCGATTCTCCGCTCGGAGAACGACAAGCTCCGCGCTGAGAACCTGACCATCAGGGAAGCGATGCGAAGCCCGGTGTGCGGCTCCTGCGGTAGTCCGGCGATGCTTGGGGAGGTTTCACTTGAAGAGCAACACCTCAGGATTGAAAATGCACGCCTCAAAGACGAACTCGACCGCGTGTGCGCCCTAGCCTCCAGGTTCCTCGGCCGCCCCATGTCCTCTCTATCATCCCCTTTCTCTCCGGCGCCACTCGACCTCGGCGTTGGCTTCACGGCCCTCACTGCAATGGGCGGCGGGGATAATTACCCATCCGGAAGCTCCATGCTGCAGCCCGCACGTGCCGTCCTTGCCGGCTCCGAGAGGTCGATGTTGCTCGAGCTTGCGTTGGCAGCAATGGATGAACTAATAAAGTTGGCGCAGATGGACGCTCCCTTTTGGATCCCGAACATCGACGGCCGGGGCGAGGTTCTCAACTTAGACGAATACTCAAGATCTTTGCATCGTTGCGTTGGCCCGAAGCCGGCTGAGTTCGTCTCGGAGGCAACGAGAGAGACGGGAATCGTTCTCATCAATAGCATGATCCTCATTGATTCCTTCATGGATGTGGTCAGCACTTTCATGATCATAATCTCTTAAATACCATACTCTTTCTTTCTTACTCTTTACTCTTTAATATCATGATCTAAATTCTTCAAAGCAGACCCGTTGGGCGAAAATGTTCCCATGCATCGTCGCCAAAGCCGGCACCATTGACATCATATCGAGCGGCATGGGGGGCACTCGAAACGGCGCATTGCAACTGGTGAGAAAAAAAAAATCCCCTTTACGAATTGTTCTAAATCAAAATGCGATATGCGTATTAACTGATTGTTTTTGGCATCCAAGATGCATGCGGAGCTGCAAGTTCTAACGCCGCTTGTGCCGGTGAGGGAGGTGAGCTTCCTGAGATTCTGCAAGCAGCACGCGGAGGGTGTGTGGGCCGTCGTTGACGTTTCAGTGGACGGCATTCGCGAAAGCCTCGCTGCTTCCGGCGCTCACATGAGTTGCCGGCGCCTCCCGTCGGGCTTTTTGGTGCAAGCAATGCCCAGCGGCTATTCCAAGGTATCGACCCCTCGAAGCTGTCTTCTTTTTGTTTTCGGTCATAATTGCTGTAATTTATTGTTCATGTGCTGGTGATCGTTATTCCTGTCCATTCTTTATTAATACTTTAAAAACGGATCGTGGATCTTCAATTAAATAATTGTTTTTATAAGAGGAGAATATAAATCATTAAATAATTATTTAGTCAAATATATAAAATAATAAATTTATTTTAGAATATAAAAGGAATTTTATAATTGCTTAATAATGTTCAATCATAACTTATTTTGTAAATATCTCTCTTAACTAAATATTATATTTATAAATTTGTTTTATAATTTATTTTCTATAGTAAAGAAAATATGAACAGATAGAGAGAGGAGAGAGGAGAGGGAGAGAGAGAGGAGAGAGGAGAGGGTTCCACTTTTCAACAATAGTACTTGCTGCAAGTCACGAGGAGGCATCCTACTTTTCTTAATTTTTCCTAAATTTAGATATACCAATATTTTTATTTTTAAGGATAGAGGGGAATATCAGTACATGAATTTGATATCGGAAAATTATATTAAATTTGATAATTTTTTGAGTAAAAATAGCATTTCGTGTTATATAAGAATAAAATTAAACACAATTAAAAAATTTGTGATATATCTGCTCCATATTCAAATAAAAATTAATTTTAAAATTGAAAGTTACATTTTTAATGATTTTTAATATGTTGAAATATAAAATAAAAAAAGCAGCTTTAGGTTTTCAAATGGAAGAACTTGTGAGATACAGCTTCTCTCTCTCTCTCTCTGGAATCCTAAGTTGTAGCAGGAATGCAGGATCCAATAAAAATTAGAATAATAGTTTAATTACTCAAATTTATTTCTCACGTGCGGGTTTGATGATCAACCGCACAGGTCACATGGGTGGAACACGCGGAATACGACGAAACGGCGGTGCACCAGCTCTTCCGTCCTCCGCTGCGCTCTGGCCTTGGCCTCGGCGCTCGTCGGTGGCTCTCGGCGCTCCAGCGACAGGCCGAATGCCTCGCCATAATGGCCGCCTCTTCGCCCCCGCCCGGCGATAACCCCGGTGAGCACCATAAATCTATCTATTTGATATTGCAAAGTGCGCACTGCATTTTGACCAATGGTTTGTGTTCGCCGCATACAGCGGCGATAACGGTTGCAGGGAGGAGAAGCATGCTGCGGCTGGCGGGAAGGATGACGGAAAACTTCTGCGCCGGAGTGTGCGCTTGGGCGGAGAGGAAGTGGAGGGAACTGCGGTCGGTGGAGGTCGGGGAGGACATGGTGCGGGTTATGACGAGGCAGAGCGTGGATGATCCCGGTGAGCCTCCTGGGGTTGTACTGAGCGCGGCGACGTCCGTGTGGCTCCCGTTGGTCTCTGCACAGCGCTTGTTCGAGTTCCTGAGGGACGAGCATCTGCGGCGGGAGTGGGACATTCTTTCCAATGGTGGCCCTATGCAGGAGGTCGCCCATATAGCCAAGGGCCAGGACCATGGAAACGCTGTATCCCTCCTCCGCGCCACTGTCCCCGCCACCTCTTCCTCTATGGTAAAAAATAACCCGTCTTCCTTTCCCCTTCTAAATTTCTTCATTTATTTTTTTCATATACAGAATAAATTTGTTCTCAAAATTTTTACCTAAAATATTATGGATTGATCATTAAAGTAAGTGCATTCAAAATTTAAAATTTATAATATAAATTACAAAATTAAATCGCAAAATATTCCACTTGATACACGATGAAGAAAAATAACCAGGCTGCGGAAGTCTTCTGCGTAAAGTTCTTTGTTTGCTGTTGGTGAAAAGGAGGACCCAAGTCGTAAGATGCCTTTATCAGTACAGGAGGACGGTGAGACTTTTCCTCCGCTGACGTAAATCGGAGGCGCCAGGCGCAGTTGCATGGATTGGACCGTTCGCTAGTTTTTTTTTATTAATAATTTAATGGGCAATCGCTGGTCCCAAAAAAGAGCAATTAGGCTTGAATCTTTCCTGACATGCGAATGTATATATGCTTTACAATTTCCTTTAAAAATCAAAATATTATTTTTGTGTAAAAAAGAAAGAATTTTAACTCTGTGCTCTTCACGCAGTGTAAATTTTGTAAATAAAAAAGTTTTGAAAATAAGCATATTTATTAGCTTGTTGCTGATTATCGGCTTCCTCATCGTCGCTGTAACTATTTTTTTATTTTTATTTTTTTTTTCGTCGCTGTAACTATTAATTCAGAGTAAGGCTGTATTTGTCATATAAATTTAACTTTATAGTATTTTATAAGGTGTTTGTTCTCTTTGTTCATAAATTTAAATTTGAATAATTTATATTTCTGTGCTTGATCTTTGGAAAAAACAAACTTTTAGTTTACTCATCCTATGATTTTCTTTTTTTTTTTTGTATTTTATACATATTGAAATCGTAAAAAAGTACATTGCTGTTGCAGGATGCCAATGGAAATCAGAAACATGAAGATGAGAGCATGTTGATACTGCAAGAAACAAGCACAGATGCGGCGGGCTCATTGGTGGTTTACGCCCCGGTCGACGCTCCTGCCATTAACCTTGTCATGAACGGCGGCGATTCATCCTACGTTGCGCTGCTGCCCTCCGGCTTCGCCATTCTACCTGATGGCAGTGGTGGCTCCGGCAGCGTAGGAGGATCCCTACTTACTGTAGCCTTCCAGATTCTTGTCACCACCCTCTCCACGGCTGAGCTCACCGTTCAATCGGTCGACACAGTCAAAAGCCTAATTTCCTGCACCGTCCTGAAAATCAAGTCCGCACTGACTTGCTAAAGCTGAATTTCCCAACCCCACAAAGCTACCTAATTTTTCCGTATTATATATATATCTATATCTATTAATATATTATAGAGAGAGAGAGAGAGAAGCGCTAATAATCAGTTAATTAGACTTTTTTTTTTTTTTTGGTTTTTTTTTTTGTTGTTGTTGTTGGGAACAATAAAGTGGGCTAAGAAGAGAAGAAATGGTTGTGGTTTGCATGGTTGCTGTGCGCAATGCGGTCAGGGTCGAGTCAAGAACGAACCTCGCTATGAGGTGAGAGGTAAGGAATGGCATCGAACAGCGGTGGCGGTTCGGGTATTGACTCCGCTTTCCTTGTGCCATGGCTCTTATAGATTTTATATTTCCCTATAATTCTGAAACTGTTCTAAGAAGATCATAAAGTGTTATAGTTTATGAGTCTGTGTATTTAGGTCATCATCCTTTTGCTTTATGTACTGTTACTGGCCATCAATGGATTCCTGGTTGGGCTATTATTCTGTGGAAACTGTGAAGCTATCGAGCTCTGACAGCTTTTTGAAATCGTTTATTTCGGTACAATGAACCCTGCTGTTTATGCGTTGGTAAAGAGGTGCACTATGCGTCGGTGGCCGGCGAGCGGGCCGGCGCGGCAGGCCGCGGGCCAGGCTTAGAATCACGTGCGGGCGTTTCTGATCGCTCACGGCCACGCTTTCTCAAGCGCTGCATTGAATGTCTCACCGAATTGCCAGCCGACCTTATTAACTGCTTGCTAAGCAGGAGCACTGTATGCGAACGATGGCAGGAAATTTTTCTTTCCTGTGTGATTAAGACTTGGCCTTTAGCCTTTAGGGTTGTTTGGTATGCAATTAAGGTTTCGATTTGAATCAACTATTGCCCAGAAAGAAAAGCTTTTGATGGAGGGATTAAAGCTCTTTTTCTATACTGTTTCAAGGTTTTGATGGGGTTTTTAAATCTCTGGTGAACAAGTTTTAATGAAGTTGAAGGCTTTGTTAAATTAGAATTTTCAAATTTGTTGATATTATTCATATTGAAGTAGCATAAATGCATGCGCTATTAGAAATATCAAATTTACTGCCTGTCATAACTTTGTGATGGACTTACGACTCGCCATATATGCTATTATGAATGCCTTAAATATTGCAATGAACATTTGACCAATACGGTGTTGCGATGGATTTGTAACACTATCGCAAATATGTTCCAAAAATGTAGCATATTTATGACGACGGATAAATGGTCTGTCACAAGTATTGGCAAGAGAAGGAAAAAATATAGGTATGTGATAGGAACTTTTATTTTATTCAGTGAACGTACGCAGAGGAACATTCGGTTTTAGGCAAAAAAACGCCTGTACCGAGTACCGAGTACCGAGGTGTACTGAGTTTTTTCAAAAAACTTGGTACATGCACTTTTTTGCCTAAAACCGAAGGTTCCTCTGCGTACGTTCACTGGATATAATAAAAGTTCATGTGATAGAGTTAGGAATGTTGCAAATTTGTAAAATGTATGATAAATCAGCCTTCCTTTCAGGGGCGGAACCAGCCCTAATTTTCTGGGGGGGCAAACTTATAAGACATATATGTTGGGGTCCAAGGGGGCAATGTCTTCTGGCGGGGTTCGACCTGTTGGGGGCAATTACCTAAAGACCATAGTATTTTAAAATTTTTAGGAGGGCAATTGCATGAAAACCCTTGTAATAAAGACTAAAAAATGAATAAAAATGGGTAAATTACCTAAAAAAATCATATAAAAAAATTAAAAAAAAATTTTGAGGGGGGACAACTGCCCCCCCTGGAACCTATTGGGTTCCGCCCATGCTTCCTTTATTTGTTTTTCCCTAAACCTTAAGCTAGCGTTGTAGTAATTCCAAACTCTTGCTCCCGATATCCCATGTACAAGGATTGCTTTGTTGATCTACTGCATTGCCTCTTAGAACTTAGAAAGATTCACACCACAATCTCGAAATTCAGCTTTTTGCGGCCGAATAATTCGCAACAAAACAAGAGAAATCCGTCGAAAATTTTGTTTTACAACGGATTTGTGACCGAGTAGAATATGTCGTTTAAAACCTGCATCACAAAAGTATATTTGCGATGGAAGAGATTCGTCGCAAATATTTTGCGAAAAATTTGTGGCATATGTGCAATGAAATCTCAGTAAACTGCGGCAGAATATCTATCGTACATTGTAACAAAAAATCTGCCATAAATCCACCGCCATTTATGACATATGTTGTCTCTACTCTATTTTTAGTGAAAACATCATTATTTTGACTGAATTGATAGTTTAGCAAGAGGGGTGAATTAGTTAATTTAAAAAATAATTGCTTAATTCAAAATACAACACTTATATTTTTGAATTTTTTTCAATAATTAAAAATAATTAACAATCATCGCTTGATGTAGAAGTGAATAATTTTATCAAAAGTCAAAAAAACGATGATGATATTCTTATCAACAGAATGAAGTATTAATCATCGATTTTCACCAAGCAATTATCACATAAATAGTAAAGCGAGGAAAATAAGAAATCAGAATCAGCACGCTAGAATTTATAATGGTTCAATCAAATGATTACTTACGTCCTTTTGTTTGTTTGAAAGCGAATTTGAAAATTTTAATCTTCTTTGGAGAATTTGAAATTGACTTTGAATTTTAATTTTGAAATTGAACAACCCATCAAAAAATATATACTACCTCGAGAGATATAAATAAGATTTCAAAATGAGGTACAGATTTAGAATTGCAAAATCCACCTTGAATATATATGTAGCTAGATTTAAGAAAGAATCGTATGTGATCCTAAAGGGTCAAAGTGTAGTTCAATCGAATATCTAGCTACAATAATCTAGATGAATTATCGCTAATTTTGTATTCAAAATTTTGTCAACAAATGATATATCTCCCCAAAGGAAGAAAGTATTATTCATTGTTAATTGTTCAAATATGGCGATAACGATCGTCGTTGACTTCAATTTTCTTGGAGAAGACTAATTGGATTTTGAAAACTAATTTTTAAAAGTTAGTGTGGGTTCTAAAACTCCTACGAGCGCAAGCCCTCGAAGTTTATTATATCATAGGGAGGTTGAATTTCTTATGAATAATCTCTATTAAATTAACATCAAAATTTCTGTTTAGACTTTTCAAGAATAGGAATCAAATAAGTTGAATTTGATATCTCAATTAAGATTGGATCGAGTTGGAGTACTTATTTTTGGAGTCAATGGAGGAGGGGTAGAAAACACCTTTAGTTTATGAAATAATTCAGAAGTGTCTCAACCTAAACTAAGTGTTAGGATTTATGTTTTGGATCGAGGAAATCTTTAATTTGAGTTGAATAATTCATCAAAATTTGGGATTATATTCTCAGATGTTGGGGTCTTATGGTTCAAAATCCACCCTAAATTCCAAACACTACAGGAAAAACACTTATTACCGGCGGAATTTTCAGGCGGCTTTCCGGCGGTCAATTTTTCGGCGGATTTCAGGCGGTTTTTGACGGCTTATTTCCTACAAAATTTTTCGGCGGCTTTCTGACGGATTACCGGCAGCTTTCCGACGGCTAATTTCCCCGCAAAATTTTGCGAAGGCTAATTTCCCGCAAAATTATCCCGCGGAATTTTCCGGCGGCTTTCCGACGGATTACCGGCGGCTTTCCGACGGCTAATTTCCCCGAAAAATTTTGCGACAGCTAATTTCCCGCAAAATTTTCCCGCAGAATTTTCCGGCGGCATTCCGACGGATTACCGGCGGCTTTACTTAACTAGTTTATTTTAATAATCAATTAAAATAAAAATTTTAAATAAATAATGTTTAATTATAATATTCAGACTATTTTAATATAAATAAAAAAATACTTACAATTAACCATTTTGCAGAATCGGCGCATTGGTCAGGCATCGGGGCTGCGGGTGAGGAGGTCTACGGTTCGAATCTCAGCGAAGACAGACGCGGGTGCGGGCGAGTTGGCGCACTCGGGCTCGGGCTGGCTCACGCGCGCGGACCGGCGCACTCGGGCTCGGGTCTGGCGCGACCCGCGGTCTGGCGCGACAGCTGGAGCGCGCGCTGGCGTGCCGACGGGATTGGGTCACCCGGGAAGCTGGCGGGAGCGGCTGTAGGGGGGCGAAAGATTTTTTTTTTAATTCAACCGGTATATATATATATATATATATATATAAACTAAATGAAGCACTTGTTATAATTATATTTATTATAATTTTAGCCTTATTTTATTACCACTACAGGAAAATCACTCATTACCAGCGGTCTGGACTGGCAGTTACTACTTATTTTCCGACGATTTTGTAAAACACCGGGGGCTTGTCAGCGGTTTAGAAACTGCTAGAAAAAATGGCGCCAGACACCTTTCTCAGTGGTGTTTTTCTAGCAATTTTCTTCACCGACAGTTTTCCGGCGATTTATACTACCAGTTATCTTCTGGCTACCTTACGCCGGAGACCGCCGATTTTCTTACCAGCAGTGTACTGGTCGTTGAATCGCCGTTAAAAACGCCGGTTTACCGCCGGATACCGTCGGCAAACCGTCGGAATATACCGGCGGTTTTAGTAGATTTTTGAAGGCGTCAATTATCCGTACGGTATCGATGTTTTTGGCGGCTAAACCGCCGGTTGGCTGCTGGAAACCTGTAGCATTTAAAAAAAATTGACAGCCTCCCCTCTATTTGAGGGATTTTCACCCTAAACTCTAAACTTGTACTTAAAATATAGCAATCACAATAATTTTGGGCAACACGCCACTATAATCAATCACAATAATTATCATAAATATATTCATAAGTTAAACCAGATAAAATCGATCATCATAACTAAGTTCAATAAGTTCATAACTAAGTTCAATAAGTTAAACCAAACAAGTTCATAACCAAATAAGTTTACAATCAGATCATCATAAGTTCATCAAACATAAAAGAGTACTAATCCTCCTCCGTATCCTCTTTGTCTGGAGATGCATATGGCTGTTCTTGCTCTTTCTTCCTTTGATTTTCATCTTTGTAGGATCATAGCTCTTCCTGCATTTCATTTTGAATTTTCTCATCTCTTCTATCTCTCTCGTCAGCGCTGTAATCCTCTAGCTTATAGTTTCTTCAGCTCCACTTGGATTATAAAAGGCTGAAGTGGATGAACTGCCCTCATAAGCATAGACTTGCGAACCCAAACCATATACCCTCCCCCTCTATCTTCCTCCAACAACACCTGACCATGTATGATACTTAGAAATCTGGGTCGATCCTAAAAATGATCCCTCACCAGTGGACTGACGACTTCTTGAGCTCGTACAAAATCATCCTGCAATAATAAATCCATAAAATATATTGATATTATAATTAGTTTTATTATAATAAATTTCTATTTCCAAACTCTAAAAAATTATACTCACATGAGCCTTTTTAGCCTTTTCATTAACCCACTGATAGTTAGCTTGATGTTGATGAGTTCTCGTATGCAATTTCAGTGGTGTTGGCTCCCAACCAAGAAACTCTTCCTAAAAATATAAGATATAGTTATAATAACATAAATAGCCACCTACATAGGCATGCCTTACATAAGTGTAGCCACCTACAAAAAACTTAGTGAATAATCAGATCAGTCCTAACTTAAGGGTAAACACTACAGGAAAACACGCTATTACTGGCGGACAATATCCGCTGGTAACACGTAAAACTCGATGAAAGTCCTGGGTTTCCGGCACATTTTCGTCTGATTATTGTACGCCGGTTTGATGCGCGTTGATAAATATCTTCCGATGTTTATAATACGCCGGAAACCTTTCCGGCGTACTCTCCGGTGCATTACTGGCGCAAAATATATTAGTCAAAATGTCGTTTCTTAACCGATAATTCCTGCGACATATGCGTCAATAATATACGACGTATGGATCTGACGGAAAATACCGGCGGATAAAATGCCGTAGGTTCGCCATAACTAAGCTACGGCTTTTTTCCGGCGCAAAAATGGCGCCGAAAAATGCCGGCGAAAAAGACGTCATAAGGCGTGCTGGAAATTTCTGACAGACACAAAAATGACGGCATGATTGCTCCGATTCATTATATCGTCATTTCTGTCATATTTTCAATGCCAAATCCGCTGAAAACCTGTAGCAATGACAAAAAAAAATTGCCTTCCCAGCCAACAATCGAATTTCCACACATGCAAACATATACAAATATAGTTCCACAACTTTTCCACAACATAAAGAACTTCAACATATGCTAAAAAACATAAATATCCATTAAAATAAATTGTTCAATAGCAACAACCAACTAAAAACATCACATATTATTCAATAATACATATTCAAAGAAATAAACAAGTTCATATGACTAAAGTAAACTTAAGGGAGGCGACTTTCAATCGACGGAGGGAGGCGATGGGAAGGAGGCAGAAACTCACGGTCAGAAATAGAGCTTTCCCCCGTGACGAATGCGATGATCGTCGGTGACGTCCGATGATCGTCAACATAGGTCAGCCACGTCGATCTACGGTGAGCGACACTGGGCGACGAGGAAAATAACAGAGATGCGAGAGAAATGAACAAATAAAATGAGCAGGCAGATGGGCTCGTGTTCGGAAATAGAGCTTTAGCCGGCGGATTTTCTGGCGTCCTAGACGCCGGACTATTTTTCGGTGCATTTGGTGCTAGTTACAAGTTGTTGAGTTTAACATGGCCGTCGTATTTTCCACCTGGCAAGTGAGCCGGACATTTTTTGCCGTAAAGTGCGCCGGTACTAATGAAATGCTGGTAAATTCTGACGTTACGACCAGCGCATTGGTCGTAAAAAATGTTATGGCGCACTATGCGCCGGAAAAAAAGCCGTTATAATTCCTTCACATTATGCGCCTGTACTAACGCCATATTTATCGACGCAAAATATTCCGTCGGAAAGTCCGACGGTATTCGCGTGTTTTCCCGTAGTGAAATTATCACCAATCACATCAATTCATAGAATATAATTAAAGTAAATAAATACTCATATTAATCAATTTTTAACTATAGTATACAATAAAAACTCAAAAACCCAACACATAGTAGTAAAAAGTAAATACTAACCTAACCTAGATTAGAATTGGATATCTTAACAAATCATCTAAAGTGTGCTAAAGGCTATATGGCTAGGGTAGATCCTAAGATGGATGGTTTATTAAAGTTATATAGTGTTCAAGTTCATTAAGGTCAAAAGTGGGAATTTGATTAATGTTTGAATATTAATATATTAAAACTTAATTGAGGTATATTTTAATTGTTAAATAATTACTAGATTTATTGCTCACCAAGGTCATAAAGTTTATTTTATCTTTCTTGGGGTTAAGTTAATAATCTCGTGGGCTCAGGTTACCAAGTAATAATTAGGGTTGATTAAGTTAATTTGATTGGTCGATAATTAATGGTTAATAAATTTTAATTAAGTATATTGATTTTTGGTTTGAATAATTAAATTAAGATTGTCTAGAATTTTGAATTAATTATTGGATTTTAGAAATTTTGGAATTATTTGGATTATTTTAATATGTTAATTAAGGGGTTAAACATTGACTTTTAAAATTAAGGTTGGTTTTGATATTTTTCTTGAATATTAAACCTTAAAATGAGTAATTAGACCTTAAGTTTACTCGATTTAGAGTTTTCTATATATTAAGTTATAATTTTTTGAAGTTTTGAACTAGTTTTAAACTATGGTTGACCAGGGGGTTGACTTTTTTACTTTGACCAAATTATGGAGGTTCGATATTTTTTTTAAATACTAGACTTTAATTAGTATTGAATGGCTTTAAGTTTGATTAAATTGGATTTTTCTTGAATTATTGGTGATTTCTAAAGTTTGGTTATTTTTTGGAATTTCTACTAAAATGGTCTAATCAAGGGGATTTTTAGATTTTGATCCAAATCAATTCCAAACTTGTTGAAATCATCCACAAAGGTTAGGAATGAATTAAGGGTATGTTTCTAAGAATTTAGGCATGTTTTTAGAATTTTTAAATATTATTAATTAATAAATTGAATTAATTGATATTTTTTCTTAAAAATTAAATTAAAGTTAAATTAATGGTCAGATAATGAGACTTTTATTTTTATGAGTTAAGGGTTCAATTATAAGTAATTAGGTTCCTTATGTGAATTTTTTGGATTTTATATGAATTAATAATGAATTAATTAAGGTTTTAGGTCAAATTTAGGAAGGGATTTTGGGGTTCCTAGTAAATGGACCAAATGGATTCCATTTCTAGTGAAAATTGAACCATGAAATTACCTAATATTAATGTCCAACCTCCTTGAATTTGGGCCCAATTGGAACTCTCTAAGGCGGTTAACCAAACCACCTAAGGTAACCTCTAGGTTACCTTAAAAAATTTCTAAGTCACTACCCTAGGATTGGATGGGAATGAAATCAGTGATTCTAAACTCCCAAGACTAAGTACAATAACTGCACCAAAAATTAGATCCTAAATCCCATTAGAAAGATCATAAAATTGATTTAAACTTAGTGGTCAAACCTTGACCCTTAAGCCTAAATTGGTAAGGACATGCCCTTAATCACCTTAAAAAGAGGAGGAAAATTTTGGACATGTTAAAGACATGCCCAAATTCATTCTCCCAAAGTCCCAAGCCATGGTGAAATTAATTGAGCACATAAATGCAATAATACCATAATTATTAAAAATAAAATTGGCATTCATACTAAAATAATTAGAGCATGAGACTATAGGGCTTTTAAAGATCTCTCTGAGTTCTTTGCAATGAGCTTAAGAACACCTAAATTGGTTCAGCATGGAGGGAGATATGATTTTTTAAAGTTATGTACAATTTATGGAGTTTTTAAATACAAAATTACCCAGTCAACCGCACTTTCACACACAGGAGCGCTCTAATTGATCAACCGATCATTAGCAGTTGACTAGGTAACATGAGATTTACTAAGGTTATAGAATCTAAGATCAAGCGGGTTAAATTAAATATGCTCCAAAATTATGGGATTTAATCAGAGTCGTTGATCAAAATCAACGACTATGATTATATCTTCCACCTCCTACTCATTCCCGTAGTCATAAGGTTTTCTTGCTTGATTCAAGAGATCCCACAGGTGAAACTTCTCTAAGTTTTGCATGGAGCATCAGTGAAATGGAAACATTCAATCCAATGGAAGAAATCCATTGGGGTGAAGGTTTCCTTCAAATTTAACTGAGCTACCTAACTAGGGGTCTCCGAATCGAAATCTCACCATGTAGAAAGCCCCAAAAAATGGGTTTTTCTATCAGGAAGTATGAGGGAGGGATAAAGTAAGCACTTCTCCTAAATGTCCGGGTCTGAGGACCACCGAAAGTGTCTTCAAGAGGAGGGTGGAGATATTTCACCAGAGTTCACTTAGGAGCATAGCTGGAAGGGGTTGGGAGGTTGGGGGAATGAAGAGGAATGCTCAGAGAACTCTGGGGAGGATTTTCAAAAGGTTGGGAGTTAATGTCGCTATATGGATTGAGCTGCCCTATTCAAATAACCCTCATAGCCATGGATGGTCGGGATGGCTCGGGCAAGCCATTAGATAGCCGCCATGTGGAAGGGTACACCTCCTTAGGGGTTCATGAGCTCCAAATCAATGGATTGAGCCATTGGGTAACCTTGGATGAAGCTCGAGTTGGAGGGGACCTCCGAAGCTCTTTATCCATTCATTTCAAATGTTGTCGGCCATTAGCTGGATTAGAGTGATGTGAAAGGTTTGCTGGGAGCCTGGTGAACTCATTCAAGGAGTCGATTGGGCAAGAGATAGCCTAATTCAGTAAAGTGGGTCGGGTTGACCCAAACCTGGGTACAACTCAGGTGAAGCTAGATGGTGAGCTTGATAGGGAAGATATGTTAGGTCATGGTGAACCAAATCATGGGTTGAATTGGTCATTGAGTGACCTAATTTCCCAACATGGTTTAGGTTGACTCATTTTTGGATAGGTTTGGATCCATTTGTGTCAAACCCTAGTTAATCCAGGTCAAGGGATTAGGATGGAAGGTGTATTATTTCAAGCCAAATGGCAAACCCAAGTGAACCTAAGGCTTGGGTCCTCCTAGGGTCATCCCTAAGGGTCTAATGGGTGGTCCTAGGGGTTTGAACTAGCTTGGGAAAGCCTTGGTCAAAGGGTTTAAATGGGCAGAAGTGTATGGAATATTTGGTAAAACTTAGTTAACTTGGTCAACCAAGTTAACATAGGGTCAAGGGTTGGGTCCATTAAGATCAAATTGATCATATGAACTCAATGAAAGTGGTTTCAAATCAAGAGCATATCATTTGATTTGAAATGGGTGTTTAAACCATAAAGGGCCATTTGGTAAGTCAACCAGGGTTGACTTGGTCAACCAAGTTAAACCCAAGTGTAGTTTTAGCTCCAATGTGTTCCTAATGATATTTAGGGTCCATTGGGGTAGGTTTTGAAGATTGATAGGGAAGGCCATGCTAAATTTTAGAGAAATGACCAAAAACTCATTTAAAGAGTATTTTGGTCATTTTGACCCTAGGTTGTTAAGATAGTTGCTATTTGCATGTTTTACATTTTTGCAACTTGTATAGTTTTGATGATTCCAAACATTATTGTTCAAATATGTAGTTATCTCCTAACAATTTTAGAATATTTGTATTTGCTCTTGTGTGTACTAACATTTCAGGAAAATCGAACTCCAGACTACGAAGACTTCAAATAAAATTCAGCATAAGATACTTTGTGTATTTGAAGCTTGTACTTTTCTTTGAAATAAACTTAAAAGGGAGTGATTGTAATTGAGTGAATAAAAACATACACACACACATAAGGAGATCATATAAAATTTATACTGATCGTACGGGACGATATCAGTTCGTACGGGACGATCAGATAGTTATCTCCTATTAAGATCACATGGAACGAATAGGAACTGGCCAGAAAAATTTTCTAAGTCCTATTCGTCCAGGATGAAATTAAAAATTATCCGGGACGATTTGTTCTCTGTAAAATTTTTGTCCATAAGAAATTAAATTATCGTACATTATGAGTTTCTCTCTGTAAGATTTTCGTCCAGACGAAATTAAATATCGTCCAGGACGATCTAGTCTCTGTAAGATTTTCGTCTAGACGAAATTAAATTATCGTACATGACGAGTTGCTCTCTGTAAGATTTTCGTCCAGACGAAATTAAATATCGTCCAGGACGATCTGGTCTCTGTAAGAATTTTGTCCGGACGAACCAATTTTCGTCCAGACGATACAACCGATTTTTCTATAGTTTTTGGAACCGACCTTGTAATAACAGTTCGTACCGGACAAACTTTGTTCGTACGGGACGATCAGCTTGTAATGGGTCACTATTGGTATTAGTGCAATACTTAGAGGGTGCCTCTGGGAAGTGGATATAGGTCTGGTTTAGATCGAACCACTATAAATCGTGTGTCTTTTTATTTTACAGCTTTTATTTTCTACTTTTAATTTTGTTTTTTAAAAATTTGTGGTTGAAAAACTTTTTATAAAAAAAAATCATTAAAGTTTAATTTCGGTTAAATTTATCAAAAGGGGAAAAATTTTTAAATACCAATTCCCCCCCCCCCCCCCTCTTGGTAGCATTGGGACATTAACTTAAGCCTAACAACCTATTTACTAGACTCAACACAGGTCAACCCTAGGTCAAACGGTCTACAAAAGTGTAGGTTACTTACCAACAAATCATGAAAAAGTTCATGATTCTGGTTAAGAGGTTTGGAAAGAATCCCAAGGTCAAATTTCACTGAATTGCAAGTCTAGTGGCATATGCTGTAAATATTTGAATATTTTATAGCCTTTGAAAATGAATCTTATTTCTAGTGCTAGGGACCTCAGATTGAGCTCAAATTTGGTAGTTTGGTCTTAGAGACATATCTAAGTAAGATTTAATTAAAATACCCCAAATCAGAGGTCATTTGATTGGATTTTCATGTGAAAGAAAATTCTCTAAGAAAGGGTTTCATGACAAAGGCCCTTAACCCTAGGATTTGGTTTTGAATATTGGATTTGGATTATATTTTAGAGTTGAATGGCTGAGTTTGAATTATCAACATCAATGAAAATCAAACAAGTGATTGAGATTGATTGGATATGATTTGAAAGTTAATTGAAAGTTAGTTGAAGGATTGGACTAAAGATTGGATTGATGGGTAAAATTGGATTTGATTAGACTTGGATTTGGTTTTGAATGGGATCTATATGGATTAGAAGTGGACACCTTTTAATCATTAGGTCACCAAAAAGAAATTTGGGTAGGTCCTAATGACCTCATACAAAAAATAGTTCAACACATCCACTATTTTGTGTCCTCTCCGAGTATGTCACTAAACTTTAGTGTCTCTACTTTAGCCCCCACAATTTAGCAGGGAATCCCTCACAATTTTTTTTCCAACTTGATATGGAAAAAAACCTTGATCTCCTTTCTCACCCTCTAGGTGATGATAGAGAATCACGACCTCCTTTCTTACTATACTAGTGATATCATAGAACCACAAACTCCTATCTTACACTCTTGGTAATGCCAGGAAAAAATGGACTCCTTTCTCACCATCCTGGTGATGGAAGAGAACCATAAACTCCTTTCTCACCCTCATTGTGATGATCGAGAACCAAAAATTTGAGTTGAATAACTTCTTCCCAAAGCAACCCAAGGAACTTAGACAGACACTTGGAGGAAATAAGGCAAGACACTTATTTGGAGTGACTGTGTGAACCTCTCTCACAAGCTCTCCCTTTCTTATTCTCAAGCCTCTCCTAGATCTTCTTCTCTAAGCTTTCTCTCAAGAATACTCAGTAGCTAAAGACTTAAAATAAGTCTAATTAGAGAGATTAAATGCAAGGCCTCACAAAAAGTCCTAGAATTCAATTTTGGAAACTCTGATTGTACAGTACGATCCAAGATCATACGATATAATTAGTTCAAATAATCCTATTAATACCTTTATGAAGAATAAGGCATTATATGATTAGTTCAATACATTGTGCTGATCTTGTAGTATGATTAGTTCAAACAACTTGGATTATCATCCTATACTACTGGTGATGTTAGAATATCATTCTATGTAAAGATCTTGTCATATAATATGATGGGGTCTAATCATCCTATATGATATGATTGGACAAGTTAACCAAAATAATTTTCTTAATAACAGGATTAATTTAGACAATATTTAATTACATTGAAAAGTATGATACCAATCCTATAATATGATTAGTATAAATTTTAAATTTTAAAAATATTACTTAAATTATATTTGGTAGCTAGATCTTGATTCCAACTGACCATCTTGTATGATTTAGATCGTACAGTATAATTAGTTCAAATTACTCGAATTATCCTAATTATCCATTTTAATAAATTTTTATTAGCTTATCATACAATACGATATTGATCGTACAGTATGATTAGTTCAAAAAATTAAACTTCTAATTTTGTCACTGCCTCGCTCCCTTAAGTGTATGTGTGTATGTTTACTAAGTTTTGTATCCATCAAATATATAATTTTGACTCAATAAATGTAGAAATAAGAAAAAACAAAAATTATCATCTATATATTTAATATCAGCTAAATAAGGTGAATGTAGTAGCAGATGCTTTGATTTAAAAGTATTTAGGTACTTTCCTATCATTACTTAGTTCTGTTGACTTTTATATTTGAGATTTGGAGAAGCTATAGATAAAAATATCATATGTTGATATAGATCCAAGTTTGTTAACTCAGATGATTATTCAGCTTGCTCTACATGAAAGAATTCAGGAAGCTTAGAAGTTAGAGATAAAGTATTTGAAATCGAGTGTTCAAATTAAATCTAGTAAGAGACCCAAACTTTTTCTATTTAATTATGGTGTTATATTCTGTAAAGATAGATTATGTGATATTTTTATTGCTTGGTTGAGGGCTGAGATTCTATGTGAGGTATACTTTTCAAGTTATACTATTCATCCTAGAAGTAGCAAGATGTACAGAGATTTAAAAGGTAAGTTATTATGGTCTAGATTGAAGAAGGATATAGCAGAGTTCATTTCAAAATGTGAGGCTTATTAGTTGGTGAAGGTCGATCATCACATATTAGGTGGTCTTCTATAGTTGTTGCCTATTCTGGAGTGAAAATGAGAAGAAGTGATAATATATTTTATTATGATTTTCCTAGATTGAAACATGGGCATAATGTCATCTAGGTTGTTGATGATCAATTGACATAATCTGTGCATTTCATTTAGATCCAAAAGACTAATATGATAGAAATGTTAGCATATATATATATATATATATATATATAAGATTACATCAGATTACATGGTGAGTCAAAGGTGATTGTATTTAATCGTGATGGTTGATTTACCTCCAAGTTATGGAGATATATTCAGTAGGAACTAGATACAAAATTGCACTTCATTATAACATTCATCTGCCAAAATATGGACAGTTCGAAATAATAATTTAGGTACTAGATGATCTTCTAAGACTTTGTATTTTAGATTAGGGGTAGTTGAGAGGATCATATCCCTCAGAAAGAGTTTTCTTATAATAATAGTTATCACTCCAACAAAGGTATAGCACCTTATGAAACTCTATATGGTAGAAAGTGCACCACCCCTTTTTCATTGAAAGATATGGGTGGTAGAAATATGATGGGGTCAATTTTATAAATGATATCACAACAAATGTCCTTTTGATAATTTTTTTTTAAAATCTACTATGGATAAGCAAAAGAATTATTATGATTTGAGGTACAAAATCATTGAGTTTCAAGTTAGTGATTTTGTTTTTATTTTTTTATTTTTTTTAAGTTAGTGATTTTATTTATGTCAAAGTCAACCTTATGAAAGGTTTTATCATATTTGAAAAAAATCAGTTAGCTGAGTCCAAAGTATATTGGGCCTCTTGAGATGATTGAGCAGATTGGTAATTTTGCTAGCTAATATGTTATTATTGTCTTAACATATGTCAATATATATAGTGTATTTTATGCATATTCTTTAAGGAAGTGTGTATCTAGTTATGAGAAGAGGTTACATGTTGATGATATTAAGGTACATCCAAATTTGTAGTATCGGGAAGAGATCGATAAGATTCTGGCACATGATGTAAGAAAATTGAGAAGAAAAAAATTATAATGGCCAAGGTATAGTGGAATAATAGGATCTCTAAAGAGGCTATATGGGAGGAGCCTGAGATGAGATAGCTATATCCAGGTTTATTCGGACTTGTTTTAATTTGAAAATATTGAGGACAATATATTTCTAAGGAGGGGAGAGGGTTGAGGCCTCCAAATTCATAGTACTATTTAGACCAAGTTAACCCAATCAAGGTTCAAGTAAATTATTAAAATTTTAGCATTTGAACCCATTTATATGTATTTATAAATGTTTCAATTTGTGAAAAAGGGTTGCATGTGTTTTGTAATGAGTCCTAGGGGTTTGAAATGTATTTTGGTAAAAAATTTACAGCTTTATATTTAAGTGTCCTAATGTTGGGAGTTGAAGCAGCGCAGCTCTGCACTACATCAAGGGTACTAAATAGTAACATTGTAATGCTATAATCTATGAAAATTTGAGTTTTGAAGTAATTCCATAGTGCTTCTTGGTAGCATCACAACACTAGGACAAATTATGCTTTTAAATATAATATTAAATCCACTATTCCATTTATTTGAACATTGTAGTTGCCAAAATACGAGAGAGGATGAAAGGGTTTTTAGAGAGAGGAAATCCATTTTTAACCGCTTCGAGACATTTTTAGCAATTAGACTAGTTAGAAAAGTTGTTAATCTCGAGGTAGGTTATGTTTTCCCTATCTCTTTTTTTAATAATTCAATACTTTTGAGATTTTCTAATAAAATTGATATTTTTGTTACAAAAAATGAGGATAACTTTACATTGGTAAAACTTTTCACACTTTTTATATGTTATAGAGACTAAGATTTTAAATATTTTCAATATTACTTTAAAAAATTTCTTGGTGATTTTGGATTTTGTGCATTTTTTATTAAAAAAATATAATTTAGACTCTAAAAAATAATGTCATAGTACTATTAAAGTCCTACAAAGATATTTTACACAATCTAAGAGGTAAATTGGTTATATATTAAAACTGTGAATTTGGTTCAGTAGTATTTTTGTTGCCCACCATTAAGACATTTTGGTTATTTATAAATTTAGCCAAATTATGATTTATCTAATGAAATGCATTGAATATGTATAATAATATTGAAAGAAATGTGATACTCTAGATGTGAGAAGGGATTATGTTATGCTAGAGCCTGAGAGCTACTAAGATGAGATTCTATTATACCAGAGCTTGAGAGTTACCGAAGTGGAATTCTATTGTCTCAGATCTTGAGAGCTACCAATTTGGGATTTGGTTATGTCGGAGCCAGTGGGCTACTAAAGTCAGATTCTGTAGTGCCAGAGCTTGAGAGCTATCAATGTGGGATTCTATTATGTTGAAGTTAGTGAGCAATCCTCCGATATATTATAATTTCAGGGCCTGAGGGCTACCGAGGAGGGATTTTGCTAACTAATAAACATGTTAAGAAATTAGAGTCTAAGGGTTATTATAAAATTTTTTATAAGATTTTTGTTTATATTTTAGTTTCAATATAGTTTAATAGTTATTGAAATGCATTCAATATTAGTATACATTTCAATTTAGTTTTTCATAAAATACTCCAGTTAATTATTATAGCATCATACTTTCATTTCTTTTGGTTTTAGCTATTGATATTATTTTAGGATATGATAGCCTACTGAGCGTATTAGCTCAATCTTGCTTTTGCTTTCATTTTTTAGGACAGCAAAAAGGTAAGGAGTGAGCTAAGTAGTTTTAGATTTCATGTTATGGTCTGTGTTGTAGGTATACATGTTGGTTGGTTAGTTTTCTTTTGTAGGCTTCGCTTTAATTTGATTATATTATATGCTTCTAAGCATTATTGTAGATACCTCAAATTATATATGAATTTTTTGATGATATGTGAAAGCATTATCAGGATTCAATAGTCTTCTAGTTTATATATATTTAGTAGTGGCGTTGCATCTTATGTACAAATTAAAAATTTTGTTTCATTACTTTTCCAATTGAATCTTGAGGTCAATACTTCCACAATCAGACATAATATGACATATATGGTATTGTGTCATATTGGGTCGCATTATGATAAAGACTCCCACATTAGACAAACCAAATAACTAACATCACACATTGCCTTGACAAATATTGCACGCAATTAGGTTGACCTGAAGGACCCATCAAGACACTACTCGCCTCTACTTACCTTAATGGGGCAACCTCAAATCCATTTTCATTCTATCCCAACCCGTTCTCTTGACCACACCCCAACAATACACACCCCTTTTCATCTCAACAGGGGATCCCAAACCAGCTTCCAACTGATGTTGATGGGTTTGAATAAGCTTGCTCGACTCGCCCTTCTCAATTGTCATCCCACTCAGCACTGACAACCAAACTACAATAAAGATTGATGGGACAACCGCCATACCCAGGGAAAACTCATCGTATCTTTCCAAGCCCTATAAAAGTGGGAGAGAAGGAACACATAAAAGAAAAAATAGATATGCAAAAGAAGATACAAGATAATACATAAGAGAATACGTGATCAAACCCACAAATAAAGAGAGATGATGAGTCATTCTCCTTTTCCTAACATAAGATCTATAGTTTGAAACTCTCACTTTCTTTAATCTTGTATCTCTGTCTTGGATAATAAAGATTTTTCCTTGATTCACTTTATCTCCTATATTCTCTCTTTTTTTTCTCGTACTCAGATTTTATTATATTCTCCCCTTGGGTTCTTAGTCCAAAGGTGGCACGAAGTATGACCCAGCATCATCCACAAAGCAAAATGGGATTCAACATGTTGATTGTCATGAAAAAATGTCAAAATTTTATTGCTATCAATGTAAATTTTCTAGCACATAATAAAAAATAATAATGAGACCCCAAGGAAGAAGATGAATATATATGAGAGGAAGAAGAAAAAACTCAACATTCCTATTTTCTCGATCAAGTAAGGAGATGAAGAGGTAGGTCCTCTAGTGTTTGTTGCGAGGGTTATAAGAAGGAATAGAGTCAGAAATTATTCGGTGGATGCAAAGTGGAAAAAGATATGTGATGCCCTAGTTGCCAGCTTCCTTAAACTGGGGATATAATGATGTCAATGAGCATGAAATTTTGTATGATAATAGCATGCTTAGGTGATTACTAAACATAGGGTTTTGTGAGGTCAGCGCAAATCTGTGGAAGGGGTGAAGTTGGGCTAGTTCACTTATTACATCTTTAACAACATATTACTAATAACAATTTGGCTTTTCATTATTGGGGTTTGAAAAAAAGATTTTCCTTGTAAAGTATAAAATAAATCTAAATTAAATTTCTTTTAAAAAATTGAGAATTAAATTTAAATTTCAAATCTGAAGTCGAATAGACCATTAGGGATAATATACCACCTCAAAAGATGAAGATAAAATATTCTAACTAGTTCAGACCCAAAATTATGGATTTTCTCTTGAATATTGTAGCCTGATTTAAGAGAGAATCACATATGACCCTAGAGGGTCTAAATGAAGTTTATTCAAATATCTTACTACAATAATAAAGTGAAATGATCATTAATTTCATATTCAAATTTATGTTAACATATTAAATATCTCCTCAAAGAAAGAAGATATAATCTATTATCAATCATTCTTTTATGATGATAACTAAGTTTAATTTCCCAAAAGAAATATTACTTGAGTTTTGAAAAACTAATGTGAGTTCTAAATCTTCTACGAACGTAAGCCCTCGTAGTTAATTACATCGTAGAAAACTAGAGTCTTCTATGAATACTCTTGATTAAAAATAACAGTAGAAATTTTGTTTGGGAAACTTCTAGGATTGATATCAAAGGGGTGGAACTAGAATTTGAATAGGGAATTGATCAAATTTTGAACACTTATTTTTGGAGTTAATATAAGAGAGGTAGGAGACACTTTAGGATTCTAAATTAATTCAGAAGTGTCACAACCTAATCTAAGTGTTGAGCTTTAAGTTATTGGTTAAAAAGAATTTTGATTTGAGTTAAATAAGTTATTAGAAATTTAAGATTATACTCCTGGAGTTTGGGGTCATATGATTAAAAAATCTAACCCAAATCCTAAATCTATTTTGGGTATCAAACGATGGTGGGCCGAGCCTAACTAAGGCAGTGCAAAATTTGGACTTACTCCGGCCTGGATTGGGGAGCCAGCTAACCACCTAGTCTTTTTAAAATCTATTAGTCCAATCATTTTTATGAAAGAGTTGTAGGAACTATATAATTAAAGTTTTTGGGAATTGGGACCAATGTCTAGAGCGCATCCTAATTGGTCACTTGACTTATGTCGGGTAAAGATGCTTGAAAATCAATATAATTAAAAGTTTATACTCTTTTAATTAGTTTTTAATACGATGCATGTTGATCGACTCGATCAAATGCAAAAAATATGTACGAAGAAATTTTTAAAAAGGCTTAAAAATATTTTTCCTAGAGAATGCACAACATCCCCTTGATAGATCCGAACCCTCAAAGGCCAAGTTGTCTAATATAACTCATAGGCGTTGAGGTGTCTAACAAGGAAGAGAAGGTAAAATATACTTATGCTGGCTCCCGACGATCCTGGGCTTACTTTTTAGATCATCAGAGTTTCTATGCAAGCTAGAAAAAGTTTTAACGTGCCCTCACGAGCCTCCATATATCCAATCTAAAAATAAAAATGACATACAAATCGCCAAAAAAAAAAACTAGAAAAAGTAGATAACCTTATATGCAATTGCACCAAATCACACACATCAATAAATATAATTAATTCCTTAAAGTAATATTCATAGGAAAATGCCCCATTTATTATAACCCAGAATTATACAAATTAAAAGTGGCCAGGCACCACTAACCACAAACTCAGATTCTAATCCTAAGATATACGCATAGTCTTTAACTCTTCATCCCTCTCATCTTTAAAATCCTTAGATTTGTCATACCTGGATATCCAAATGAAAAAGAAAATTCTTCCCTTAAGGGGGAGGTTATTCTTTTCCCCTTTGGTTATTGAAGCAATCCAAAGTTGAGCTTCCAAATGAAAAGGATTTTCCCCCTGCGGGGCATACTTTCCTCTTTGGAATCCAATTTTAAGTATCTATATCCCAACTCAAAGACTAACTTTCATAAATGTTAACTCTTAAATAAATTACATTGATATAAAAACAAAAAAATATACTCTCTTGTAAGTTTATCCTAAGCATTTGAAAATAAAATATATCCCAACCAAGCATTTGAAAATAAAATATATCCCAATATATATATATATATATATATATATATATATGTGTGTGTGTGTGTGTGTGTGTGTGTAGTAAAGTAAATAACACTTAACCACACTTTTATTTATTTAGGGGAGCTAAGCAAATGAAGCACCTATAACATTTATAATAATTATTAATTTAACCCCCTTTTACTGTCCTGCATGAGCTTGCCCACCTATAAAAAACTCAGTGAGCAACTACATCGTTCATAACAAAAGGGTAAACTATCACCCATCACATCAATTCATAGAGTGTAGTAAAAGTAAATAAATACTAACATCAAGAAAATTTTAATTATAGTATCCAATGAAATTTCTAAAAACCCAGCACATGACGGTAAATTAAACATCGACCTAGTCTAGACTAGAGTTGGTTAGCCTTAAAAACCATCTAAAGTGTGTGTTGATGGTCGCGTGGCTAAGATTGATCCTAACATGGGAAACTTGTTAAAATTGTTTAATGTTCGAGTTTGTTGAAGGTTGAAGGATATATTTATGTTCAAGTATGATTGTTAATGTATTAAAGTTTAATTTAAGATGTATTTTAAGGATTAATTAATCAAATAGATTTAGTTAGTTAAATATTAAGGGATAGATGAATTTTAATTAGTTTGATTAGTTATTAATTTTAAAGATTAAATTAATTTAGATTTTTTATCAACTGGTTCGTAGCGTTGTGTCACCCGGCTTGAGGAACCAGGCCTATTTAGGACACTTAGCCCCGCAGCCTAGATTAGTCTATCCTAAAAACTTGGCTGTTATGATTAGATTAAGGATTTTACTTTATTTAAATAATTAAGATTCATTTAATTTTAAAGTTTCACACTCTATTGAATTCATTTCTGGCCTTATGCCACTTGGCTTGAGGAACTAGGCCTCCTTAGAACACTTAGCTCTATAGTCTAGAGTAGTCCATCATAAAAAATTCATCTTTGGAGTGCTTGTTGTATACTAAAATGTTGGTTAATCATTTTCATTAATCAAATTAGAGTTTTTTAGAATTTTATGAGAATTATTAAATTTTAGGATTTTTGGAATTATTTTAATATGTTGATTAAGCGGGTTAAAAGTTAACTTTAAAATTAAGGTTGATTTTGAGATTTTGACATTTTTAAAAATACTATACTTTAATTGGATTTGAATGACTTTGAGTTTGATTAAATTGGATTTTTTTTGGAATTAATGGTGATTTTTTAAAGTTTGGGAATTTCTAAAATTTCCTAATTAAGAGAATTTTTTTATTTTGATTCAAATCAACCCCAAACCTCTTGGAATCACCCCCAACGGTTAGAGATGACCTAAAGATATGCATTCAAGCATTTTGAGAATTTTTTGAATTTTAAAATATTTCTAGTTAATTATTTGAATTAATTATTAATTTTGCTTAAAAATTAAATTAAGATTAAATTAAGGATTATTTGATAAGAATTTTATTTTTCATGGGTTGAGTGTTTAATTAGGGTCAATTAGAGTCCTTAGGTGAAATTTTTGGATTTAATATGATGTTTTAGTGAATTAATTAATGTTCTAGGTCAAATCTAGAGTTGGATTTTGGGGTTCCTAGTTGGCAGACCAAATGAACATCAAATCTAGTGAAATTTGGACCATATATGAGATCACCTGATCTCAACATCCAAGCCCCTTGAATTTGGCTCAAAATATAACTATTTAAGATGGCTAACCAAGCCACCCAATGTGACCACTAGGTCATCAATGTGACCTCTAGGTCATCTTGGAAAATTCTTAAGTCACTACCCTAGGCTTGGATAGGGGTGCAATAAGTGGCTCTACACTCCTTAGACTAGGCATAATCAATACACAAACATCAAATTTCTAATTCTCATTGGAAAGATTATAGAAGCAATTTGCAATCAAGGGTCAAACCATGACCCTTGACTCCAAATTGACTAAATTATGCACTTAAGAATCTCAAACATGGGATAAAAAAATTCAAACATATTAGAGGCATGCCTTATTCTTTCTCCCAAAGTCCCAAGCCATGGTAACATCACATAAGCACACAAATGCATAAAAACCATAAACATTCAAATGGAAATTAAAATTAATACAGACATAATTAGGACTTTGGATCATATCACTTTCGAAGATCTCCCTGAGAACTTTCCAATGAGCCTAAGAACACCTAAATCGGCCAAGCGTGGAGGGAGAGATGATTTTTCAAAGTCTCCCTAATTTTTTTTTGTAAATTTAAATACCCTATTATCTAGTCAGTCGCGTGCTTTCCACACGACGCTTTTCGATTGGTGGGGCAAAGATTAGCGGCTGACTGTATAATGTGTTATACCCTGGTTGTTGGATGGAAAATCAAATGTCTATGATCAAATGGCCTCCAAAATTGCAAGATATAATCCAAACTATTGATTGAAATCAATGCCTAAGATTTTGTGTCTTCAACCTCCTGCATAAACCCGAAGCCGTATGCGTTCTCCAATATAATCCGAGAGATCCTATTGGTGAACTCCTTTAAAATTTCATAGGAAGGATTAGGAGACTACAAACAATCAATTCAACGATCAAATCTAGATGGGTTGACGGTTTGTTTCACACTTAATCGGCGATACCTAACGCGGAGCTTATAACCAAAATCTAAAAGTGTAGAAAGCCCCAACGAATGAGTTTTTCTATCAGAAAGCTTCAGGGTGGGATGGAGAGAACTTCTCCTTTAGACGTCGGGACCAGAGGATGACCGAAGGTATGACTTCGAGCGGAGGATGAAGAGCTTTCACCAGAGTTTGCTTGAACTGTTGGTCGGAGAAGGCTGGGATATTGAGGATTGAGAGGAATTCTTAGGGAGCTCTAGGGAGTATTTTTGAAAGGTTAGGATCGAATAATGAGGTATGGGTGTAAGTGCACTATTCAAATATTGGCCGAAAGCTTGGACGGTCGGGATCAATCATGGAAACTCTTGGATGGACTCTAGGTGGAATGGGACATCATCCAAAAGCCTCATGAGCTCAAGCCTAGTGAAGCCAGGCTCTAGAAGCCTTTGTGTAGAGCTCAAGGATGGGGGGATCACTGGAGCTAAATTTTTATTCATGATCTCAAAGGTGGAAAGTTTGCTGGGGGTCTGGTGAGCTCGAAGGTGAACTCAATTGGGCATGGGAAAGTCCTATTTTCATGGGTAGCTCGGGTTGACCCAAATCTGTATGGTTTGGGTCTACTTGAGCTTAACTTATGTCAAGCCAGGGGGAGGGATTGAGATGAAAGGTGCATTGGTTCAATGGGCACCCAATACAAGTGTCAATTAGATCAGGTATGAGGTGAGAAGTGGCTCAGGTCAAGGTGGTTTTGACCACTTTGGGCTAGCCTAGAGGTTGACCCAAGTCAACCTAAGGGTTGGGCTAACTAGGATAAGTGTGTTGGACCTAGGGCTATCCAATGGAAGTGTTGATTTGGCTTGGTGAGGCCTAAGTTAGGGAATGGCTAAACCCAATGTGGTTTTTGGCCACTTTGGGTTAGCCTAATTCCTAACCCAAGTTGAACCAAGGGCTGGGCCAACTAGCTAGGAAAGGTGTATTGGGTCAAGGGGAACCCAATGCTAGGGGTGTCAATTTTGACACGACCCAAAAACTGTCACAAAAAAATCCGAGTTTGGGTCGACCCGTTTGTGAAATGGGTCGAGTTTGAGCTGAACAAATCGACTAGTTTCAAAATTTGGGTCGGGTTCGGGTTGAATCGGCAACCCAAATTTGACCCAAAAAAATGACCCGAAAAGCTGCCTGAGCCTGTTGACCGCCCTGCCTAAACTGTTGCTTCGCGTTGCGCCTTTGCCAAAAGCATCGAGTCGAGTTGCAGTCACGTGTTGGCCTCCCTACTTCAGTTCATGTGATGGGTCGCTGCTTCGCTTCACATGCTTCCGCCACACCACTACTTCACCAATCGCCAGTTCACCTCGTGTGCTGCCGCTGCACGCTTGCACCGCTACTTCGCCTCACGTGAGCCTGTTGCTTTCATGGGCTTCGCCGAGAGTAGCAATCAGAGTCCGAACAACCCGCGCATTTGAGATTTAATTTCAAAAAATTTGGGTCGGGTCGGGTCAACCCGGCAAATCGCACGGGTTGGGTCCGGGTTGACAAAGCTGACCCATTTATAAAAATGGGTCGGGTTTGGGTTGACCCGTTTAGAGCCTGGTCAACTCAGGTTCGACCCGAACCCGACCCGTCGACCTGAATTGACACCCCTATCCAATCCCAAAATTGATTTGATCCAATTAGGCTAAGGTTGGAGTTTGGCTCAAGGGAAACCCCTCTTTAGACACCTGGGTTAAGCCAAGTGGCTAACCCAAGTGGGCCCAAGGCTAGGGTCTTCAAGAGGGGTCTCTTGGGAACCCAATGGGTCACCCCATGGTTTTGAATGAATTTAGAAAAGTCTTGGTCAAAGAATTTGAAAGGGTGGAAGTATATGGAAGGTTTGGTCTAACTTGGTTGAGTTGGTCAACCAAATTAACCTAGGATCAATGGCTGAGCCATTGAGTTCAAATTGATCATATGACTTTAATGGAAGAAGTCCCAAGGCAAGGGGAGGTCATTTGATTGAAAATGGGTGTTTAAATCCTTAAGTGCCACTTTGGTCAAACATGGTTGACTTGGTCAACCAGGTCAAACCAAAGTGATTGTTTGGCAATGTGTTCCTAAGGAAATTTAGGATCCATTGGGGTAGGTTTTGGAGGTTAATGTGGGAAGACAATGTTGGGTTTAGAGGAAAGCCTTAAAGGGGCATTTTATTCATTTTGACCCCTAGTCAACCTTGGGTTAGATTGGAATCAAGAAAGCATATGTTACTGGTCAAAAGGTCTTAATGAAGGCTATGGAAATGATCAAGGAGTTTGGGAAAGGCCCTAGAGTCAATTTCCGCAAGGTGCAAAACCTAATGGCATAGGTTGTAAATAATTGAAGGTTTTACAATTTTTACACATCAATTTGGTTTGTGGGGTGACCTCCAAATGAGATCAAATTTGGAGAGTTGGAACTAGAGAAATGTCTTAACAATATGTAGTTGTTAGACCCTGAATAAGATGTCAATTGATTGGATTTCAAGACAGCATAAAAATTATGCAGAAAGGGTTTCATAATCTATGTCCTTAACTTAACCCTAAGGTTTGGTTTGGAATGCTAGATCTGGATTGAAATTCAAAGTTGAGTGATTGAGTTTGGATTATCCACACCAATGACAATCGAATGAATTATTGAGATCAATTGGATATGATTTAAAAGTTGATTGAAAGTTGATTGGAAGTTGGATCAGGGACTGAATTGGAAAGTGGAATTGAGTTTGATTGTGATTGAACTGGGTCTTAATTGGGACCTATATGATTAGGAAGTAGACATCCTCCAACCATTAGGTCATTAAAAATAAAACCAAGTGGGTCTTAATGACCTCATATAGAAATGATGTCAACATTCATTACATATATATATATATATATATATATATAAAAGGTATAAATCCAAAATTAATTAATAGCTAAAAACTTTCCAACCAACATATTAATATTAGCTACAAAAGTTTCAAATTTCACTCCATCATTTTGAATCCATTACTAGAATAACATATATAATGGACCGCTTCAAATTTTTTATAGCATGTTTGTATGTGTTTTGTGCTTTATGGTAATAAGAATAAGGGGCAAGAGTTCTTTCTCTCTTGAGATTCTAGGGTTTTCTTATAAAACCTAATCGATTTGTTGTTTCTCCTCGTCCTCATGCTAGGAGGCTTCTCCTCTAATTTTACTTCTCCTTTCTTTCTTGTCGATGGATCATTCAAAGATTTTTCCTCTATTGAAATCTTCTAGTCTTATAGGTACCTCACCCGGGATGACCTCTGAAGTGCTGCAAAATTGGATTGCATAATTGTCTTACAGTCATTCTTCTTATAAAAACTTTTTTGTTTCTTTTATTCTACAAAAAGATAACTTAGCCCTTTTTACGAAAGAGGATTTCCAAACTATGTTAAAAAATTGGGGGTTGATGTTGGTTGGTTATTCCATATGTAAGCAACCTTTCTTTGAGGCTTTATATTCTGTGATGTTTAAAGCTTATAACCTTTAAGGTTCGTTCTCTCTTCTTTCTTTAAGTGATGGTTTTTTTTAATGAAATTTTTCTGTCCATAAGATTATGATCTGGTTTGGACAGGGGGGGCATGGTTGTTCTTTGGAGGACCTTTAATTATTCAAAAATGGTATCATCTATTTTTTCCTAATAGGTAAGAATTTTCTCGATTCCTCTCTTGATAAAAAATATGGATCTTCCATTGGTCTATTGGACCCCGAAAGGCATTTAAAAAATTTCTAGTTTAGTGGGGTTGCTGATTGCGAATTCATTGACAACGGATCAATTACATTTCCACTTCTTGAGGAGATTAATATTTCTATTACTAGAACAATTTTAAGTTTAAAGGTAATCTATGATTGGAAACAAACTCCTTGCTCAGGTTTTGGTTTGATTGTTTATCCCCCTTCCCTTTGTCCCTCGAGTCTTAAGGTTTCCGCTTTGGATATAGATAAAGAAAAAGATTTCAAAGGAATAGCATTAGAAAAGGATATATAACCTTTTAGAGGTAGGAGTAGGAGTCGAGTTTCTTGGAAGTCCTCTTCTAGTCATCAGGTTGAGAAAAATTTATGTTGTGGGGTCAAAGAAGGACTTGGGTAGCTAGAAATTCCTCCTCAATCTTCTGGATATTTCTGTTGCTCCTTTGAATAATATCTTGTTAAAAACCCAGGATGGTAATTCAGGTATTCCTGTAAATCATGTTTCTGAAATAGAGGCCGAGAATGTAGTTATACCTAACTTGAATTCGCCTTCAAAATTTTCACCTTTGGAGGTTTTGCCTACTAGTTTTTCTATTTCTAGCCAATCTTCTAGTAGTACTAATTTTAAATTATAAAATAATAATTATTTTCCCATATTTCAAATGGAGGAGTTACCTATGATTATGAATCATGAGGATGAATCTTATATTTCTATTTCAAAAGAGAATTTGAATAAAGATTTAAAAAGGGTATGATTATATTAATCAGACTGTTTTAAAGTTGCCTCTGGTTGGAGGTAAATTGACTAGAGCTAAATCTGCCAAGAGGCTTCTAATTTTAAAATAAAATAAACATGTTTTTTTTAGCATTGCTTCTTGTAATATTAGAGGTTTTAATAATCTTGAGAAAGTTAATTCTTGCGAGGATCGTGTTTGTTGTTTTAACATGGATTTGTTTTGTATTCTTGAAGTTGAAGTTAATCTAGCCTTAGTGGAGGATCCCAAGTTCTCTGCTAGGCATAGGATTTTTCAAAATGAAGATAGTTGTAATAAATTTCATTGCTCAGATCCTAAAAGAATTTGGATTAAATGGAATGTTTCTCGTGTTTCTTTTTTTCTAATTTTTTCTTCTAGTCAAATGATTTATAGTTATTTTAAGGTGGGCTATGATTACTCTTTTCTTATTATGATGGTGTGCTTCTAATAATCCAAATGATAGAATAGTTATGTGGAATTATATTCTTATTTTGGCTAAAAATAATTCCTCTCCTTGGGTTCTGCTTAGTGATTTTAATTGCTGTCATTTTTTCTAGTGAAAAATCTAGAGGAAATATTATTCCTAATCAAAATTATGGGATTTTAACAATTTCATTTTTAATATTGGTGTTAAAGATCTTTTTTCTATTGGGTACTTTTACACTTGGTTTAACCAAAGATGTGATTATCCTATTCATATCAAACTTGACAAGGTTTTGGTAAATATGATTTTGTTGGATATTTTTCCTTAATCTTATTATAATTTGGATAAGCCTAGGTATTGTGATCATTATCCAATAATTCTTTTTAATAATAAAATGATTAATTTTAAGCACTATTTTATATTAAAAAATTACTAGTGTTCTAAACCAAAATTATGAGATTTACTTATTGAGGCTTTTGCTTTGCCTATTGTTGGTAGTCCAATCTATGATCTATATCACAAGTTCAATAAGCTTAAAGGTTATATTAAAGCTCAACCTTGGGTTTCTTCAAAATTTATTTATGGTAAAATCGCTATTCTTCTGATGAAACAAAATAGACTATTACAAGAAATTCAAAGTAATGCTATGGATATTCAACTGAATACTTCTTTAAAAGAGGTAAACTCTCTTATTAATCATTATAAGGATTATGGGCTTCTTGGCTTATTCAAAGATCTAAAGCTAGATGGCATTATATTGATGAGGATGAATTGGGTTTTTTGTATTCTAAAATTCATGGTAGACATAACATAAATAATATTAAGGCTATTTCTATTTATGATGGTTTGATTTCTAATTTTAATATTATATCTGATGCTTTTATTTAACTTTTAAGAAGTTTTTAAATCCTCCAAAACCTACATTAGTTCTCCTAATGTAATTTTGATGGGGAGAACTATTCCTGATGTGAGTATGCCTAGTTTTATTGATCCTATTTCTATGGAGGAAATTAAGAAGCTGATTTTCTCTGGTCCTTCTTAGCTCCAAGGCCGGATGGTTACACTTTCAAAATTTTTAAAAATACATGGGATATTGTAGGTCCTTTTTTCTATAAGGCTATTTTGCATTATTTCTCTAAAAATAAAATGCCTTGAGCTACCACAGCTTTTATTATTGTTCTTAATCCAAAATGCACCCATGCTTATCTTATTTCTGATTTTAGACCAATTTCCTTGTGCAATATTTTTCTGTAAAACAACGGCAAAATTTCTGGCCAATAAAATGCAATTTGTTATGCCACATATTATTCATCCTTGTTAGTCTGGGTTTACTAAAAAGATAATTTCTATAGATAAAATTTTATTAGCTTCTGAATTATTGAGTGGATTTAATTATGCTAAAATAAAATATTTCTATGTTAAGCTTGATATGCATAAGGCTTTTGATACTCTTTCTCGATACTTTATTTTCTACAAGTTGGCTCAAAAAGGTTTTCTAGTTTGCTTTATTTCTTGGATTAAAGGTTGTATTGAGGAGATTAATATTTTCTTTTCAGTTGCTCTTAATGGTTCTTTAGAAGGATTTTTTTAGTTCTTCTTATGGTCTTTGTCAAGCATGCCTATTATCTCCTTATCTTTTTTGTATAGTGATGGATGCATTATCTAACTTGATAAATGATATATCTTCTAACTCTCATTTTGAGGGAATGGTGGCTGGTGATAATTATATTTCACATTTATTTTATGTGGATGATGTTTTGGTCTTTAGTGAAGCTTAGGTTGCTAATGCTAAGAGATTAAATGACATTTTGGATTATTTCTCTAGATGTTATGGTCTCTTTATTAATCATAATAAAAGTTGGGCATTGTTTTCTAAGGATACTAATGAGAAAGATAGTATTTGCAAAATTTTACATATTACTAATTCTCATATGAGTATGAAGTATTTAGGTCTTCCTATTTCTACGAAAATGCTTGTTGGGCCTAATTTTCAACCTTTGATGAATAAAGTTAATGGTTTAGTTTTTGGATGGAAGGAAAAGGTTCTATCATTTGCGAGTAGGCTGCAATTTCTTATTCTTCATTTCAAATTACATCTCTTATTAGATCATAGATATGATTATACCTAAGTTTTGTATTAAATTTATAAGAAATGTTTTCTCTAACTTTCTTTATCATAGTGTTGTTAATGCTAAGAAAATGCATATTATTGTTTGGAAAGGTGTTCATAAGCCTAAATGTTTTGTGGGTTTAGGTATTCCTGACCTTAATGCTTTATATTATGCTTTTAGTTGTTCTATTATTTGGAGAATTTAAAATGAGAATGATCTTTTACTAGTTGGGTCAAACATAAATACATTTCTCTTTGGAAGCATCCTTCCTTTAAGGCTTCGGTTTTTTGGAAAAATCTTTGCAATTTGGTTGGGTCTAAAAGGATAAGATTTATTATTATTATTATTATTATTATTATTATTATTATTATTATTATTATTATTATTATTATTATTATTATTATTATTATTATTATTATTATTATTATTATTATTATTACTGATAATAGCTCTCTTTCTTTTTATTGGGACTGTATGTGTGGAGGTCGATCTCTACATGATTTAATTAAAAATTTAAGCTCTTCTTGGCATTCTCTTTTAGTGAAGAATGTTAGCGATGGTGGTAGATGACTCTTACCTAATTCTTTAGATAATTTTGTTTCTTTAAATGTTGCTAATATTTCTATTCAAAATTCATATAGTTCTTGTATTACTTGAAATGGGGTGATGTTGCCTAATTTTAAAAGATTACATTTGGATTTTAATAATTGATTTTCTAAGATGAATTGGTGCTCTTATGTTTGGCATACGTGATTTGTGTTGCGTAACTCTTGCTATACTTGGATGACTGTTAAAAATGTGTTAAAAATAGCTGATATTCTTCTACAAAGGAATGTTATTGTTTTTTCGGTTTGTGTTTTTTGTGATAATTTTGTTGAAAGGCATAATAATTTATTCTTTGAATGTGAGTTTACATTTTATTTTATTTCTAAGTTAATTCCTTGTTTAAAGCACTTCATTCTTAAGTCTACTCTCTTACAAGTTTTTTATTTTATTTCTGATTTAGATGTGTCTAAGGATGTTAAGAATATGTTCTTTTTTATTGTTTGTTGTTCATTATTTTTTTTTTTTTCTGGAGGGAAATGAATGAAAGGAAGTTTGGCGGTAATTGCAATAGTTTGGATTTGACTTATTGGTTGATTAAGCAAGCTATTTTTGCTAAGATTTCTTCATGGAAATTGTTTAACGAGGTAAACTATTTTCTATCATAAATTTGGCGACTTGTTAGTTTTTGGAAGAGACTATGATGTGCTAGTAAAAAAATTTAACCGTGGACCTAGGGATGGCTGTTTTGACAACCGATAATTCGATCTGGATGGTCTATTCTAGCAACCAAGATTTTTTGTTTTTTTATTTTTATTTGCATTCAATTTGGATAGGTTGGACTTGGATGGCAATTTCTTTATGGGATTGCCTGGTTTGTTCTTCTTTATAAGGGAGCGGATAAAAATTTTAACCTTCATGAGTCTTTTAGTGGTTTATTTTTGTTGCTTGGTTTTCTTTTGTCCCTTAACTTCTATCAGATATTTGGCTGGTTAAAGAATTGAGTTTGGGTATGCTGTTGATTTTTAAGACTGGATGCAAATTCTTGATGGCTATAAGGATATTTTTGGCTTTTGGTTCGTTTGTTGGCTGATCTTTGATCTTTTTGTTTGGAAGGTTTTAGTTGAATAATGAAGGCAGGTATTGATTCTTGGTGGTTGCAAGGATTAAGAATGTCTTTTTGTTCGTTTGTTGGCTAGTCTATGGGATGTATTCGGAGATAAATCCGGACGCGCCACATCACTGGGACGTGCCATGTAACCGGATGCACTGGGCCCCGGTGATGTGGTGCGTCCGGATTCGTCTCCGAACACGTTCGGATTCCACACAGAATAATTTTTCAATCTATGGACTTTTTGTTTGGCAGATTTTGCTGGAGAATGATGCCATGTATTGCTATTAAGCTCTTGTTATGAGAATGCTGAAGGATGTTCAGTTCGTTTCATGGATGATCTCTAACATTTTGATCTGCATGAGTCTTTAGGATCGCTTTGGGTTGGATGGATAACTTTGCTGTTTTAGCTTTGTGGTTTATTTAAGATGTAAAGACTTGTATTTCTTTGTTCTTTTTGGGAACTTTTATTTGGTCCGGTGAACGTATGTAGAGCTACATTTGGCCGGCACTAAGATCGCAGGCACAAAACGAGAAATACCGAGCAATACCAACAATAACGAGAAATATCATTATGTGAAGACAATACCGAGAAATACCGAGCAATACCGAGCAATCTCAAAAAATACCGAGTTTTTTCTAGAAAAACTCGATATAAAAAAAACTCGGTATTTTTTGGGATTACTCGGTATTGCTCGGTATTAGTCTTCACAGAGCGGTATTCCTCATTATTATCAAACAATACATAGCAATACCGAACAAAAATCGAGTAACAATTCTCTGACCGAATGTAGAGCTACATCCGGTCAAAGGACGTAATAAAAGTTCCTTTTTGGAGAGTGATTTTTCAGTTTTTTTTGCATTTTTTGTTTGGATAGGTCATTAGATTTTTTTCTATTTAGCTTGAAAGCTTAATTTCTAGTAATCAGGATTTATGAGTTTTTCTAATTTTTTTTTAATTATCTTGTAATATTCACTTTGTATCTTTAATTATTTTAATATTGGTCTACTTAAAAAAAATAAAAAAAAAAAACCGCCTCGGTCTTCTGGTTTTTTTTTATTCCGACCAAATTACCAGGCCGCCACGACCGGTTCGCTGCCGTGGAAAATTCGAAAGGGTAACCGCAGTATTCTAAATTCCTCGGCTCCTCGTCCGGATATCTGTTACTCCAATCCACTGCTGCCTCCTTTGAGGCAAAACGATTTCTTCACCACTTAGAGGAGGAATAAATCATGCAGCTATTCGCGATCTGATGGCTTAGGGCTTCCACATCTCTCACACAGTATGTGTTTTAGGGCTTTACACTGACTTTCGGTAACATTTGCTCAATTACTCTCTTAAATTGTTAAATTGGTTCTTCCTTCGATCCATATGTCGGCAACGAGGACGCTCAACCCGCTTACAGGAGCCACCATTGATCCGGCGCCGCTGCTCGGGGCGCGTGCCGGGGGCGGGTATGAGCGCGGATTGCGACCGTTGCCGCGGCCGAGCTTGAGGGGAGCGGCACGGTTTCTGCGGAGGGCCAGCAACCGCCGAATGATGAGGGAGCCGTCGATGCTGGTGAGGGAGACGGCCGCAGAGCAACTAGAGGACCGGCAGAGTGATTGGGCGTATTCAAGGCCGGTGGTTTTCCTCGACATCTTGTGGAACATGGCGTTCGTCGTAGTAGCTGTTGGGGTTTTGGTTATGAGCCGAGAGGAGAGGTCAACGATGCCTCTGAGGCTGTGGATCGCTGGGTACGTGCTACAGTGCGTGGTTCATATGATCTGCGTTTGTGTTGAGTATCAGAGGAGGCATCCCCCGCGGCAAATGGGATCCGGGAACAGTGGGGACGGAAGCTTGGTGGTCGCGAGTCGCGGTAGCTCTGATCCAGGCTCTCCAATTGATTTAGAGGGAGGTGTGGGAAACGGAAATTATGATTTACAACGAGATCAGGATGAAGAAGGTACAAGGTGAGGAATTATTGCTCAAGTTACATTGATGCATTGATGCTTTTTATTCGACAACTGTAGTTTTTAATATATTAAATTTTATTATTAGCCCGTTATTGTACGCGGATTTCATTTCTACTTTGAGTTAAATGTTTAGATATCAGTAACATTAGTACTACAATGAGTGTGGATATTTTTTTTTTCTGCCTTGAGTTGAAGGGTTTTTTCATGTGTACCATGACATCCTCTATTTCAGTAGTTGGCTTTCTGGCTTGCCCATTACGTAAATAAATACATACCCTCTTGAATGTTGGGTGTCTATTTGCATGACAAATTCAGATTCAGGCATTGATTGCATCAGTTATATTTGAAAACCTAATTCAAAAGTTTATCTACTTATCAGCTTTTTTCCCTTCTTTATTGGGTGAATTGAAACATTCTCATATTTTGGAGTTGATGTTTTAACCATCTACAAAATTTTACTACTCTTTACTATAGTGGGCCTATGCCAGCTTAGTTTACGACTTATTCTTTGAATCTAGTAGTGTTTAATGAGCTTCGTAGAACAGTTTTTCTTTGAGGTTTTTTTTTCTTCCACTGATTCTTTGAATCTAGTTGTGTTACAATTAATTTTGTATCATAACTTCTTGAAATCAATGCGTATATTTTGGAAACGTTTATGCTTCTTGTGATTACTTTTGTCATATGCACATTGTGATCTAGGAGGCTCTAAAGGCAATAAAAACATACTTGCATAATATCACATTTGCAGGACAAGCTAGTCTGAATGATGCCACACAAAAAAGACCTGCCACCTTTTCTCTCTACTCCATCTAGCTGGCCGCTAAAGCTTGGATTAAGGAGGAATTTCAAATGTTCATAAGGGGGAGGAACAAGGAGCATGAAACAACATTATGCTTAAGAGTACGTTAATGGGATGACATTACCATTAGTAAGTGGGAGGAATATTCCTCCATTAGTTAGATTTGTAGTTAGTTAGGAGCTAATTTTGATTATTTATTGTATTATCTTTTCTTTTATAGATAATAATCTATATATTAAGATTTTTATTCATGAAAGAAATTGAATCAAGAAGCTATTCCTCTCTCCCTTCCAACTTAGCCCCTCTCCTCTATTTCTCCATAAAGAAGCAAGCCATGGATATCTTTCATTGTCTTTCCCTGAAACTCTCTCCTTTAATTCCCTATCTACTTGAGGCCATATGGAGCTAGAAGAATTATTTGCAATGCAAAATAAAGAACAGCCAGAAGAACCGAAGGAAAAAAGTAGGACCAAGGGCCTAAGTTCAAAAAGTTAAATATCTAGAGGTTGTGAAGTTAAATGTTATACTTATTTCTACTTTAAAAATCTATTACTTTGTCTTGATGAATGTATTCTAAACCTCAAATCTCTATGCCCCACTTTACCCAAAAGTCTTACATCATATCTTTAGTGAACCCCTTGGAAAAGGTGTAATCTTTTGGGCTGACTCATTTGAGCTCATCGAGTCAAATAAGCTTTGGGAACTTAACTTTTTACTACGACCTTTATTATAGTTTGTTGAGTAAGGAGAGCTGTCAGTGACTTGATTATATGTATGCTTGTTAAGTTTAACCTTATACACTCGCTTGAACCCTAGCTTTGAGCTGTAGAAAAATTTGTGCTGCTCTAACATGGCTTATTAAAGTTACGACTATGAGTAATTTTTATTGGCCATTAGAGTCTTGATGTGTTGAAGAGATAATGATGAATACAATCAAGAATTGCATGAAGAAATTAATGATTTATGAACTTGCGAAGTTAAATATAAATGGATGTATGTCAAGATAGATCGTCAGAAAATTTTCATGGAAGAACTTAGCAATGTCAATGGATTACAATTAAAGCACAAGAGACTAACAAAATTACACTACCAAATAAATAATAAACAAATGGCCATTAGCATAAATCCACGGTTTAAGATCTAGATCCTTCACCTCGAAGTCCCTCACTTACACTCTTGTTGTCGCTCGGCTTAGCGAAAGAGGATTGCACACAAACTTAAGGATACCACTAATAAACAAGTGACGCCGAGGGGACTAGTCGTCGGGAAATGAGCCGGAGTTGGGGGAGCGGGTAGGCGTTTGATGATGGTCCACTCGTCTGCCGATAGTTGCTTGTCGAGGATGTCCACGAGATGTGAAAGGATGCGGTTCAAGTAGTCCTCGACGGTGTGGTCGAATCCGAACCCAACGTCAAAGAATGGCGATCGGGTGACGTCGATGTCTCCTTGATAATCGAACACAAATCCGTGGTCACACTCCGGATCAGCCATGCATGACCATGGGGAATCCTTATCGTGTGTAGGAACGTTGAGGAGGGGGAGCTATCACTTGGGAGGAATTCGGCCCAAGAGGGAGGGAGGGAAGATGGCTCGGGTAGGATGAAGGGGAGAAGGGGCGGGTGGGCTAGGTAGAGGCTTGGGAGAGATAATTAGAAATCTGAATTTACGAGAATAAATAAAATACAAAATAAATCATAAATAAAGGCTCTGGATCGTAGCCGTCGATCTGCGTCTCCGACGATGGTACACATGTCAAAATCTGATGTCCTCATCATTCTCCCCAGGTAGGAGAAAGCTCGATCCCGTCGAGCAAGCATCTCTAGAAATCTCGTACCACTCTAGTAGGTCAGGGTCCAATCTCTACAGCTCATCCCGGTCGATCCACACGTTCTCCGTCTCCGGCTTTCCTGCCTGTTGAATTAGATACCTTTGGCGACCACCGTCTTTAGTGGAAATGATTTCATCGCTAAGTATTGTCTCAATCCTCTCCGCAGTAGGTAAAGTGGGAATGTTTGGAAGTGGAGGTAGGCTTGGGATCTCACCAGATAGGATCACACAAGGCTCATTATGTAATGGATTGGTGGGGTTAAACTTTGGATCCTCATAAGCTACAAAATCTTCAATATTAAATGTAGGATTAATGTTAAAACCCTCGGAAAAGTCTAGCATATAAGCATTACTATTTATTTTAAATGTTATTTTGAAAGGTCCTGCTCTTCTTGCATGTAACTTCTTGACGGTCCCTTGCGGGAACCGTTCCGGACGAATTTGAACCATCACAAAGCCTCCTACTTCAAATTCTTTAAATCGTTTCTTGAGGTCCGCATTGTGTTTATAATTAGCATTGCTTTGTTCAATTTTCTTTTTAATTTCTTTGTGCAATTCTTGTAGATACGATGCAAATACAGATGCAGACTCGGATGTTCTAGACTTAGGACCCATGGGAATTAAATCTATAGGTTGCCTAGGTTGGTATCCGTATATAATTTCAGACGAACTCAGACCCGTGGTTCGGTTAACAGAGTTGTTATAGGCAAATTCAGCAATGGGTAACTTAGAATTCCAATCTCTAAGGTTTTCACCTACCAAGGTCCTTAAGAAGTTTCCTAAGCTCCTGTTAACAACCTTGGTTTGCCCATCGGTCTGGGGGTGGAAGGCTGTAGAAAATTGTAGTTTTGTACCCATCTTGTGCCACAGAGTTTTTCAAAAATGACTCGTAAACTTAACTTCTCTATTGGAAATGATGGTTTTTTTGTAAACCATGAAGTCTAACTATTTCGTCAAAGTAAAGCTTAGCGACCCGAGAGACGTCAAAAGTTTTAGAACATGGTAGGAAATGAGTCATTTTTGAGAACCGATCAACAACCACACAGATAGAATCGTGCTTCCTAACAGTCTTAGGCAAACCCAGGACAAAATCAATACTTACATCCTGCCAAGGGAAATTGGGTATGGGGAGTGGAGTGTAGAGTCCCGTGTTCTGCTTGCGTTGTTTGGCAAGCTGGCTGGTGTGACATCTCCTTAAAAGTTTACTAACGTCACGCTTAAGACTAGGCCAATAGAATCGATTTTCTAAGGCGGCAATAGTCTTGGATTGTCCAAAGTGGCCAGCTAAACCTCCTGCATATAATTCTCATACATGGTATTCACGAAGAGACGTTTGGGGAATACAGAGCTTTTGGGCCTTAAATAGGTACCCATCTTCCACTAAGAAATCATTGATAGTACGCTCATGTCCGGAAGTCAAACGAGAATAGGTCTCACTAAAATCAGGGCAGTCTTTATAGTCTTCTTTAAGGCGCTCGAATCCAATCACTTCAGTTCTCATTTCTTGAGTTATCAACATCCGACGGCTAAGGGTGTCTGCCGCTTTGTTTTCAGCCCCGGCTTTGTGCCGGATGGTGTAGGTGCATTCTAGGAGGAATTCGACCCAGCGACCATGTCGTGCATTGATCTTCTTTTGCGAATTTATGTAACGCAGGGCTTCGTGGTCAGAGAAGATGACAAACTCTTGGGACAACAAATAGTGTCTCCAATACCTAAGGGATTGAATGTTAGTATAAAACTCCTTATCGTAGGTGGAGTACCGTTGTCGGATGTCATTCAACTTCTAACTAAAATACGCGATGGGATGTCCCTCTTGTGATAGAACTCCTATACCGATCCCCGATGCGTCGCAAGTTGCTTCAAAAACTTTTGAAAAATCGGGTAGATGCATAACTTGAGCTTCTACCATTCTCCTCTTTATCTCCTCGAAAGCCTTAGAGGCAGACACAGTCCATTGAAAATCTCCTTTCTTGAGGCAGTCGGTTATGAGTGCCACTATTGTGCTAAAGTTCCTAATAAACCTCCTATAGAATGTGGTCAATCCATGGAAACTCCGAACATCTCTAATAGTCTTAGGTTCAGGCCACTTGTTGATTGCTCGTACCTTCTCGGGATTGGCTGAAATTCCTTGCGACGATATTATAAACCCTAGACGCTAGTTGTGAGGAACTTACATTTCTTGGGATTTGCGTAGAGTTGCTCCTTTCTCAAAACATCACAAACTTGGCCTAAATGGTTTAGATGTTGGTCCACCGAACTGCTATAGATTAGAATGTCATCAAAATAGACTATGACGAATTTTCCAAGGAATGAGCGAAGGACTTGGGGTCATTACTCTCATAAAAGTACTAGGGGCGTTGCTGAGACCAAACGGCATAACCATCCATTCATACAGTTCATATTTAGTCTTAAATGCCGTCTTCCATTCGTCCTCATGTCGAATCCTAATATTATGATATCCACTCTTAAGGTCTATCTTTGAGAAAAGGTTTGCTCCTGTCATCATGTCAAACATGTCATCTAAGCGGGGAATAGGGAAACTATATTTCACAGTAATCTTGTTGATAGCGCGACTATCAACACACATCCTCCAAAAGCCATCCTTCTTAGGAGTTAGAAGTGCGGGAACAACACCAGAACTTAGGCTCTCTTTGATGAACCCCTTTTGAAGTAGTTCATCAACTTCTTCTTTTAGTTTGGCGTGCTCTTCCAGGTTCATTCGATAGTGGGGAAGGTTGGGTAAAGAGGCTCCGGGTACTAAGTCTATAGCGTGTTGGATATCACGCAAAGGTGGTAGATGGTTAGGGAGGTCCACTGGAAAAACATCTGCAAAAGTGTCTAGGAGGGGTTGGACTTCTTCAGGGATAGGTTCTCCTAGTTTCGGGTTGACCTCTCGTGCCACTAGGGCGTACAAAGGGGCTCCTTTACTTAGTTTAACATCAACTTCCTTAGCAGCTAACAAGCTCAAACCTTCGCTAGGTTTAACGGGGATAGGTTTAGCATTAGTTTTGTTGGGTTTAGGTTGGGAGGGAACTAATTTATCTTTTTGCCGTTATGCTCAAACACGCAGGTGTTTGTCCTCCCATAAATGTGCACGTCTTTGTCGAATAACCAAGGGCGACCAAGAATAATTTGCCCCACGTCCATTGTCAACATGTCGCACCAAATATTCTCTTGATATCCAACGAACTCGAGGGGAATAAGTCTTCTATCTTTTATCTCCATGGAAGTCCAGTTAATCCAGGCAACCTTATAAGGATTTGGGTGGGGTGTCGTCTTTAAGTTACATTTGGAAATCATAGCGGAAGGGACAGCGTTGATGCAGCTTCCACTGTCGATGATGACCTTATAGCTCTTATCTCCAATCTTGATAAAGGTATGAAAAATGGAAGTCCTACACCAGTCATCACTCGGCTTTGGTTGGGAAAACGCACATCTAACGACTTGTAGATTAACATGGTGATCTTCATTGAAGGAGTCTTCTTCCTCATCAACGTGATGAACTAAATTAGTCTCGGGCTCCTCCTCGTTTTCATCAACTTCTTCAATTATGGTGACCTTCTAGGGACTAGAACATTGTGAGGCAATGTGCCCATACCCTTGACACCTATAACACTTGGTTCTAGAAGTGGCTTTGGGAGTGTCACGCTTGGGGGTCCTACCTCTAAAATTAGGGGTGTCAATTCGGGTCAACGGGTCGGGTTCGGGTCGAACCCGGAACTGACCCGGCACTGTTCGGGTCAACCCGAACCCGACCCGTTTTTAAAAACGGGTCAGGTTTCCGGACCCGAACCCGACCCGATTCGGGTCCGGGTCAACCCGACCCGACACGAATGACCCGGAATTGACCCAAAATTGCAAGTTTTCGGGTCAAAAATCGGGTCAATCTTCATTTTTCGGGTCAAAATCGGGTCAAAAACGGGTCAAACTCGGATTTTCGGGTCAAATATGAGTTTTCGTGTCACTTTCGTGTCACTTTCGGGTCAATTTCGTGTTTCCGTGTCAACCCGAACCCGACCCGATTTTTAAAACGGGTTGATTTCTTCAACCCGAACCCGACCCGTTTCGGGTTTGGGTTGACCCGAACCCGAATTTTTCCAGGTCGGGTTTGGGTCGTGTTTCGTGTCGTGTCAAAAATTGACACCCCTATCTAAAATCAGGGCTAGGTGGAGCTGGGCTAGCAGTTGGTCGGTTAACTATAGAGGTCGTGGGTCGGTTTTGGGGTTGGCCGGAGGAAGCTCTATAAGGGGTTGGGTGGGAGTCAAACTGCTTGGTGTGGGAATGGTTTTACTCCTCGAGGTCAAGCACTAAACTGTAGGTTGCTTCTAACGTATCAACTCTCGTGAAAAGCTCGTTACGGAGATCTTCCCTAAGGCCAGCTCTAAACATGGATAGAAGTTGAGCAGGGGTAGTGGATTCTTCGCTATTACAACAAATCATGAAGTCATCGAAGGCAGAGATGTAATCTTTCACGGGTTTTCTTCCCTGAGTCAGCCTATTCCATTTATATAAGAGCTTAGGATAGTAAGACGGAGGGAGGTACTTCCTCTTGTGCTCTTGCTTCATGGTTTGCCAGTCGGTGATAGGGTGCTCACCTCGAGCTTCACGCATGTTTTCAAGGTTAGTCCAAAATTGATTAGCTCGACTTGTAAGCTTCATCTCAGCAAATCTAACTTTCCTAACTTTCAAGATGCTATACATTTGAAATAACTATCCATCTCTTTAAGCCAATCTAAGAAGACTTGAGGGTCGAGGGTGACATCGTAGGAAGGAGCATCTATTCGGATGTTCTTTAGCAGATGAGCGTCGTTATCTCTTCAAGTGGGTTCATTTCCTGCGGGGTCCTGATTGGGTCTATTGTTATGACAAAGTGGGTGAATACGGCCTAGAAGGGGTGTAAATTGTGGGGTGTCCTAACCGCTCAATATTGTCAAGTCGCTCACCCGTTTGGCGCCTAAAGTCTGCTAAGTCGGTCTGGGTGTTCCGGATTTGTTGTGTAACCATTCCAAGATGGCCCACGATTAGGTCTAAGGTTGCTTGGATGTGTTCCGGATCCATGGTTGAATGCTAGGGGACACTAGGGAAGGTAACGGGGTGGTGGACAGCACCTAGACACTAAGGAAATATGCTTCTAATGTCTCTAAATGATGCTGAAATGAACAAGACAGCAAACTACAGTACTTAAACACAAACCTAGACTCACCTATATGCCACTAATTGGTGCAGGAAAACTTGGACAGCAACCAATAATATTTGTTTAAGCATCCTAAGTAATTAGGGATGTAGTTGTGATAAGGACAGCACTTAAACAATGAAGTAGACTTGCTTAAAATGATGAAAAACGGTGCAAGAATTTACTGGACAGCCGGGAAAACAGTGAAATAAAATTAATTAAGCAATGGTATGCTTGCAACAAACACATGGTTGGTTAGGTAGACTCCTAGGATGTTTTCTAGCATATATCACCTATGCCTATCATGCTTTGATACCAAATATGATGTAATACAATCAAGAATTGCATGAAGGAATTAATGATTTATGAACTTGTGAAGTTAAATATAAACGGATGCGTGTCAAGATAGATCGTCAGAAAATTTCCATGGAAAAACTTAGCAATGTCAATGGATTACAATTAAAAGCACAAGAGACTAACAAAATTACACTACCAAATAAATAATAAACAAATGGCAATTAGCAGAAATCCACAGTTTAAGATTTCCTTCACCTCGGAGTCCCTCACATATGCTCTTGTTGTCGCTCGGCTTAGCGGAAGAGGATTGCACACAAACTTAAGGATGCCACTAATAAACAAGTGATGCCGAGGGGACTAGTCACCAGGAAAGAAGTTGGAGTTGGGGGAGCGGGTAGGCGCCTGGTGATGGTCCACTCGTCTGCCGGTAGTTGCTCGTCCCACGAGATGGGGAAGGATGCGGTTCAAGTAGTCCTCGATGGTGTGGTTGAATCCGAACCCAACGTCAAAGAACGGCGATCGGGTGACGTCGATGTCTCCTTGATAGTCGAACACAAATCCGTGTTCACGCTCCAGATCGGCCATGCATGACCATGGGGAATCCTTGTCGTGTGTAGAAACGTTGAGGAGGGGGAGCCGTCACTTGGGAGGAATTCGGCCCAAGAGGGAGGGAGGGAAGAGGGCTCGGGTGGGAGGAAG
>NW_021320100.1:634596-780043 GCF_001605985.2 Dendrobium catenatum
TTGCATTATGCTAGTCTGAATTTAATGACCCCTCTTCCATGAGGATTGTAGAATGGTTGGGTCTAGCACTCAATGAGTGTGGACTCCAATCAACACAAACAAGTTTTTCATACTTGCCATTTCTTTGGAAAATTTAGTTAGGGAATCCGTTTTGCTTTTTTTTAGCTCGGCAGAGTTGAGTTATTATATGACATTATGAATTTACCTCATGTGCTTGAAAACCCGCTTATGACAATGAACTAATTTAGGCTTATTAATCTTGTAGATGATCAACACTTGATTTATAACAAGAGAATCGCTGAATATATGATAGTATTGGATCCCTATCTAAATGAAAATTTTGGGACCCACCATTGAAGCCTTATATTTAGTTTCGTTGTTGGTTCGAGACATAGTTTTGAATAAGTAATTCATTATACTTCCATTAAATGTCATAAAGAGGAGGCCAATGCCCGCTCGAGCCTTTGGAAGATTTGCAGGTTGGCGGGCTTAATTGATGACACTATCAAAATGCATCTCGCGAATTTGTAACTTTTTTTTTTTTTTTTGAATGAGCAAAATTTGCCGATCAGCTGGATCATCATTAAGCGGTGAATCTACATGAATCAGGTGCTCAATGAGAAAATATGCTAAGGTCAGCCTTTTGAGGAACATATATTATGTCAAATTTCAAGAATATGGATGCCAATCTTGCAAGATGGCGGATCAATATTAGTCTCATCATCAAGAACTTCAGCAGATTGAGGCTTCGGTAGGTAATCTTAAGAATGAACTGGCTTTGAAATTTCAAATCTTGGGCATGAACCATTAGAAGAGGGAGTCAATATACAGCACGGCAAACACCATCAGATATGCAGGACTGTAGTGAAGTAGTTTGGAAACATGTCTCGGATCCGAAGAGCAGAGAACCGATGAAGAGAGAGAATACATTGGGTGTCTGATGTGAAATTCACCTCTTTGATTGCAATTACTGTACACCATCAGGAAAGGTTTTGTGATGGTTGATAGCGGTATTAATTTGAAAGTTCTATTGGGAACTATATATATATATATATATGGAAGACATGAGCACGGTTTTGTTCTGTTTTGGAATAGTTTAAGTGTCTGATGTGAAAGCCTCTAGTGTGGTAGTTATCTTTTTTATCAATATTGGATATGTTAGTATTCAACCTCAATTAATGTTAGTATTAATTGTGTTAGTTTTATTGATCAGCGAACTGGATGTGAATTTCTCTGATATGCTGGCCTTTGTTTGTCTAAATGCATTTAACCTTCAATATCTTTGAAATTTTAACCATGATGGCTATCCCGGTTTGTTGACTTTCTTCGAAGTTCTCTTTTGGTTTATGCTACTGTTCTTAACTGATTGTTTCTTTGGTTTTGTTCTCCAGTTTTTTTTGGTTATTATCTATTTTCAATTTTGGTTCCAGCATTGCGAAACATCTAGAGTCCGGCAACACAATGTTCTCATTCATATGGTGGATCATTGGTTTCTACTGGGTGTCTGCTGGAGGCCAAGTTTTGACTCGTGATGCTCCTCAACTCTACTGGTGAGAATAGTTTCCTATTCGCTTTTCAATTTAAACATAATTAATTTCTCTCTCCTCACTTTTCCTTTTATTTTCGTTGCTTGATTAACTATGCTCGCTCAGTCTTCTCTTGCAGGCTTTGCATTGTGTTTCTGGCATTTGATGTGTTCTTTGTTGTTTTCTGTGTTGCTCTGGCATGCATTATTGGCATTGCTGTTTGCTGCTGCCTACCATGCATCATTGCAATTTTATATGCTGTCGCAGATCAGGTAAATCTCGTTAGTAGTGTACTTGTATATTACTCTTCAAGTTTCTATAATATGCTAAGAAAACTCGACTTTTATGGCCACTATTTTTTCTTGGGGACCATCGTTTACAATCATGTATGCAGCATGGCCTTTCACCTCTATAAACCTGGTCCTTGCTCTGTTGAACTCTACAGTAACAGTTTAAAAGTAGAAGTTTGATACACGCTTTAAAATTGCGCAATATGAGGCTCGCCTTTGTGCAATTCCAGTAAAAAATGTCTCGATACTTACGCCTCGAGTTATTTTTATGAGGCTTTGCGCCTCAACTTGGTTGAGGCTCGCCTCGCCTCACTGGCATGAGGCTTATGCCTCACACTATATATATTAAAACTTATATAAATCTTGAAGTAAATGTCCGACATTGGACTCTATAGGAGAGGAGGAAGTGGAGAGAGGAGTTCATCATAATGATAATTCAAATGAAGAACCACTTAGTGATGACAGTGTTGATGACGTATGAGTTCTTATGTGATATGTCATTGATATTTAATATTTATTTTTGAAAATTGGAATTATATGTTAATGAAAAGAATACTGGGATTTGGGAAAGATAGAATTTTGAGTTGAACTATATTTCATGTTGTCTTATTATTGGGATATTTTGATTTCACTTAATATCTTATGCTTTTTTATGTTTTATATTATTTACTCATTAGTATATAAAAAATTTATCATTTTATGTTTACGCAATTTTTTGATTTTGAGGCTTACGCCTTGAGGCTTACGCCTCGCCTCACGAATGAAAAATGCCTCAATACCCAAATACACAATTTTAAACATTGGTTTGATATGACTAATGGGTTGGTGCTGAAAGTTGATGCTGCAGCGGATCTCTGAGCCAAATAACTTCAGTGTACATGATAAATATAGGAAAGCAACACTTTTGACTGACAACTTCATTGATTCTAGTGGTGTAAGGTGTTGTGATGTACATGATCATATGACCAGATGAATAATATGGCAAGCTCCCCTCCTATTCAAGATTTGGCTGTTGATGTATACAGTATTACCCTTGCATTATTAAAAAAATTATGTCTATGACTTGAATCTATGACCTACACGTCACCATGAAGAAACATAACAAATTGAAAATAATTTACCTTTAGATGGTTGGCAGAATTAATGATCAGGTTGATTTCATATGATTGTTTGTCAGCAAGTATCAGTTTCTTGTAATATTTCACTTGCACCATAAAACTCTTAAAAACCTTTTAGTGTCAGAGTTTATTAGAAATAACATTTGCGAATTGCTTACCAAATGTTTATATAAAAGATTACTTTCAATTAGAATGTGTGCACCGGTGCTCTACATTAGAGTGCGAAGCGTTGGGTCAGAGGGTTGAACTAATGGTGTATGATGCGGAGTGCAAATCAAGCAATATTGTTATGTGGCCTGGAGTGGAGTGCATTTTGGACTTAGTTGAATGGCAGGTGCATGCAAGCAAGGTATGAGATCATCTTCAAGGGCATAGCGTTTCTATACATGTAAGGAGCGTGCAGGTTGGAGTATTGCATGGTGCAACCCAGGGCTAAACCTATCCGTTAATTTGATGGTTTGTCAAGAAAATGCTAATGCAAATATAAGACAATGGCTATAAAATTGTGAATTTGAGAGGGAAAAATTGCTCTTTGTCCCCTCCTGGGGGTATAGAAGTGGAAAAGCAGATTAGGCTGAGGGTATGATTGTGGTATGGTACCTCAAATTTATGTGTCCATGGAGGATTTGGTGTCTGATATTGGGAGTGCCTCTACGAACCAGTGTGTTGGTGCCTACTGACTATGGTTGAGCTAGCACCACCCACACTATAAGAATGCACAGTTCATACTCACAAGCGAGATGCAATTGTTGAATAATGGTGGGGATGATTTTGTGTCTAAGATCCTTAGTGATGCATTCTTCCATGCTGCAGCTTTTTGTGTAATTTCATATGTTGTTGGATGAGTCTATTTGTTCCTCTAATCAGTTTATCTATGTGACGAGCCTCTTTTTCTTTACGGCTTGGTTGAGAGTGTTTTTTTATATTTGTTGTATGTATGCTTTTGGTTGATTGTGCCCTTCTCAAGTTGTGGGTAATTCTGCTTCAGTTGAACAACATGAAGAGCTAGTAGAAAGTTTAGAGTTTGACCATCTCGCAAAAAAAATGTATTTTTTTTTAACCGCACTTCACCCTTGTGAACTGATTCCAGATGCATTTTTTATAACATAGCTAACTGTAGAAAAACTTTAGTTATCAAATTTTGATAACTGTTATGGTTAACATTTGAAATTGTTGGTTAAGTTGCGACATGTGTGATGCAACTTAAATTGCAAATTTCGGAATCCAGTAAAAACAGCCCAAAAACAGTAGGAAAAGTGGGAAATTCTTGAAGGAAAACAATCACAAACACTTTGTTAACTTAAATATCAAAAGACTTACATGTTTCCATGGATACAATGCTCTCAATTCGAGAAGAGAAGCTTTCTCCCAAACACTAGACTAGAAAAGAGGAAAATTAATCACCAAGTGGGCGGTTATTCCCTCCCTCTCCTTCGGCCAACCGCCCAAGTGGTGGGCGGTTCCTCCTTTGGTAAACAGAAACCGGCCTAGTTTGGGCCGGTGTTGCTATGGGATGGACCGGTCGGTCCGGTCCATCAATGTGATGGTTATAAAAAATGTTTTTTCTGTGCTTTATACGCTCAAAATGTAAGGTGAAAAGTTTTATGCATTTTTCCTTTCGTGTTGGACACCTTGTTGCTTTCAATGGCATCTGATGGCATTTCACAAAATCTAGAAATTTTTGTTATTTAATGTAAACTGGGCATACTCTTCCAACCCCTTTCACTGATATAGAGAAGCAAAATGGATGAAAGAAAACAGACGAATGGATACTAAAAGAGTGACTCAATAAGGAAGACAAAAGAACAAGAATAAAAAGAGGAAGACGCATCTTAGAAGGCGAGCAGATGGCTAGGTTTGAGAAACCAGTTTCATTCAATACCCAGTCTATCATTTTTCATCATCCATACCCTTGGGTTGTATTTATGGTAAAAAGATTTCTAAACCTTATCAAATAGGTAAGTCCAAATGCATCAAAGAAAAATTTAATATGCTAACATTAGCAAAGCTGGAAAATAACTAATCAATGTTGCCTATTGTAAGTTCTTATTGGGCCAACATCAACTACTTGAAGAACTGTCCCCCTGTAGAATTATACTAAAGATGCTAATCCAAAAAATTAGGAGAGATGCATTATAGCTCTTCATGGGCCACGCAAGAATCATTTATTGGTAGTGACTGTGGAACTGTCTCTGACTGGTAGGAAAGCAAAACTCCACTTACAAGGATACTTGCAGGGAACTTTGGAGCATCGAAAAAGGTGATGAACCTCAATATGGAAGTAAAATTAACATTTATGTTGAAAGACCAATCATAAGTACAAATATAATAGTTGCTAGCTTTGTAAAATATAATATGTGCTAGGATTTGATGCTTTGATAGGTAATATATTGAAGTTAGAATGCATAAAGCATACAAGTTAGGTACAAACTAAATATAATTTCCAATTATAACATTTCCAATATGAAGAAAAACTTTTTTTTTTAATGTTAGTAAATCAATCATGCAAATGAATTACAAATAATGCATCATAATTAAAATAAGTTGTATGTAGGGCTTGATGATGTTGTTGTTGTTGTAATTAAAATAAGTTGTATGTAGGGATAGTGAAGTAATACGTATGATGGGAAATTTCTTTAAAAGTTGAAAGCTTATGATAAACACTAAAGAAATTCAAGAAAAGTCTCAATAATTTTGATAAAAGTAATTATTTTAGGAAGTGAGCTATTTTCATAAAATACAATTGATCAAAGTAATTATTAGACAATATGATTCATCCACCTTTGATTTTAAAAGCATCTTTATATGTAGCATATTCTGAAGGAAGACATGAATATAGTCATAAATTATAGTTTTATAAGTCGTTTAATGGAGCTCAAGTATATTTAGTAGCTGATGCTTAAATAAGTAGGTGACTGGAAGTTAGAATAATTTTTTTTTTCAAACTCTAATGATCAAGTGCAAAATACTAGGTCTTATTTATAGAAAGTATGCTTATTAAAATGTCGCAAAGTTACCTTTGATTGGATACAATAAAGGCCAAACTAACCCAAATTTACAGATAGTATGCTAATAAAGATTAACGCAAAATATACTCTTGAGTAAAGACTAAAGATGGCTCAATTGCATCATCCACCCACCCAAAAATTAATGAAGTGGATAAGGCGTATTTACAGAGAAGCGACAGAAAGCATTAGTAGCTTGCTAATATGTATGGATGCCTCATGATCATTAGAATTGTTGCTATTTAAGAAAGTTGAGGAAGCTTCCAGAAAATAGAAGGTAATGAAAGGGGTGACAGTGAGTGATAGGGGTTGGTGTAGGGTGACTAGTTTACTTTATTTTTCAAGTTTATCTTGAATGCGACAATCTTTCTAAAGAACTAGTTATTTAGCAAGTATCAATTTTGCATTTATTTATCATCATGAACTAGTGTTTCAGAACGTTAAAATTGCTATGAGCTACCAAGGTGTCTATGCAGTGAACATACCAGTTCTGGGTATTTTTCCTTTGTGGGTGTGTGCGTTTTTTTGTTTTGCAAATTTGAAAGCAAGCGTGTTGCTATTGTTTCTCATTTACTGCTTGTTGTACAATAGGTGCTTTGTTGTGCAACTCAGTCAAAAGAAATCTCCTAGGCATCGGATGTATGAAATGTGTACTGTGTATAGCATGCATCATCTACAAATTGTGCTGGAGAGTTCTTTTGTGTTGTCTTTTGAGCACCATGGCATTAGGACATTAGGATTTATATTGTTAGGATGGGAATTGATTGATAATATTTAATTCATTGTGGATAAACATAACTTCTCTCTTGTGTAAGGTTTACTTCATATGAACGCTAGGTGAGGAGTTCATTAGCTAGGGACCAAAGTTAGGTTTAAAAACATGATATATTTTGAAATCTGTCTTCATACTCATGCTCAAGTAATTTAATGCTCGTATTAGAATCTGTATTTAAATTTGATGTTTAATTTATTGAAAATCATTTGTAGGCCGTTACTAATTTCATTGTCCCCAAACTTTGATTTTAACTTTTTAGTTGCTAGATTTTTATAATAAGTTATATGTCTCTGTCATTTACTTTTTCCTGTTAATGTTATTTGAGCGACATTTACAACCTTCACTCATAAGATCTTTATCCACTATTGTTTGAGAAATTTATAGTAGTTATTGAAACTTTTTAGGGTAAAATTATCTATAATTTCTTTGTTATATCCATGTTTCTGGCCTATGTGAGATATTATATCCAAAGAGCTTATTTGTTTTAGATAGAAAATTAGATTTCAAACATATTCAGCAACCAAAAAAGATGGTTGTAATTCTAGAACCATACAATTTTGTTAAATAGCAATGCAATGTATAATCAAACACACATCTATGCCAATTCTTGAACATAAGATCTCTTTGATAGAGCCAAAGCCCTCAATCAACTTAGGAACGGATGACCAAATCAACTCATTATGTTGTACTATTTTGATTCTAAGCTTCCTTTATTCTTGAGGCAGGAGGGAGCATCTGAAGAGGACATTCGCCACTTGCCAAAGTTCAAATTTCGAAGAACTGGAGATTTTGAAAAACCTAGTGAGATATCAAAATCTTCTGGAGGTGTAATGACTGAATTTGGAGATCCTCATAACGAGATTGCTCTTTCATATGAGAATGCAGTAAGCGCTTTTAACTTTTCCAGACTTAGAATACATATGAAAGTCCAATTTGGTCTTATTTACTTGGTGGCTTTGCATATGATATTATATATGTTATGAAGTGATTATTTCTTTTCATGTATGGCTATGAAATCTTCTCATCATGAATCACTTGTTCATTAATGCTTGAATTATCATTTAGCATTGGTATTGGTAATTTAATTGTGCATTTTAACATTTTATAGTCCAGTTTCATGTTGTTCAATTTGAATCATGTCCCCTGTAATTTGCTCAACTCATGTGCATCTCACTCTGAATTGTAGCAACATCCTGGCATATCCCCCGTTTGAGGGAAATTTGAAGAGCTAGGCCTTTCCACCACGCTAAGAAAGACGTGTATGGTAGGTTTCCGAAGATACCGCGGCCGTGGTCTTTAATCCCACAACGTCAAGAAAGACATGTATGGGTCTTTGGGGTACCTTCTTCGAAATGTACAATTCTTTTTTCCGCAGGCACTAGGCAGGGTTTGGGTACTTAAAGTTGTCCCAGTCATACTAAGAAAATCATGTACAAGGCCTACCCGACTCGTCGTAGCTGTCGCACCAAGTTCCTTTCTACCACGCTAAGAAAAGCATGTATGGTGGTTGCCCGACACGTCATGTGCACTGAGGGTGGGACTTGGGGGATTATACCTTGTGCGACAAGGTCAGCGGCAGTGTTGGCGGTTGTATTGATGTTGACATTAAGATCGGCGACACACGAGGACTAAGGCAAACATTTTTTTAATAAATTATAATTAGTAATAATTAACTATAATTACTAGTAATTAACTATAATTAATTTTAATTAAGTATAACTAATCATAGTTAATAATAGTTAACTATAATATTTAATTATAATTAACTATAATTAATGATAATTGGTTAGCTATAATCAATTATAATTAATTGTAATTAACATAACTAATTATAATTAATCAATAATTAATTAAAAAATTTACCCTCTGTATTGATTGGGATGAGGTCGGCATAGTGAATGGGATAGATCAGTAGGATACGGGTTTGAGTTTTCTAAGGGGTTTGGCAAGTTAGTCGATGCTTCACCTCTAGCTTGCAAGTATATCAACACAGAGAGGCAAGCAGGGAGGTAAATCAAATAGGTGTGATTCTGCACAGGTATCACGATCGGAGGGTTGCGGGATCAAGTGCTGGAAATAGAGGGGAAGGTGTCGGTTTGGCTTCAACAGATGGAAGCAAGTCAAGTTCGGCTAGAGCTGGGTCGAATTCTTGGGGGTCTTACAAGTGTGGGTTTTAGCTGTTTGGTCAAGATTGGCACTGGATCTGGCGCTCGGCCGTTGATTTCAGCATAGGCAATGAGTCAGAGGGTCATAGAGGAGCTCGAGTGAGAGGAGGCGGGTAGATCAATATAGATCATATTTGCTGGAGTGGGAGGTGGAAGCAGGAGGAAGGGCTCGAATGGGAGGTTGGCTGAGGGTCGGGAAGTCGGAGGGAGGTTGGCTGAGGGTCGGGAAGTCGGAAGGGCCGCAACTGGGCTCGACTGAGAGAAGGGAATGCAATCGGAACTAAGGGTTTTGATGGCTTCTCATTTTAATAGTGGGAGCGGTTGGGCCTGCAGGACGAGTGAATCACGAAGATCGTGGGAGATAAATAGGACAGATATTTAAATTTCCATGCTCTTTGTTTAACACGTAATATTTGCTTTTCAATTTAAAAAATGATTAGTTCATTTCAAATAGTGTATCATGTAAATTATTATAAGACATGAAATCATTTACCTCCTAGATAGAATCATAGATTGCCATTTTTTCATCTTAATTTGAATTTCCTTCCTTATCACCTGCAATATCAAACTTTCCTTCATTTTCCTTCATTTTCAGCAATTACCCACCCAAAAATGTTATTTTTTCCTTAAAAAATAAGCATTTATTTTTTTTTTCTTTTAAAAAAATATTTAAATTTTTTGTTCCACACATAAAATTATGCATTTCACAATCTTATTTTATCCCCTCAAAAATAGAGGATAGTTTTGCCTCTGATTTGAGTTAAATAGTAGCAATTGGGTTGTAGAGTTAACCTCAATTGGGATTGACTTTCTTACTAATTGTTAGAATAATTTTCTAGTACACTTTGTATTTTATAAAATTCAATTAAAATTTTTATACTACAAAACTACTTTAAAAAGTCGTAAAAAAGTCATCCCAAATGAAACATACTCTAAAAAACTTTATGTATATTATATAAAAATAATAATTTTCATTATATATAAAGTAAAATCTAGAGTGAGAAATATTAGAAAATGTTTATAATTAAATATTCTAATAATTAGAGCTTGCTTGTCTTCTTTAATATTTTATTCTTACAACTCTTACATATAAAAATAAATAAACTTATTTCTAGCTTATAGCCCAATCTTGAGGTAGTCCTATGAGTTAAAAAAAATAAATCCTATCATCATGTTCCATATCATAAAGGGTGTATTGATCTTTTAACATTAATTATTTCATTAGATTTATATTTATAATTAAGTTGAAGTTCTTGTTTAGGATTGTTTTATTGCTTAAAAAAAGAAATGAAGTATAAAAGGAATACTTTAGAGTTATTTTGATGAGTGCAAAAGAAATGCATGATTTTCTTTGTTTGATTTGGTGTAAAGTGAATGCAATGTTAAGTGTAAAAGGTTGTGCTCGGGGTGGTTGTCGGTGGCCGGTGGCCAACGACCAAAGTTGGAGGGCGGTTAGCCGGTGACGACAAGCGGTGGTGGGAAATGACGGAGCAACAGCCGGACGGCAGCCGCCGACGTACGATAGCAATGGAGATGATGGCCTCTGTAGGTGATCAATGAAGCACTTGAGCGGTGTAAAACGTTCTTGCTCAAATTGGGCAAGAAAGTTTTATCTGAACAATGAATTAAAATAGAATAGAATGCATTTACATTATTTTACCTTTGATTTGCTTCTCATCCAATCAAATATCAAAAATGTATTAAAAATGAACAAGTAATATATTTATTTTACTTTGCATTCACTTTTCTTCCAACCAAACAATCCCTTAGAATTCTATTGAATTTTAGGATGGTTATTTCTCATGCAACTAATTTCTTTCATTAGCTTAATTTTGTTCAATACATTATAAATTATATGTTTTTTTTTTTTGTTATAATTTTTCATAATTGAAATTTTTTAATACAAAACTATTGCATTTGATCTTAAATCATGATATTAACTCAGAAGTTCAGATCAAACTCAATTATTTTATCTTGATTGTTGAGATACATCACCTTCCTGATCTAAGGTGTGATAGACTGATATCAAAGCAATACTTTAAGTTCATTTTAAGTATTATTAAGAATTTTATGTACTATTTGCCTATTTATTTTTGTTTTAGCTTGCTCTATTTTATTTTCACAAAATGACACCCATAAGAAGAGGTGACAAGAATTAATGGGGAAGTTGCCCTTGCCCTTAGAGGTTTCATGGTCTATAAATCACCTTAGTAATGGGATCATTGGAGCTCCTACTCTTGATGTTACTTTTCTCATTATTCAAGCAATTCAGCAAGAAACGCAGCCAAAGCAACTAACAAGCTCATCGACCATTATAGAAACTAAAAAGTGGTTGTAGAAAGCGGAAATAAAGATGTTCCAAACGAAGCCTAAGATGAACTCAATACCTCTTAGTTTATAGTCAAAGCTCCTAGCCAACAGATCAGGATGAGATGCATGCTAACATAGGATTTGGAGTTTCATAAACTCTTTCATGCTAATGGAGGAGTGCTGAATCGAGTTTAAAACAATTCTTAAGAACTTTTCCTCTTGCATTGAAAAAAAGAAAGTACAGCGCGCAGATAGATTATGATGCTTGGCTTCATGAAGGAATACTTTTTTGTTAAGTATTTCTTCGATTGGGAAAATAATATTTAAAATACTATTGTAAATTTTTAGTGTGAGCTAGAATTTTAGTCCAAAGTCAAAGTTATTTAAAGTTTTATAACACCATTGTTACCTCGCTTTATCTAATCATCAAAGTCCCAAGTAAAAGTAGGCATGACCAACCTTCTAAAGGATTCTTTAATAATCCAAAAATTGCATTCAATAGAATTAAATATCTTCAAATGTTAAAGGTGGTGTTATGAAGCCTAAAAAAGGTTTCTATATAGATTTATTGTAGTTTAGCCATTCATTGAATTCTTTGTTATTATTTTTTTCTCATTATATGTAATGCTTTTGAATATCATAAAATATAAGGGAAAAAAAAAGTGGAATGAAATAGACATCCTATAAGAGAAATACTCTTCATCCTTACAAGATCTTGGTGGCTATTCTTTTTCTCTCTAATTTAGGTAACCCGAAATATCCCTCTTTGATGAGAATTTTATCATTACCATTTTAGTTTTATTAGATTTTCATATATACCGATTACTATTACTCAGCTAAACCCTCCTCTCCCAATCCCACTATACACCCTACATCATTATAAGTGGACATACTATTTCTATTGAGCTTACTAAGGTCAAGGCAATGATAGATTGGCCGAGACTAATCAGTATTTCAAATATAATTTCTTCGATTTAGGTATTGTCAATAGATTTCTTGAGATTTTTTGCTTTTGCTGCACCTCAAACAGATTAAGGCCTCATTTGGGACGGCTTTCTTAAGAAGCAGTAAGAAAGCCGTCCCAAACGAAGCCCAACTCAAAGTCAATTTAAGTAATGCATGATTTGATTTCTATGAGCAAATTCATCAAAACCTCAAGGATTGCTTAATCCCAATTCCAATTCTCATCATCCCTTCATAGGGGACTAATGTATTTTAGATTTCTAGTGATGATTCTTATTAAAATTTGAGTTGTGCAACACTGCATATTGATATCTTATGCCTCTAGCCAAATGAAAGTGTGTGAGAAAAAATGTCATACACATGACTTAGAGCTAACTACAATTATTTTTTTATATTGAAGATATGTAGATTTTATCTTTATATTGTATAGTGTATACTTTTCATTGATCATTGATCAGACAAGCTTGAAATGTATTTATAACTACAAGTAGTGGAATTTGATATAAATGCAATGGCTTGAGTTTCTATGATTTACAAACTTAGTACCAGCCATAAAAGACTAAGGTGGTTGCAAATATGCAAACTATGTTCCCTTTCCCCCTATCTAATCAATGATAATTAAAATGACCATTCAATCACAATGTTCATATCACATTTTCAGTTGCACAAATTCCATCACTGATGCGGTTGATATAAACAAGAAAAATACTCTCAGCTTGGCTTCCTTAATTTACTGAATGATCATTTAATTTCATGTAATCTTAGAGCTCCTGATCCGCATTTCATGCTGAACATGGAAAGTTTTCAAGTCCATTTTTCATGTAGTGAGACGACAAATCAGTATGACGCAGCTCACTTTGATATGTTGTTTTGGAGCTTTGAGTTTTAACAAAGATGTCTTGAATTTGAATCTTATGTATGTGATGTGTGTGTGAGTTTATCTTGATTGGCCTAAATGCCCCAACAAAAAAGAAATCAATATGAATTTTTAAGTTCTACAATGACTTTCAAAATACCTTAAAAGCTCATGATCAAAATAAGTTTTAAAAAAAAAATCATCGTTTTCTAACACAAGCTCCATCTAAAAACAATCAAATGAACTAAATAGCATTCAAGCATGTGGAAGGGAACAAGATCGATATACAGCAAACAACAACAAAACAAACATTGATATTAAGTCTTTCTCGTACCTTAACAAATCCCCAAGCATTGTATCCGAGTTCCCTTATTACACTCAGAAACTGGAGCATTACCATGCCCAAAGATCCTCCAAATTATTTCGAAATTGATTCCTTCTCCTATTTCACTCCAGAATGCTTCTAACGCAATTTATACACATTATCACTGACAACTTGGAAAGAGAAGGCATAAGAAAGAATTCTAAGTACCAAACTACAGAAGTGCTAGATTCTAAACTAGAATTCAAGAAATAATACAAGGATGGGTAATTATCACCTTGTTGTTAGCTACATACAGTGCAATCAGTTCAACACTTAAGCATTTGTCATAGATGATCTGTATGGAAAATTGTTTCTTATTCATTAACCTTATGGTACCTGAATTGATCAGATGGTTGAGATTATCCAAACAAGCATAAGTAATTACAAAAATAAAGAGAATTTATTCTATGAGAACCTACCTACATAGATATTATGTTGCCCACTAATTTCTTGTGATCATCCGAGCACGTAAAGGAGTTGAGTTGAGCTTGTTTAAGCTTGTATAATAATTTTTTGGGTTTCAGCCTTGGCATCAAAGACTGACTAATAAACACTTGTTCTTACTTCTCTCTTACTAAGGCAGCTCATCCCTGAAGCTTTACACTATATATTTGATAGAGTTTGACTAGAGAGTAAGCAAAGACTCAATAAATGACAGTGAGCCATGAATTAGACTTTCCTATTGATAAGGTTTAAGTGCTTTGTGACAAAATTTGAACAGGCGTGACCAAAACGAACCAAAATGGCATACAAAAATCAAGCTAGCAAGCCCATTATACTATCTAGTTTTTATAATCAAAATGCCACAGCTACTAATCTATAAATTATTTATATTTTGGAAATTATCGACATAACTTATACTAAAAAGATGAGTATCTAGCTTGGAGCAAAAAAATTGATCTTTTGTATGAGCAAAAAAGTGATAAGTGTCTACCATTGCCAACATTATCCACGATGGCTGGCATGTAGCCTACTATTCAAAGGTGTTGCATAAAACCCACAAAAATTATCCCACGTATCACGAGTTTGTCTTACATCAAGCGGTAAAACATTTGAGATCTTATTTGTTGAAAAAGGAAATGATTTTGCATAAAAACCATCAACCATTATAATATCTACAAACTGATGAGGACATCCGACAATGAAGAGTTTACCAGAGGAGATGCCGAAGATCTACGACCATGATTACACCACTCTGTTTTTAAGATATTATTTGTATTTGATTAATTAGTGCACCTTTTCCGTTTTACCCTCACTTGGAGTAGGTCATGTGACCTCAGGGGGCACTTTTGTCTTTTTATTTTTAATATTGTATTTGACTATTTATAGTCCCACCTCCTCTTTGGGGAGGATAATAATGAATATTATGAAAAGAAATTTCTACACTTGTGTTTTGGGAGAGTTCTTGTGAGAGTGAAGTCCCTAGGTGAGGGCAAAGTACTACCCGTCAGCCACAGGAAACGTCTAGGCTCACGGTCCACTCCTCCCTCCCCTTCCAAACTGCCGACCACCTTCTCCGTCCCCTCCACACCGTCGGCCACCACCTCCCACTCCTTCAAAACCGCCGGCCACCACCTCCTCTCCCCAAAATCGCCAGCCCTAAGCCCAGCCCGCCAACCCCCACATCCACCTAACCCCAAGCTACTTCCCTCCCATAGCCGTCGGCCTCCCTTGCCCTAGGTGAGGGCAAAGTATTACCCGTCAACCGCAGGAAACGTCTGGGCTCACAGTCCACTCCTCCCTCCCCTTCCAAACTGCCGGCCACCTTCTCCGTCCCCTCCAAACCGTCGACCACCACCTCCCACTCCTTCAAAACCGCCGGCCACCACCTCCTCTCCCCAAAACCGCAGGCCCTAAGCCCATCCCGCCAACCCCCACATCCACCTAACCCCAAAGCTACTTCCCTCCCAAAGTCGTCGGCCTCCCTTGCCCCAAACCGTAGCCGCCATCCACTTCCACCCTTCCTTGGCTCCAAAATTTCAAATCTAGTATTCAAAACCCTTCCTAAATTAACTCCTTGTATCTTTGGAAACTATTTAAATTCAAATTCAATTGAATTTGAATTTGAATTTTATTTTCTAAATGAGAAACTTTATTTTAGGAAAGTCCCTTAAATCATATCTATTTGAATTTTAAATAAGATTTGATTTAAAACAAACTTTCCTATTTCAAGATTCTAAATAGAGCAAGCCATAACTCCCCTACTTAAAGCTCCCTCCCTCCCACACACACACACATTATCTCTCTTCCCCCCCTTTGGAGCCCTAATCAACCGCCCACCTCCCCCCACCCCTCCTTCCTTTTCCCTCTTTGGACTGGAAATTCAATTTCAAAATCTCCAATCCACTTCCCATTTAAATTTCAGTTTTTAATTTATTTTCCCTCCCTACTCAACCCACAAAATCTGAAATCAAATTCAACCCTTCTCCTAGCCTTGGCCGACCACCCAAGTTTCTCCATCCTTCCCTACGCCTCTTCTCCTAGGCTTGGTACTCCACCTAAGGAAGAAGAAACAAGACATCTTTCGGCATTATTACTCATGAATGTCCGATCCTAAACAAGATCACAACTTCGTATTCGATAATCAAGGGTTCATCGATATCCTCCGGCCACCATTCTTCGACATCGACTTTGAGAATGATCAATCTGTTGAAGGCTATGTAGAGAGGATTCTCTTCTTCCTCGTCAGCACTATTGACCAATAGCACCCTCCTGTCCAATGACGACTTGTTTCCGAATCCTAATAAAGGTGAACTTTTCTTCAAGTCTTTTCTCTTCTAAGTTTTCCCTTCATTGTGGCATCATAAAGGTTATGTTAGCTTTCTTCATTCTCACCAATTATTAAAGAGTTGAGTGAGGGATTTTTCATAATGACGAGTCTAAATGTTAACATTGGGATTTCCTTAAAAACTTTCATGTATTGCAAAACTGATTTGAGTTGATTATTTTGTGCTCCTAACGATTATCGTGTAACCGATTGCCTAATCTATTCATCTCTTTATTGTTTTCAATCTTTCATTTAAAATTGCTAGAGGTTGGATAATTGTGATTACTCTGTGATAAGATTGTAATTTCCTACTTAAAATCAACCCACTCATTTAGTCCTACATCACAAACTCAATCAACCATGCAACAGCCACAACTCATGAAATGGATAATGTAACTATAACAGTTCCATCTAATGATCAAATTTAAGAGGGGAGCAAAAAATAAAAAGGTAAATATGCTTTCCTAGTAGATTATAAGCACTATCATAACTTTGATTGTGGCCATGCAAGTCATGTTTATGCACCATAAGGAGTATAACATAATCTACAATGCATACTAAGATTATCAAGAAGCTTTAGAGGCTCTCAGCCAAAGCAAACAGATGAACTGTAGTCATCGGGATGGACTCCTCAACCATGAGGATCATTTATCTTTACTAAGGGATGCTAACAGCTTGACCTACGTACAAGAGGCACAAACATTGAGGATAGCATGACACTTCATAGTTGAGAAAGCTCCCTATTGCATTTATTGGCCAAAAATACACATGTATGTGCAACAACACATGAGTGCAAGTCTCTTGATGTAGGGTCTATAAAATCTTTATAGTGAATGAAGCAACTTGAAGGTAATGGTGGAAGAATGCTGGGTGGTGGTGAAGAGAATATTAGGGTTTGGATAGATTTGGTACCAAAAATTCTAGACTATCAAAAGTCAAATTTTCCTGAGGAAAAAGGGTGAGAAACTCAATCGATATCTAAGATTTGGGATCAAGGGAATTGATGTTGGTGTTTTTGGATTAATGGAGAAATAGTTGTGATATTTTTAATTTGGTTGCTTGCAACAAGAAATTGTCAACCGATATTTGTCTTTTGGATAAAGCATCTCCTAGGATTAATTAGGGAGTTAGAATATTGGAGTTAAAGAGTTTTGAAGAGATTGAATCTGTTTTTGGGTTGTGGGAAACTAGGATTAAGGTTATGTAGAGAATGTGAGAATTGTGTAGGGAAGTAGGAGTTGGGATTGAAAAAAATAACTAAGGGCTCACAAAAGCTCCAAGGGATCAACCATCAAGATTCTTCACCAGGGAGTAGGTATGATGTAGGATGACGTGCATATGTGATGTTAGTGAATTTGAAATTACACGTTTATGAATAGAACTTTACCAATTCATTAACTTCTCACGTGCTTAAAATAAAGATTAATGCCAACAAGATAGTGATTAAGCTCAAACAATCAATCACATGATAATACTAGGATCACAAATTAATCATACCATGTTAATGTGAGGCTTTCAAAGAGAATCTCTAATTTAACAATTAGAATAGTCACTATAAAGATCCACTCACTCACACTTCTACTATGGGCTATGCAGATATGTCTTCATGATCATGTGATGCCATGATTGAGGAGGAAATCAAAGATATAAAGTAAGAAATAAAGTTTACCATCCTCATGTTTTTTGTTCTTGTTCTAACATTTGCTAGAACCCGGCCGTTGATTGTTTGGTGTTGCCTCTTGTATCATTCAAACCTTGTAATCAACAATTTCTTGAGGGAAGAACAGGTTACAAAGAATAATGGTCAAGGGAGAAGGTGGGGATGTGGCCGACCATAAAGGGTGAGATAAAGGTGAGATATGATTTGGGATTTGGAGGGTAGAATAAGGCATGGACAGCAATTAGGAAATTCTGAATTTCATTCCAGCAATTAACAAAATTCTGTAATTAATTTCTTGTATAGGTGGCATGCAATTGAAGACAAGTAATGACTGCTTTAAGTGGGGTGAGTGATTGGGGGGAAATTGAATTTGAATGATCCTAAAATAAGGAGAGAGGGGAGGGGGCGGAAAGCCTTGATGGAGGGGTTGATTGAGGAACTTAAATTGGAAAGGTTATTATTAAGGAGAGAGGGGAGGGGCGGCAAGGGCTAGGAAGATGGGGTTAATTAGGGGATTTAAAGGAGTTGTCAATTTTAGGATGTTAATTGGGAAAATGAGATTTAGGGCAAATCTCTATTCAAAATTCAAATTAGCATGAATAAAGAAACTTTCCTAACATAACGCTTCCCTTTTTAAGAAAGAAATTTCATATTTAAGTGAATTAAATTTGAATTTAAGACTTTCCAAATTTATGATAAGCCACTTGGCTTGAAATTTTGGAGTCAATGGAAAGAGGTGAATGGTCGGCGGTTAGGAGGGAAGGTTGACCGTTTAGGATGGAAAGGGTGGCCGGTGGTTTAGGGTGAAAATCGGCCAAAAGGGAAGTTGGGAATGACCGACGGCTAGGGGTAGGAGTTGGTCCGGCGGCTAGCGGAAAGAAGGGAAAGAGAGTTGGCGGTTGAGATAAACCGCAAGTCCGGACACTTTTGCGGCTGACGGCTAGTGCTTTTCCCTCACCAAGGGACTTCGTATAAGCTCTCATAAGAATTATCACAACTCACCAAAAAATAAAGTGCTGAAATTTTCTTTCTTCATAATCATCATACTCTCCAAAGAGGAGAAGAGGCCTATAAATAGACGACTTAAAATAAAATATCCAATGACAGAAGTGCCACTTGGGGTCATATAAGCCTACTCCCTCAAGTGAGGATAAAAACAGAAAAATACATAATAATAAAAAAATAAATAAATACTCAGAAATAAAGTGTCCAATCGTAGCCGTAGATCTTCGGCCACTTCTTTGATAAACTTTTCACGGTCGAATGTCCTCATCAAGTTAGCTACTAACCCTTTTTATATGAACTTTGCACTAATAAAAAAAGTAATATTTATTTGATAAATTCAAAAGTATAAAGCAAGGTTCTACATATAGATCTTTTTCAAGTCGAGACAACCTTGGAAAGTCATAGGAACTAATAAAATACTATTGCATATATTGATAACTTGTAATAATATAAAGAGAAAGAAAATTAGAAAAATAAAATAAAATTCAAAGCTTTCAAATATTATTCAGATTGGCTAAATAAGAAAAGTATAGTTGTATTGAAATCAATCATTTTTACATTACATTCATTTTTAAAATTTAATAAGGATCTTAAATTAAGAGGTTGTTTGGTTGGCAGAAAAAGAAATGTAATGTAAAAGGCATGAAATGTAAATCGAATGTAATGTAAAAGGAATATTTTAAAATTGTTTAGATGACTGTATAATGAATGTAATGTAAAGTCCAAAGATGGTGGTGGTCGGCGGCGATGATGTGTGGTGGCAAGTGACAGTGGTCAACTGCAGCAGAGGTGGTGGCCGGCGTGGCCTGTCGAAAGTTGCAATGGTGGTGGTCGATGGTTTGTGATGGCAGTGGATGACGATGGTGGGTGGTAGCCGACAGTGGTCAGCAATGGCGCTTGGTTGTCGGTTGTTAGCGGTGGTGATGGATGACAATGGGTGGTGGCGACCATTGATGAGCGGTGGTCGACGGAGGAGGCAACAACAGGCAATGGCCAATGACAATAGTGGTGGTGATTGGTAAAGTCACGTGGTGGCAGTTGTGGTCGGTGGTCGACAACGATGGTGGTGTTGGTGGGCGGCGGTGACGGGGCATTGGAGGGCGGCGTATAGTATTAGTTGGCGGCCAACGGTGTCAAAGGCGATGAATTTATGGTGTACTTGAAACTCACATAAATCTGAAGAATTTCAAATACACTAAAAATGAACTAGAGGGTGAATTCCAAATGCACCAAAATTTTACACTGCATTTATTTTACTACAAACCAAACATCAATATTCTCAAAACTCTTACATCTGAAATACTTTACACACATTTTACATCAAACCAAACAACCCATAAGTTTCTTAGTTATTATCCAATAATTTTAGAGAAATCACGAGTACTCAATTAGCTTGTATGAAGAATGTTTCCAATCTTGATGCAGCATCTTGATCTGAGACATTATCCGTAGCTTTTATCTTGGTGTTGCATCACCTCCTCTGTAATATTGTTAAGTCATCAAACTAAAAAGTTGGCATTTGAACACCTTTACTAATATGTAGCCAACCCTATGAGTCAATCTCAATGAACTTCTTTATAGAATTACTAGAGACTCAATAAGGATTCAATTACATTTTTATCATCGTTAATCGGTTCATCATGTTTAATTCCTTGAAAAAAGACTACCATAGGTGAGGAAGCAACAAAGTTTTTTCTTTAGAACAAATAGAAGCACTTCAGATTGCATGCCTCCATATTTATTAGGGGAGAGCAGATTCCATTGTACCATTTGAGATCACTATGGAAATTGATGGACATAAACTTAAAAAGATGTATTACACTTCACCTTCAAACTGATGGTTACATAGAGGTTGATGTACAGGATGATGGTTCAAATGTTGCGAGACAAAGATTCTTGAAACTAGAAGCCTGAACAATGGCCTCCCTTACCCCTAATTTTCCTTGAATTGAGCCACACACAAATAAATAGCAATGTGCTTAGATTTTCTACAGCAAAGTTCATTTGATTAGAATTTATATAATAATAAGATTGAAACAATTTCAGGAAGTGATCCAAAAGATCAAACTAGAGGAGAACAAGAATCTTAAAAAGTCATTGTAGAAATAGAAAGTTCATAATGAAAAGCATTATAACGATTTTGCATTATAATATGGATATTTAGATTGGCTGCATCTAGGGAATGTAGGTTAAAAGTTAAGGATAGAAAAATCAAGCACATCCACTAAGAGCCATTTCAAATACTTCTACAGAATGCCAACAATTAATTTCAATTGAAATTATCAACCTATAAGAAGATCTACTCTGCTATCATCAACAACAACAATAACAACAAGCCTTCAATGCAAAGAAATTCAAATCATCCAAGCCTTGGTTGATAAACAATGAAAACGAGGACAAAAAGATGGATCTTGTTCTGGAATATCAAAACACTGAACTAAAGGGTTCTTTATAAAAGTATTACATTTTGTCTAGAAGAATAACTTTGCATGAGATCGATTGCAGACTGACAACATTTTTGTTCAAGGGGTCTAATGAAATTATGAAATCAATTCTTTTTTTAGATTTGAGAGTTTTTTCCTGATTAATTTGTTTCATTGTTAATTGTGACTTTGTGGGGATTGTGATTTTGGGTGATCCAGTCATTAATAAGAGTTCACGTTTTAGATATCTTGGGTCTATTGTTTCGAGTGATGCTGAAATAGATGGGGATATTATTTGTAGAATTCAAGTTGGATGGTTGAAGTAGAGGAATGCATCGAGCTTGTTTTATGATAGAAAAGTCCCCCTCAAACTTAAGGGAAAATTCTATAACATTGTGGTTAGACCTGTAATGCTTTATGGTGCAAAATGTTGGCCATTAAAAGAGAAGCATAATATTAAGTTAAGCGTTGCAGAGATGAGGATGCTCAGGTGGATGAGTGACTTTACTCTTAGAGACAGGATACAAAATGAGCATATATATGAAAAGGTTAGAGTTGCTCCAGTGGAAGATAAGATTGAAGAGAGCCGCCTTAGATGGTTTGGTCACATAAAACGGCGGCCTTCCGATGACCCGATTAGGAAAGTAGATGTATTAGATTCAACTTATGTTAAGAAAGGTAGAGGTATACCTAAAAAAATTTGGTTAGAAAATATTAGAAATGACCTTTCTTTATTAGATTTAAATGAAAATTTAACTTTTAACAAGGCATAATGGAGAAAAAGGATTCAAGTAGCTGACCCCACATATTGGGATAGAGGTTTGATGTTGTTGTTGTTGTTGTATTGTTAATTGCTTTCTTCTTTTGAGATTTAGCATTTATTTACTATTTTTTCCCACCGAAGTCTGAATGATGGGATTTATTATAACTTAGGCAAAATTTGAACCCAAGACATTGGCAACAACTTCCAAGGCCCACTACCAATCGAACTAGCTAGCACCCCCTAATATTTGTTTACTTATTTTGATATTAAATATTCCTTTTCTTACTTATAGGATTCCTTTTTCAAATACTTGCAAATTTATTTAAACTCCAAATAGGGAAAGAAATAAAGAAATGAAGTTTCCCCCTTCAATTTAGCCCTTAGCTAACAAGCCTTTCCTCCTCTTCCACCATAATTTCCTTTGATAGGATCAACAACTGCAACCCTACCACTGACAACCATCCAAGAGGCCACAGTCAGCTTCCCTGCTTCTTCCATTTACTTAAAATACTTATGGTGTACTTATTTTTTGGTATATTTTATCTACATTAAGTTATTAACTCTATTTCCACATCTTATTGATGCACTCCAACTATCCCATTTAATTAATCAAATTGACTAAATTTGTACCATATATTTTTTTCTTTAATAGGTGCTACCACGACCCTCTTACGAATATAATCAGTTAGCATAAATATCAATTTGTTTTACTACACATCCATTTTAAAATTGCCATTTCTAGCACATTCCACTTTGATGTTGGTTAATTCTTTGTTTCCCATGGACCCAGAAAGCAAAATCCATCCACTTGTCAGCACCCAAATTGACTTTTAAATTCTCGCAATATTTTTATATCACTTAGAACATCAGGACGCATCTCCACGTTTTTATTCTCCTTCCATTTGAGGTAACAACCTCCCCATCTTAGCCCCCCATTTGACTCAGTTAGTTATGTCACATATTTATCCTCATTCTTTTCCAAAACTCTCAACTCAAGGCCCAATCAAAATCATTCCATCAAATAATTTTAAAGGTTGGAGATAATTCATTTCTTTCTTTGGTAAGCTTTATAGTTTGAGTTTTATCAAGGGCTCTTTTCATTTCAAACTTGAATAATAAACTGAACTACATGTCAAGAACCACACTCTTCACTCAGATTTTTATCATTTTAAATGATAGAAACTTTAAATAAATATAAAGATCTAGCCATAATTCATGTCTAAGTTGATATAACTTTGTCTATACAGAAAGGAAAAATATAGAGTCCAGTATGTAGAGTTTATGTTTATTTTATAAGCAAAAAAGCTAAAGCATCGGTTTTTCAACCTTCTCATACATATATGTCATGGAAAAGGTGATTTACTACATAGCCTTTGGCAAGACCATAGATTTCAACATTATGAGTACCAAAAACAGAAGACAGATCCATCTAACATGAAAATCCATTACATTAAGGACGTGTAGCTGAATTGTGAATCGAGTGTAATCTCCATTTTCAGAACATCTTGTATAACATCCTAAAGTACAATGAATGGGAACCAAAGTGCTGCTAAGAAACAGTTGACTATTGAAAGACGCAAAAATCATGAAACAAATACAAAACCACACCTATGAAGAGATAGAAATAACAACATCAAAACAGATTGACCAAACATAATCCACCAGGCTATAAACAAAGCCATTTCCTTTACAATATCAGAGCATTTCATTAGTCCGCCAGCAAAAGGAATGCCACCAAATAAATTACCTCTCATCTGAGACAACCCAGCAAGCAGCAATACCAGCACTGGCGACGCAAAGAATTGAATCACCGCAAGACAAACATAGTGGTTGTGTAAAAATACCTTCGCCCGACCATAATCCAAGTCCGGAACCCTACTAGAATGCAGCCGCTGATACCAACACATCACGGGCTCATTCAGATACATCTGAACATTGCTGCGGAGCACCAGAAGCTGTGAGCCAGCAGCTGCCGCCAATGCCCATACTCTCCAATCCTCGAAGCGCTCTGCCAAAGCTAAGGGTTTGACCCAAAGCAGCGGGGAGACGAAGCTTAAGATAACGGAAGTGTAGAGGAGTACACGACCAAATGTTCCACAGGAAATAACAGAGAGATTCCAGCGCAACTGATCGGTACCAAGCCAAAAGGACCGGGCGGCTCGTGCAGCGGGCGTGAAGAGGATCCCAACAAGAAAGCCGGCAAGACAGGCTACAGCAGGGGAAACAGCGCCGGGGATCCGGAAGTCGAAGACAGAGGGCGACAAGCGGATGAGTATGATGAACGCTAAAAGAAAGCTGATCAGAGCTGATAAAAGGCTAAGGCGGCGCTCCGAGAAGCGAGAGGCGGAGCGTTCGAGGGATAGGAATAGGAGAGAGATGAGGAGATGGGAAGCAGAAATGAGAACAGCGGCGAAGGGGATGGCGGCAAAGGGATCCGACAACGGAAAGAGAATGCAGATAGAAATATTGAAAAGAGAAATGAAGGATGAAAGGAAGGAGGAGCGGTAGGTGGCGAAGAAGAGGCGAGAAGGGAGGAGGGAATCAGCCAGGCGGAGGCGGAAGAGCTGGGCCTTGGATTCGTCGAAAGCGAGGCGGGAATCCTTTGATCTGGATCGACGTTTCGGATCGGGTAAGGAGGATGCAATGGCGCCAGGGCGGCGAAGAAGGGCTTTTGTTCCGTCGGCGGCAGCGATGGAGTCGGGATGGATGTAGGTGTGGAGACCTTGGAGGGTTAAGACGGGGAGGTTGAGGAAGTAGGCGAGAATGGCGGCGGTGAAAGAGATGGCGGCGTGGAAGAATATGCCGGAAAGCATGATCGGCGGCGGCGTAGTAGAGTAATAAGTGAGAGATGGATGGTTGGTGGAACTGATGAGTCTGAGTCTGGACCGGCGGAAGTCACGACGGGAGAGCTGTAGACTTGTAGTTAGTTATTTGGTCTGCCGAGGCCAGTAACCCTAAGTAGCTAATATGATAGTGAGATTTAGAGGTAAAGCCTAATCTTATTAATTAAAATGAATAATAACATCAAAAGAGATTAAACAGAAAAAAAAAATTTAAGATATCATAAAAGGGGAGTTGTAGGAAAAATAGAACAAATCAAATATAATCTAAAACTATGACTTGAAAAGTGCAAAAATCATCATAACTATGTGTAGTATCTGAATTATCTAAGCACGGGCCAACACTTGGTTGTCAGTTAGGCCATCCAAGGGAGATAATTAATATCGAGTGCAAAAAGCTTTCATCATTATCCTGTAAAATGTTCCCTAAAAAAATAGGCATCTGAACCAAATCCAATGAGAGGTGATATTGTCATCCACCAAGCCAACAGGTAACAAGAAGAAAAAAATGCCATCCACAGGACCACCCTGGTAACACCTCCTTAACAAGAAATACAATAGACCAACACATCCAAGCTAAAGCCATATAAAAGGGAACTGAGAGGGGTGAATAAGATGCATAACATCATAAAAAGTTCTTCCATTGGATGCCTTAGCAATAATAGCTCCCAAGATTTGGTGGCAAATAGTAGATAAACTACTAATAGAATGCCCAAGGAACCTTGCATTCCTCTCTCACCAGATGAAGTTGTTAAGATAGTTGCTATTTTCATGCTTTACATTTTTGCAACTTATGAAGTTTTGATGATTCCAAACATTATTGTTCAAATGTGTAGTTATCTCCTAACATTTTTTTAGAAGAATTGTATTTGCTCTTGTGTGTACTGACATTTCAGGAAAAACGAACTCCAGACTACGAAGACTTCAAATTAAATTCAGCATGCGATATTTTGTAAAATTTGAAGCTTGCACTTTTCTTAGAAATCAAATTGAAAGGGAGTGATTGTATTTTGAGTGAATAAAAACATACACACACATAAGGAGATCATATAAAATTTATACTGATCGTACAGGACGATTTGCAGTTCGTATACTGGACGATCAGACAGTTATCTCCTATAGAGCATGTGGAACGAATAGGAACTTGCTCGAAAAATTTTTCTAAGTCCTATTCGTCCCAGACGAAATAAATTATCGTCCAGGACGATTGGCTCTCTGGAAAATTTTCGTCCAGATGAAATTAAATTATCGTCCGTGGCGACTGGTTCTCTGGAAATATTTCGTCCAGACGAAATTAAATATCGTCCAGGACGATCGGGTCTCTGGAAAATTTTCGTCCAGACGAAATTAAATTATCGTCCGTGGAAAATTTTCGTCCAGACGAAATAAATTATCGTCCAAAACGATCGGTCCTCTGTAAAAATTTCGTCCATACGAATAAATTTTGGTCCAAACGATTAACCGACTTAGAACAGTTTTCAGCAGTTTCTAGAACCGACCTTGTAATAACCGTTCGTACTGGACGAACTTAGTTCGTACAGGATGATTAGTTGTACGAAGACATTTCGTACACATATTCAAATAGGGTCGTTTCAGATCGTTTAAGTAAAATCGTCCAGGACGATCCACGATCGTACAGGACGATCCACTGCGTACAGAATTGAATACTTGCAGTTTTTGGGCGGTTTTTCTTGTCTTTTGTATAAATAGTCCAAATTAGACTGCCACCCAATCTTTTTGTCATTTGATCTTCTTGCCTCTTGAGAGAATAGCCAAGGAGAGAGTGGAAGAGAGCATTCAAGGGAGGATTCCTACCACTGGAGCGAGAAGGTTTCACTTGGAGTTCAAAGGTAAGAGTCTCTACTTGTGAATTGGGATTACTTCACTCTTTTCCTCCTTCCTTCTAGATTCTTGTGAGAAGATCTGTCAAGGAGATCCGGTTCTCTACCGACACTTGGAGAGTATGAACAGCCGAAGGGTTCTCTGCCCACACTTGGAGAGTGTAAACAGCTAAAGGGTTCTCTGCCCACACTAGGAGAGTGTGAAAGGACGGACGGTTCTCTGCCAACACTGGGAATAGTGTGAAAGGACGGACGGTTCTCTGCCAACACTGGGAATTGTGTAAAATGACGGACGGTTCTCTGCCGCACCGGGGAGTGGTGAAAAGAGTGTGTTGTAAAGGCTTCTCCGCCTTGCTGTGGGTGCAAAAGGAGAGTCACTATTGGTATTAGTGCAATACTCAGAGGGTGCCTCTGGGGAGTGGATGTAGGTCTGGTTATAGACCGAACCACTATAAATCTGGTGTCATTTACTTTACTGTTTTTACGTTTCCGCACTTTATATTTCAGTTTTAAAAACTCTGTGGTTGAAAAACATATTTCTATAAAATTTAAAAGAAATTTTATTTCGGTTCAATAATTTTCTAAAGGGGACTTAAATTTTTTAAACTACCAATTCACCCCCCTCTTGGTAGCCTTGGGACATTCACTTAGGCTTAACAACCTAATTACTAGACTCAACAGAAGTAAATACAACAGCAAGTAGTTAAATAGTACTTTTTTTAACATAAGAGAGAATGTGAGGCATATCAAAAATATATTGAAATAGTTGAAGTTTGGCCTCAGTAAAAACCAAGTGGACTAATGCATGAAATGATAAATGATGCTAAATGAGATGTCATATTCAAATAGGAGGTATGAAGTACTTTCATAAAAGTTGTTGCAAAGATTGCTCAAAGCTTGCACAGAGATGCCTCTTCTTTTAAAATTATTAGCTACTTTTAGACCACCAATAAGCGACAACCATAAAAAATAGGATAAATATAAAGTATCTTTTTTATGCCAGTTGAAGTGATGCCACAAAATAGTATGAGAATCATTATAATAATACCATGAAGTCCTGAAAAGCAAGTGAATCCAAATTTCTCCCAAAAAAGTCATAAATTATATCATTTATAATATCATTTCTAATAGCAATGGGTATAATACCCAACATGTTTCATTAGCCATAGATTATAAAGCATGAGGTGGTCTAGGGCGGTGAAAGAAAGAAGAGTGGTGCCATAAATTTATAAAAGTGGTTTGTCATTGCACCAGGGGTCCCAAAGAAAGGAGAAGTTAGAGGTAGCAGTAATATAGAGATTAAAGTTAGTTTTACTTTTTCTCATTAATCTTACATATATTCTTCTAAAAAAGGAGAACAATGATGAGAAAACATGTTCTAGTAAAATAATTATATGCACACCAGACATAAAGTAGATTGTTAAAAGTGAAAAGGTGTCAGATCAAAGTGCATCCATGAGCATGACTTAGCCCTTAAGTGCTAAGAAGACCCAGACAATCATTATGCTTAAGCAGGAAGGTTTTTGCTAAAAAATATGATGCATCTTATGAGAATTAGTACATTCATGGTAAAGAAAGTTTCATCTTTTATTTAGAAATTTGCAACAAGCCTTAGGAAGAATAGATCCCCTAATCCAGTATGAAACGCAATTCCATATGGTATATCTTAGGTAGTGTAGCCTACCTGCAAAGGATAATAATTTGGCTTTCCAACCATCAAGCCTCGTGGAGTTCTTATGATACTAAGAGTGGAAATTAGAGATAGTGGCTCTCCTATAGGAGAAGGGTATGCCAATATATTTTAAGGGAAAGATAGAAGTTGGGAGATTGAGTATAAAACTAATGAAGGGCATTAGTAGTGTTGGATGAGAAATAGAGGTGGTGCTTATTATGATTAATCTTAAGCCTCAAGTGATGGCTAAATTTTGTCAAAAATTTTGTTGAGAGCAGTAGCATTCTAAGTGGTAGCTTGACCAAAAAGAGGTAATCAACAAAAAATCAAGTGAGAAAAAAGATGGCACATTTTGGTGATGCCCTTCTAGTCATTATTAGTGGTGGAGCTTTCAAAGAGAGCAGACAAGCCATCCATGAAAATACAAAAAAGATAAAGGGATACTAGGAAATCTTGTCTCAAACTAGAGGAGAAGCCAAAATATCCTTCTAGGATACCATTCAAGCACAAAAAAAAATGTACATCCTCAACACATTCTCTAATCCAATCAATAAACCCAGCTTGAAAGGGGTTAATAATTTGAGCTTCCATCCTTTGTATGAGAGAGCTTCTAGAAATAGTATCAAAGGCTTTGAATTCAGTTTCCCACGAAAAGAGCCATTAGGGGGGGTTCTCTTTGAATTCCCCAAGAAGCTTTGAAGCAAGAGAAATATAAGTCGTAGAAACCCTTTTGCTAATAAACCCAGCTTGAAAGGGGTTAATAATTTGAGCCATAAGATTCTTTAAAATTATTTGATAAAAGGTATTACATATGGAGATGGGTATGAATTCAGATATATTTCTAGCGTTAGAGCCATTGGGGATGAAAGTAATGCAATGGCTTCAACCATCTTAAAGACTTATGTAGTATTAATGAACTGCCTTACAAACTAGAGGACCAGTGATCAGCTAGATGTGTTTATAAATTTCAAAGGTAAATCCATTAGGGCCTGTAATCAACACTTTAGGGCTGAAAAAAAAAAAGGATATTCTTAATCTCTTCATCTGAAACATGGGCCATAAGAGAAGAAATCATGAATTGAGGAAAAATATTAACCTTGGGTAAGGGGTTAGAGTTTGAGTGGGAGGCTGCTAGGAGTTAAAAAGTATTTGAAAGTGTGATATAATAGCTTGTGATTTCTCATTTGGGATATTAAATGAGCCCAAGGGGGTGGTAATCTCCCTAATGAAGTTTGCATTTTTCTTAGAGTGGAGTTTCCTATTAAGGTATTTAATATTATATTTAGTTCTTTATCTTAAGAGAACCATTATGCTTTACTTCTTTGGATAATCTAGGAGGACCAAGCAGAGTTATAATGAGTAAGATTTTCTCCAATAGCCTTTGCAATAAGATTGAGAGCATGGTCAGTAGGATTAGAGTCAAGCTGTTGAAGGCGGAGTAACTGCTCATGTTGAAGGGCCTTTATAGTTTGAGAAAGATTATTGGAGGAGGCCCAATTTTGGGCTTTAATAGGCCCTTAAAGACTCCAATTTGAAGTAAATATTAATGATGGGATTTCCAGAGGCAGGTTGAGTGAAAGTAGAGAAAAGGATCTCCCAAAATTTGGGTAATTTAGCTCATTAATTTTTTAATTAGAATCTATGGGTTCTAATCTAATGAGGCCGAGTAAAAAGGATCGAGCACCTTGGGTTGTCAACTCTATGACTTCATTTACTAGCATTATATCCAACTTGAGATGATAGAATTACTAGGTTTTTTATTAAACCAAATATAATTAAGACCAATAGAGGAAATGTATTTGGTGCCAATGTCAGGTGTAAATTGATTAAGCTCCTAAAGCTTGTTATGGGCGCGGGGTTCCTCTCAACTTTCTTATGCAAGAATCTACAGCAATTAAATTCCCCTATAATGATCCAAGGGGAGGAAGAGTTCTCCCTAATTTCCTTCAAGTCTTGTCCAAGAGATGTACGATCAACCATAGAGTTAGAGGTATAGATAAAAGTCAACATGGAATGAGAAAGAGAACCAAATGAAATCTGATTGTGGATGTATTGGTAGGTGGTGGAGGTAAGGGAGAAGGATAAAGTAGAAGCAATCAATTTTAACCAAATTGTACCGAGGTTAGAGAAGGAAAAGTCATCAAAATTGTTCTTATTAATAAATAATTTAGGGGTAACAAAAAATAATTGATTAAAAGCATAACCAACCATCACTTTAGCTTCAAGAATGCACAGAAGGTCAAACTTAAGTTATATGACTAAGACCTTAAAGCACAAGACTTTATTATGGTTGTTAAACCTCTGCACATTTTAGGAGGCTATTATTGGGAAGGACTATGGAGGATGAGGGATTAACCTTTTTGGATAATTTGACATTTGTGAATCTTGTGATCGTATTTGAGATGTGAGGGTTGGTGAAGGTAGGAAGAAGGCTTCAAGTAATTACATGGAGTATTATAAGTTTTTTTTTGGCTAATAAGATGTGGATTTCATGTAGAAGGGGGGAACCATTTGCAACTTGGACTCATACTCGAGCAAAGACCAATCTAGATTTATTCAGTATGAGATTATCAACCGCTAAAGGTTGTGCAATGAAACTAGCGCTTTGGAGATATCATTGGGGTTCCAACCGGAGAGAGAAAGAATGTGGATTTTGATCCGTAATGGGATGGAAGAGAAATCATCGTGTATATGCTTGAAGAGAGGGTACCATTTATGTAGGATAAAGGGTTTGCTGAGAAAGAATCAAGGTCTACCCCCACAAGCTCCAAATAAAAGTCCTCTTTTACAGAGAATTTGAATAAGAAGAAATTGTCACTAAGGGAAAGGGGAGATAGGTTGCCTTTAAGTTTTCATGCCTTCTTGATAGCCAACAACAAAGCCTCCTAATAAGGTATCATCCAAATCGGGTAGCCAACCCGAGAAAGACTCCATTATTCAGAACATTTAGATATTACATCATCCAAGAAGGGAATGATCTTTTTAGGAGGGGGAATAAAGCTCAGTGGGAACGACTTGGCAGAGGAAAAACCTTGGTTTAGAAGTTTCTTCCAATTTAGGCTAAGCAGAACATGTGAAGCATTAGAGTAGGAGGATGCAGTGTGGGTATGAAGCAGGAGAGCGGAGGCAAATCGTGAAGGGTTTAAAAAGAGGTTTGGGCCATGAATGGGAAAGAAGGGAAGCAAAAAAAAAAGGAGACAAGGAGGGAAAAAGGCCTTCGAAGATGCCAAGGGTGGGGGAGAAGGCTCACCTGGGGATAGGGTTTTTACGAGCGCCAAGTTTTTTACAGCTTTGATGCAACCCATTTTGATTTATTAAATGACAGCTTAGATAAATCATTATAGGTTTAAGGTATGTCATATATAAATGTATGAATATGTTAATGATTAAATTTTCTTAAAATTTAAAAATTTTATAATAATAATATCTATTTCACATACTTATTTTTTTGTAGGTGGAAAGAAGAAAATTGGGAGTCTTATTAAGTTTTCAATGATAAATGAAAGTGAAACACATTATACTAGTGTGTAAAAATATCTTTAAATAACCATCTTTGATGGAAAATTGATATATTAAAGATGTCATGGACATATTATGTGCCAATTTAGTGGGCCCTCCCATAAGTTTGTAAATCAATAGCATTGTTAAAGTAAATTACTCTACTATATACTCGTTAGAGACCCTCATATTGATATATGGTTCTTATAAGTCCACCAAATGGAAAATCAATTACAACTTTATCTTCCACAATTGATCAATTCATTAAAGAATAACTCATTATATATAACTAGTGGGTTTTTTCTCATGGGCATGCAAGATTTAAGTTATTTATAGTGCTCATAAGTGGAGACCTAAGGACTAAGGTTGAAACACATATGTCCCATGTACCTTATCAAAATCCAAATTTTATGGTCAAATGATAATTTAGTTTCCTTCGTCATGGGGTGATGATGTGGAAATAGACCTACATGTTTACCACACATAAATATCAACTTATATGAATACCAAAGATGACATTCATCTTCTTCTTTTTTTACAAATAGAAGAAAGAGGAAGAAATGTAAATTAAAGGGTTGAAGCTATTTATGACCCTACTCCAACTCTTTCAAAGTAAGAGCCTCTCTCAAGTCCTTTAATAGGCTATACCCTTAACATAATCAATTGAAATAAGGAAGGCTCCCTCCTGATTAGACATATTTTCTATATTGTTCGAATAATTATATTTAATTAGATTCATAGTTCAACTTCAAGGAATAATCATCATGAACAACCCACTCTATCATCCTATAAGTTTGCCTTACAACTTATGGCCTTCAAAATATGCCTTATGTATTATAATAAAGCTTGGTCATCATCGATCATCATATTCTACAAATCATAGATATCAATAGAATGGTGCACAATTTATGAAAATTCTATAATTAGTCTGATGTTATTTATTATATTTGAAAATATTTTTATTTTTATGTTTATATACCTAAAATTTGTGAATTGGTCAAGTTATAATGATATGTTGGAGATTCTATTATACTATGCATAGGGAGTTATAAGAGCCTAAAATTCTAAACATCTAAGTGTTATGCATTGGGAGTCATAAGGGCCTAAAATCTAAATTATGTATTTGTTGGAAGATATAAGGGCTTGAGGGAAATGAATGTGTTCTATTATGAACAATTGGTGTGATGTGTTTACTCTTCAGCCACTTATGATTTAGCATGATAGAATTATTATTTACTATTATGTAGATACCTACTATGTACCTATTTGATCTTAGTAGTCTACTTAGACTTATGAACGGATGAATTTATTTTATTGTTTTGCTTCATCATTGTTATTTATTATTAAATTGTTAGGTAGGTGGAATGTGACCTACTAAGCTATGGTTGCTCAAGCATGCTTTTTGTATTTATTTTTATAGATACCTACTTCATGTTTGATCTAAGTAGTCTACTTAAACTTATGTACAAATGAATTTATTTTATTATTTTGCTTCATTACTACTATTTATTATTAAATTTTAGGTAGGTTGAATGTGACCTACTGAGTTGTGGCTGCTCATTCATGCTTTCTGAATTTGTTTTAAGTCAATATAAGGGGGAAGTGCATGCTAGTTAGAGAAAGATTCCAAGATCTGAGATATGTGTCATATAGGTATGTTTTGTTAGGTTTTGATAGTCATGACTTTTATATTCTATTCTATGATGTTTGTGCCATGTATTTTTTATAGTAGTTGTTTTGATTGTAAACATTTTTTAGATGAATGAAAAAATTATTTAAAGATGAGTATTTTATTCATTTATTTGAAATAAATTAGTGGCTATGAAGTCTGAAAGTAAATGAAAATTATATGATTCTCTCCAAATAGGTCTTAGGAGTTCTAACATGTTTCAATCCAACACAATATAACTTGTTCTATTGGTGGATTATATCAAGTTAGTCTATGACAATATTTCTATTATTTTATAAATAATTCAACTTCTTGCAATTGGGTTTTATTATTCACAAATATTTTTTTAGTCTTAGTGTTAATTTCATGAATCCTAAGATTTAAGAAATCAACTATTCATGTCAAGTGTTTAATCTTATTTTGAGAAATTGATATGAATTTCATGACATTATTTTTTAAATATATAAATATAAATAGAGAGATGAGAGAAAAAGGGATATATATATATATATATATATATATATATAATGAATTCCTAATTAAAATAACTTCTAGTGAGGAGGGGGTACAAAGAACTCTTATGTCTCTAACTCTCCTTAAATAGTTTAGATTTTCTTGGTAAAATTATTTTTAACTTCGAGCACACTAAATTTTATACACATTTATTATTATGTATGCAATTTTTAAAGAAAAAAATATGCCTAGATCTATAAGCCTAAGTCATTAAGATTTAAATTATTTAAATTCATGCAAATAAAAAACTAATTAATCACAAGTAATTAACATTAAAAATAAAGAAGGCTACCTAAAATTTTATTTGCATAAAAAAACTTGTTCTTTTAAAGTATAGCATTCCATTATCAATATTTTTTTTCACTTTAAGAAAAACTTGATATATTAACACAAGGGATATAGGTCGAATTATATGTAGAGTTAACTAGTTGGATTTTGATATTATTACCATATGCTTGCAAGTAATATGTTTGATATCCTTGCTAGCTATAAATATGGAATAATTTATTTTAAAAAATATTTACTAAACTTAAACTTATTGTACTCAAAAATTTTTTAAAATAGGTCGATCATAAAAATAAAAAAATATATAATTGTCCGAAAGTTTTGATTAGATTTGCTCCTTCCTAGACATGCTCTGCTATCAAATATGATGGTTGTGGATGGCTTTTTGGTAAGATTAATGGATATAAAGAATATATATTTTTTTAATTTTATACTTGAATAAGAGTTTTGGAACTTAGAGTAGACTGATGAGGACTTTCAAATATTTCCTAATTTTTTCAATAGTAGTCCATTTAGCTTAGGATGTAAACTTATGTTATAGAGTTGATTGGAGGAGTTTGAAGGAGTTTAAAGCGATTTTAAGGTGTAGGGAACAATATTTCCTAATTTTTTCAATATTTGTATAAAAGTGTTTAGAATGCTTTTAAGATTATGATTACTAATTTATTGGAGCAAGTTTAAAAGGTGTGAGAAGTAACTTGAAAGAAAATATAAATGTAACTATCTAACTCACAAAAGATAGACAAACTACTTAAAGTCATCAAGTACTAAGTAAATGAGAAACACTTCTCCATTAAAATATTTCACCCATCAATAAAAATTTATAAATTATTTTAGCTCATATATATATATATATATATATATATATATAGAGAGAGAGAGAGAGAGAGAGAGAGAGAGAGAGATAGAGAGAGAGGTATTATAAGACTTTTAAGCAATCATATTTGGAGGAAAAAAGTGGAGCGAAAAAAGGAAGAGAAAAGGGAAGTAATTGTCATTAATAAGAAAGAGTTTCAACTGTCTATTTTCAATGCTTCATCCATAGGAAATCATGTCATAACTGGCCGGCCATGCAAGTTCTTACTACATGCTACCCTTAAGATAAACGGCTAAGAGGTTGTGACCTATCATAACATAAATGTGTGTACAAAATTCATTTATATATGTAATAGGCATCAACTATATAATTATGATGGGCTACAAAGCTTGTTTATCTAAAAGGATCCAACCAAGCTAATGCATATTACCCTAATATTAAATTTTAAAATTGATTCGATAATGTTAAAAAGTTTAAAACTAAATATGTTTTGATAAAATTTTAAAGGTATGAATTGAAGATTTCTCAAAAGCTTTGGCCTTATGTATGGCCTAAACTAATTAAGATAATTTTAAAATTAATTAAAATGGCATGCTCTTTGTTTGTAACACTACAAGAAAGTCAGCACTTTGCAACGGATTTATGGCAGACTTTATAGCGGATTATTTTTTCTAGAAAATAGCGACGAATTTGTGATGATTTTTTTGCGAAGGATTTGCATCAGATTTTCCGCCGCCAATTTATTGCGGAAATTGTGGCTGCAATCAAAGTTATAATATAAATTAAAAATAAATGCTTTTTATTTGTTTTGTCTGTGCGGCCGAGTGGAGAAGGGTATTGATTTAAGAATGGTGTAGGTTTGAATCCCAGGCTAGCTGGTCACGCGGGATATTGCGCGGAGAGGGCAGTGGGTAGCCGATCAAGTTTGGGTAGACGATAGTTTGATCAGATGTGGGCAACATGCAGCCCGCCTAGATTTTTTTTTTTCTTAAATTCCGCCCCAAATCTGTCACGAATCCACCAAAAATTTTTATGGCAAATTTTTTTCGCCGCAAATAATTTTGCGACGCCAAATTTTTGCAACGGAGCAAATCTTATTTTGCGACGGATTTTACTTATTTTGCGGCCGATTTTTCCATCGCTAAAAAGTAACTTTCTTGTAGTATAATCTTAAACAATCCTACAAGTATGATTATGATAGGATGGTCCTTATTATAAAGCAAACCATCACCAAATTATTATTATAAACCAATCATAACCATAGGTCAAGTCTTAAAAGTAAAGATCGACCTACCTGCCCAATCTTGTGTTTAAATGTGGTAAAACACTTGAAAGATGGAAATATTTTGAACTTTTAGAAAGAGCTCTAAATATATAAAGTGCAAGATGAATCCAAATTGAGTCAATCTACTTATAAGGAGGAGAATGGTTACAAGTTTATACCCAAAACCAATAGTGTTTAATTAGAGGGTGTGACTTAATAATTGAATGGCTCAATCAAAAGTATATGATTAAGGCTTCCTTTGGGACGGCTTTTTTACTACTTCTTAAAGCAGCTTTTTAATACATTTTTTTTTAACTTTATACTAAAAAGCTACTTTAAGAAGTAGTAAAAAAGCCGTCCCAAATGAAACCTAAGTAAAGGCAAAACATAAGTAAAAAAGCATGGAAATTTTCAAAAGGTTCCTAATAGGAAAGCACTAAGTTAAAGGTAAAAAGAGATAACTCTACTATGCATTGCATGGACAAAAAGTTTGGTTAAGTTAATGATAATTTTATCAAAATAGTTTGAAGAATATAAAATGGTTGGAGCCTATACATTATACATAAATATGTTGCATTTTGCCTATATTGTTGTTTGTTGAAGCCTCAAGAATAAATTACTACAGGTTAAGATGGAGGAGGCTCATTTTTTAAACATTAATTTATTTATATATTAAATTTGCCCACTCTTAAAAGAAAAGCTTGTTTTACGATTGTCCATATTCAAATAAAGTAGGATGCCACAAAAAAATGAAAGGTTTATAGAATTTCAAATGCCCATTAGCTTAAATTGCTATTAGGAAATAGCTCCTAACTAGCCAAGTGAAATAGATCCTCATCACCATAGTTGCCAATAAATAATTTAACAAAAAGAAATACTTATCAAGCAATCAAGTATCACCACAAAATATTTTTTATTATTAAATTACTGATAAACCATACATGATTCACCAAGGTTCATGGCATAAACAATATCGCTGGAAAAACAACAATCCCTCACCATTATTGTTTTTAAGTTGTAGCCCCTTCGAAGGCTAGATGACACCTAACAATTTAAAATATTAACAATTAGTACTCTTATAATCACATTCAACTCTTATACTATTAATGATATAATGTATATGCATGTGAGTTTGTCTTAATTAGTTCAAAAGTAAAAAAAAAAGACTGTTTCAACCTATTTAAAATTTATCTATATAAATTATGTAAAATAAAAAAAAGTAAGTATATATTGATGTACAATAACAACAACAATAAATATTTATCTCGTCTTTTCAAGATGCTCTTTCAAGTAATACTTCTTCCTTCCCTGATTTGAAGATTTCTATTCATCGTGGGATGCCTTCCTTGTGGATTTCTGAGGCTGAGGTTCTTTCTCTTGCCGTTCCATTTGAGTTCGCGTTGGTTGGGAAGTTTCCGACCCACCGGCCGTCCCTTGAAGCTATTAGGATTTTTTTTTTCAATCTTAAACTCAATGGAGATTTCTCTGTTATAGTGCTCAATTCTAAGAATGTTTTGATTAAATTAGCAAATGATTTGGATTACTGCCGTGTATTTGTGCATCATTCCTATTTTATTAACAATTGCTATATGCGATTGATCAAGTGGTCTCCTTTATTTGATGTTGATGTTGAATCCCCTATTGTCCCTATTTGGTTTTCTTTCCTAAATTTGAGACATCAACTGTTCTCTCCTAGGATCCTTTAAGGTCTCGGTTCTATTTTTGGCTGCCCTCTCAACATTGATCAGGCTATCTCTGATGGTTCTAGGCCCTCTATTGCTAGCGTTTTAATTGAATTGGATGTTTCAAAACATTTTTCGGACAAAGTTTGGGTTGGCCTGGATAATATGGGGTATGTCCAGTCGGTTATTTTAATGGGTCACTCTAATGCGGATTGTTTGGTTTTGCATCCGCATTTGGCGAAGGTGCATAATGTTCCTAAGCCTATTAAAAATGTGGATTCTAGAATTATTGTGGAACCTGGTTCGAACATTGGTTTAGTCCATTCGGTTGCTAGTCCTGTTGTGTCTCCTGCTTCCCTAGGGGTTGGTTGTCTTGACGGTTCTGCGTGCTGTTGTCAATGTTGAGGATTTAGCTGTGTTGCCCGCGTTTGCGGACATTAATTCTATTATTAGTCTACAGGGTGTGTTGTGCCTGCTGAACCTGTCGTGGGGGATGCTGTTGGTCTGGAGGTAGACCTTTCTCATATTGTCCCTACTATGGCTATCATGGTTGGGTCCCCTGCTCCTCGGTTGGTTATTACTGAATTGGGTGACTTAAATTGCGATACTAATCTTAAAGCTAGTATGTCTGGTGTAGATGAATTCATTGAGCCGAGTAAAATGTTGTCCTTCGAGGTTAATTCTGGGGAGGCGAGGAATTCTGTTCCTGCCTCTCCTTGCATGGAGCTGGTGGGTTGTGGTGTTCCCTCTCATGTTGGTCCTGTGGCTCGTGATCTTTTATTTTCCCCTATTAACTTACATTCCCCAGCTTGTCCTTCTTCTAAGTTCGAGGGTGTTCTTAATTTTATTAACGTGCCTATCTATCTGATGTATAATGATGATTTAAAGACTCATGTGGTTAAGTCTAGAAATAATGGCAAAAAGAAATAGGCTTTCACTGTTCTTTTTACTGTTGCGACTTCGGCTTTTTGTGAGCTTTCTGGATGATAATGATGAAGCCTCCAGCTTCCCGCTTGTTGGATCGCTTGGTGGCAACCTGGATGCTTTAGCTGGTTATTTTTTACTTATGGTTGTGTTGGTGCTCTGTAGTTGCTTTCCATGAATGGTCCCTGGCTGGCTCGGTGTTAGTGCTGGGGGCTTCCCCTGAGTCTAGCTTGGTTTTCCCCTGTTTGGTTGTTTTTTTCGTATTTGTTGTTCCTTGGGGTGTTTGCTGTTGGTTGGTCGATCTGTGTTGTACTTCCCTTATGATTTGAATAAAATTTGGTTTTTGTTTATTAAAAAAATAATAAATATTTATCTCACTACATGAGGTTGGCTATATTAATCATTTTTCTCTATTATGCCTTATTAAGAATCACTCTCTCATTTAGATCTAATAAAGAAGTCATTTTAAATACTTCCTATCAAAGTCTGTTTAAGTCTGCCTCTATCTTTCTTAGTATAGGCCGGATCTAAAATCAGAAAGCTGGCATTTTATGTGACTAAGCAGCTTGAAGATGACTCTCTCTAATACTTTAAGTTCTTAGAGTTACTATAATCTTTTTCCGTATGTACTCATTTCGTATTTTGTCTCTAAATATATATGGTGTGATAATAAAATTGGTAAGATTTAATTCTATGTATAATCATATTTTTAATGAGTAATATACATTTATTTTATTAAGATTCACGACAATTCAAATCTTTTTCCAAATTTAGGGGCCCGACCTTTCTTTCATGCATGGTCTTGAAACTCTTCCTTTCTCTGTCACCACAGATATTTGTAAAATCAAAGTTGCCAGCTCATGCGAAGATGCAAGAGCCACCCTTGCGCCACTAAAAAAAAAATCTTGTAGCCCAGCAGAAGAGTAATGGCTGGTTACTCTCGCAAAATCTGTCTACAGCTTTCAAGTGGCCTCCAATAATCTAATTATTAATAACGACAACTACAACAAATTCAAACCTTTTAATAAAGATCTCGAAGTAATCAGCATTATCGTCATTCTTGAGGGCCCAATGAATCAAACTGGAGCAACGTTCAACAACTATTGAATCACCTAATTGCTCTCATTTAAAAAAAAAAAAATCTCTTCATTATAAAATTTTGACCAAGTTTCATAAAGTCTAACAAAAAAATTAAAAAACACTCAAGGCCTACCAGGAATCTTCGCTTCAAGCACTTATAAAGATACCAAACAGGCAGCCAAAAAAAAATCTAACTTTTTTAATCAACCTGCTATGGATTTTTTGCTGCTCCCTTCCTGCAGCACAAAAATATCTGAGATATTTTATCTACTTTCATAATAGAATTTCATAATGGAACAATGGTGAAAGATCTACGTTTATTGCTTGTATAAATGGGACTTGCTGTGTTTGGGAAGAAAGCAACGGTTGATGGAATCCAAGAAGAAGATGGGGGAGGCATGGACAGAGGAGAGGCACAACTTGTACATCAGCTGGTTGGAGCATAACTTTGTTGAGAAGTTGAACCGCCGGCTACAGCCGGAAACTGGCAGCGGCGGCTCTGATGACATCGATGAGATTTCTGAAGGTGAATCTGAGTGTTCGTCTCACCATAAATCAGACCGTTTGTTGACACACTCCACCAAAGTAATGGATGAGGGTTTCGAAGTAGCAGAGTCTTCAGAGTCATCAAGCTAAGGTGATTGGGAGAAAATATGTATTTACATGTTTTATCCATCATTTGGCCATTATACAATGAAGAGAGATGTGAAAGAAATTACGTGTTTCAGGCCAATGCTAAGTGCTTATGTGTTGTATGTGTTAATTTGACTTAATAGCTCATTGTTCCAAAATATAGGTTATTTAGCTCTTATAAATACGCACCTCTCTTACTGTTTTGCATTAGATGAATAAATTTTTTTTCTCTCATTTCTTATATGAATAGTTTAACATGGTGTTAGAGCCAAGATTCTAAGGCTTCGTTTTGGACGGCTTTTTGACTGTTTCTTAAAGCAGTTTTTTAATAAAAAATTATAAAATTTGTACTAAAAAATTACTTTAAGAAAAAATAAAAAAATCATCCCAAAGGAAGCCTAAATATTTATCTCTTTTGTCAAAATCATCATGGCATTTTCCTTTTGTCAAGAAGGTTCTGTGAAGATCTGAAAGGATTTGTGCATCCATTTTTAACATCGAGCACTGTTGCTCAGCATCGTTGCTTCCAGCTAATTCCTGCTATGTTTGACTTCTCAATCTTACATAGAATCGCAATTGCAAACCCATACATTCAAAATGGCTTCAATTTCTTATAATCTACATTCTTCGTGCTTTAATCGGCTTTTATTACCTTAGCCACTCGTTTTAGTTTCACAGCAAGCTTTGTCTTTAGCTTGGTTATATCGACCTTTGGATTCGCTTCAAAAATTCCTTCCAAATCTCACACTTCTTATATAACAAGAGAGAGTGCATGAGATTTTAGATCTTGTGAACTTGCCAAGTCACCGAGATCTTTGCCTTTGAGCTTGCTCGGCAAGCAAACTCATGAACTTGCTTCTGCAAAACCATTCCTAAGCTCATCTTAGCTCACCTCGTTGAAATCACTAAACTTGCCTCGAGTTCAGCTTGCCCCTTAGATTATTTTCTCTTAATTATAACTGTTGTTAAACATGAAAGAGCCTCCAACAAAAGCTTCTCCTCTGATGCCACCTCCATCCATGAACTAATCATTCATGACCACATCAGCAGTCATAAAAGCTTCTCATCAAATCAACCACTCATAAAGCACAACTTGAATGAGCAAACCTATCTCATATGGGATCAATCAGGTATGATGCTTAGAAGTGGAATTAAATTATGATTATCTCATGCATAGGTGCAACCAATCCTCTTGGATAAGCTGCTTAAAAAGTTATGAACATAAATACCTTTAATTCAAAGTTTGAAAAGACTCAAACTTAGATTGTGGACTCAGGAGCATTAGATTATATGAATTGAGATATGTATCTCTACTTCACAAACTAAATCCTTATTCTAAGGAGTACCATAAAATCCTTATTCTAAGGAGTACCATAAAAGGATGGTTGAAAAATCATTATCTTTAATTATAAGTATTGAGAAATTTAACATTTCAGGTCATATCTTTAAACTCAAATTTAAAGTCTCTAAACATTCTTATAATCTCATATCTATAAGTAAACTTACTAAGGATATAAATTTTTGCTAAATGTACACTTGGTCAATGTGAATTTGGATGCAATCTTGCGAAAGATGATTAGCAATTCTAAGGAGAATGGTAATCTCTACCTCATGATTGCCAAAGAAAGTCCCACATTAAAATATGCTAATTATATGTCTTTTTCTAAAGGGAGTGCATGTAACAACCCAAACTCTCAACTATCGAGATATTGTCCATATTGGCCTAATGCACTCACGGTTTTGTCATGTTAGTGTAACTTCCCAGAAAGTCATCCATCCTAAGATTTCTCTGGGATGAGCACACTTAACTAATGAGTTTCATAATGGAATTCATACCATTAAATCAAAAGGCACCTCGTTGTTTAAGAGTTTAGATTTTTTTTACTTAAGAGATTTCACAATCTCCCCCAATTAAGTAAATGACGTCCTCATCACTATCTTTATCCCATAATCATCCATCATATAGATAGGATTCTAGAGGCGGCCCTTACAAGTTCAAGTGGTGACTCCCGTTACATAGCACTTTGTCTCATACAGGGTTCAAGAGGTGGCTCCCATGATGTAGCACTTTGTCTTGTATGATACTTAGTTTCCATCTTCCAACTGATGCATTGTTCTGATATCATTTGTAACAGCCCAAACTCTTAACTATCGAGATATTGTCTTATTTGGTCTAAGGCCCTCATGATTTTGTCATATTGTTATAACTTCTCAGGAGGTCACCCATCCCAGGATTTCATCGGGATGAGCAGGCTTAATTACAGAGTTTCTTAATGAAATTCTGACCATTACACCAAAAGTCGCTTTAATTTTTAAGAGTTTTAACTTATTTTCATTTAAGGGGTTTCACAGTGCAATCATATTATGACACCTACATCTTGGCAACCTAATTATTCCTATCTTATTTCAATAATAAAACTCCAAAGTCATTTCAATGTGAAACTTGCCAACTATTAAAACAGACTCAGAAGAACTATCCTAACCATTCTTATAAAACCACTTAACCTTTCTCTATAATTCATAATAACATTTCGGGACTCTCTCATACAATCGGTATCTTTGGGACAGCTGATTCACATCATTTATAAATGATCACATTATAACTACTTAGTCCTTTTTAATAAAAAAATAAATCCAAAACTTATTATATTGTTAACAAATTCATCTGTTTACATATAATGGATCTTTAATGCAAAATATAATGCTGATGGGAGCATTAAAATATATAAAGCTAGACTGGTTGTAAAAATATTTGATTAAATTTATGACATTTTATATCAAGAAATCTTTGACTAGTAGCTAAGATTAGCTTTTTTCTAGCCATCTTCTTAGTAAATATGGATCTTAATCGACCTCTTCACTAACTAGACATATAAAATGCCTTTCTTAATGGAGATGTTGAAGAAGATGTGGATATTCCTTATGGATTAAAGACCATTGACAATGAAGAAAAAATTTGTAAACATAAAAATTCTTAAATGGCCTAAAGAAATCTACAAGAGCTTGATTCAGGAGAGTACATAGTCACTACTATAAGAATAAAGAAATTCATATCTACTGCTCAACAAAAATATACACGGGATATGCAAACACAAAAATACTCCTATGGATCTTATCAATAAAATTGGATCAAACAGTGGCACTCTCCAAGCTGATAAAGAAAGGCATTAGTGTTTGATTAAAAAAAATATCTCTCTTATATTCATTCAGACTTATATTACTATATTAATATGGTTAATTGATTTATGAATGCTCCTATTAATGAGCATTTTAATATAGTCTATAGGATTATGGTAGCTAAAAGGACTCCTTGAAAAAGGTATATTCTTAAAAATCAATGATAATTTCTGGTGATGTTGTGCTCTCAAGCACAACGTTGCAACTCTCCAGTTTAAACCTAAATTCTATTTTTTTATTTTTAAAACTATTTTTATGATTATCAGGCTATTACACTCTCAGACTTTGTGAATATCAGGGACTTAATGTATTCATGTTGGCCCAATCTGATCCATTTTATAAGCAGTAGCTACAAAAAGGATGCCTAATGTTGTAATATTAGAGAGAAAACTTTAATGACTTAATATTATATATAAATTCAACATATAAATAAAAGGTCTCAAGAGAGTCTAGTGAATTTACTTGAAGAATACAAAAAAAGAAAAAAAAACATAGTTTTTTTGCCAAATTAAGATGTGTCCATAGATGTTTGTCATCTTTTATAAATAATTCGCTTTCCCATGATTAGTTAATTTTTAGCTACAATATAATAGACATAAGTTGTATAGAGCAAATTATGTTATGAAAGTTTAAAGAGCTTTGTGGCGTGGGAGCTATCTTTAAGAGATGATTTGCTATCTATTTAGTCATTCTCCTTTGAGGGAAGACCAGCGAACAAAGTTATAGAATAAATTTTAGTGTTGATTTTAGAAGTTAGAGTTGGTGTGGAGGCGTGCATTGCATTTATAGATAATGAAATGCATTAATGTTATTAGTAGTAATATGTAACAAAATCTATAGGCATGAATGTAGGGAAGGTGATAATGATTGAGAGAGTGTGGTCAAATGATGATAATCAAGAGATCATAGTTTGATAATGATGGTCTAGTATATAGTCAAGCAATAGTGGTCAGAGGTCTGTAGTCAGGTAAAGGTGGTCGAAAGATTATAGTTGGGTTATGGTGGTTGGAGTATCATAGTTGGGGGATGATGGTTGAATGGCTATAGTTGGGCAATGGGGGGTCAGAAGATGGAAGTTAGGCAACGATGGTCAGATTATGGTAATTAACTAATATTAGTCAAAGGAATTAAAGTAGTTGGATGAAGGTAGTCAGAGAATATTAACAAGCAATAATAGTTTGAAGATCATAGTTAGGCGAGTATAGTCAAAAGAATGTGGTTAAAGAACTATAGATGGGGGTGGTTGAAAGAATGTAATCAGGCGACAATGATTGGAGGACCTATGGGCTTCAAAAGGCCCCCATGACATTATAGTAAATGACTAGTTATAGTTGATTATTGCACTCTATATGACCATGAGGATCAATTGAAAGAATATTAATTATATATTATTTCAAATATTTTATATATGATGAATGTGGATCCAAATAGGGTTTATTTTGATTTAGGGGGCTAAGATATTTCAATGGACGAACTCCTTAGGTTAATTATACCCTGGTTGTGTCTGAGAACACTCTTAATTAAGGAATTGATGCTTATGTTAAAATCAATAATGGTTAAAGTAATTAAGATAAGGTGAAGTTAGGAATGAGTAAATGATAAGAAAGTGAGGATGAATCTATCAAATGGGCATGACAGCCTCGTTCAAGATCCCATGATTTCATTATTTTGGGTTTGTCGGTACCCTTAGTCTACTTAGTGATGTAGTAATATGAAGATTGCTATTAATAACGACATCTTTCCTCATCCATGAAGATCTTATATACTAGGGTGTGGTCTTAGTCCTAGGATAATAAATTGGAATTACATTCTACTATTATATGAAGAAAAAAAATCCAAACTAGACTTAAAGTTTTGTGTGATGGTACTTGCCAAAATTGATAAGGTTATCTAATATCTGAGGCTGATGAGTAAGAAAGGAGTGTATCTTCTCCATAAGGAAGAGGCGACACACGAGATAGAGTATATAACTCATTCATGTGAGATCAAGAATATCTAAATATCTTCTAAATGTGATAGATATGAAAAATATGAATATATCCTCAATGTGTATAGAAGATAGGGCAGATACAAACATCTTTTTGATTCAGTAAAGAAGTTATAAATGGTTTAGGCCTTAGGACACAAATCAACATCTATGGACTAATTTAAAAACTTAAATAAATTTGTAAATAGTTTAGATCTTAGGCTGCCTGAAATGAATCAAAGATCCAAGAAATATTAGAAAAGAATGACTTGTAAATACAAAAACTCAAGGAAAAAAAATTCAAAACCCATGGCTCAAATGTAAAATAATATAATTCCAATCACACTTATAACAATAAGCATGTCATACCTATTAGAAAGAATGAAGAAGATTCGTTCTCAAATCCTAGGGTTTGAACTAATCAATAGAAGGACAACCTAGAAGGATGGAAGTAGAAGAAATAATCTTATATGAATGCTAAAAACTTTAATGATCTATCGAGAAGTTTTAAAGTTGAGGCACCTCATTAAGGTATTAATCATAACACAAATAAATTCCTAGTTCAGTTAACTCAAATGGACGACTTCTTTGATAGATACAAAAATGATGATTACCAAAGAGTTAACTTTGTTAAGATGAAGCTAGATGGGCATACTAAAATTTATTGGATAAATACCTTAGTAAAAGAACATAGACAAGGAATAATCACCCTAAAATGGAGAACATCTATTAGCTCATTATATGTACTCCTACTCAGCCTATCTTAATTAGGGTTACAAATAAGAAAGTGAGTACCACAATTATAAGAAGAAAATAGGAAGAGAGAGCACAATTAGTTGCATATCAATCCATACCCTTCTATAATGAGTTAAAGCAACTTATCATTATGGTGCATGAGTTAATAAGAAATTAACTTAGCCCAAAAATAGTCAAATAATATTGGAACATAAATTATATGCTTTGAATAAAATTGTTCATATTTTTATATATAGGAGGAGAAGAAGAAGGACATTGACTAGATAATTATTATTGACTTAGCCAAACATTTATTTGAGGTTAGAGATGGGGTTTAGAAGGAGAATGACACTGGACCTGTAGATGAGTCGCGGCCAGACGTGCAAGGATCACGTCGTCGACTGAAAACCAAGAACCACCACCGGCACAAGCTCCGGATACAGAAAGAAAATGAACCACCACCTGACAGGGTCAGGATACAGAGTCTTTTCACAAGAAAGATAAACTTTGATGCAATCAATCCAATCTGTCTTATTATCTCAGAACACAGTTATTTATATACAATTACCAGCCATATATCTGGCTACACTTACGAATGCTAAACAATGGCTACATTTAAGAAAGCTAAACAATACTAAGCAATCACTAAAAACTGAAGTTTGACAAATCAAAGACAGAGGGAACAGAGTTCTTCGGTGTCCCCAGTAAGCTCCGACGTCAGTCTGCCGGGGTAGGAGGAACTTCAGGTTCGTAATAAGGGGATAGATCAGCCACATTAAACGTAGCGGATATATTATAGTCACCTAGAAGATCAATTTGGTAAGCATTGTCGCCGAATTTTTTTATAATTCTGAACGGTCCATCGGCCTTGGGCTTTAATTTGCTAAATGCACTAGGAGGAAAACGTTCCTTGCGTAACCTGATCCATACTTGATCGCCTATTTCAAAGTGTGCTGCTCGCCGTGATTTGTTAGCCAATTTCTGACATTTGGAGTTGTGCTTTTGAATCAGATCATGCACGTTCTTATGAAGCCGCTGGATCTCTTGACTTCGTTGGCTTCCGTCAATACTATATCTGGGAATCGGCAACTGAGGAATTAAATCCAAAGAAGATAAAGGATTGTGGCCATAAACTACCTGAAAAGGACTATGTCCAGTGGCTTGATTAACAGATCTATTAAAAGCAAACTCGATCTGAGGTAGTATAAGATCCCATTGTTTCAAATTTTTCCCAACAAAGCAGCGGAGTAGATTGCCAAGGCTTCGGTTGACCGTTTCCGTCTGGCCATCTGTTTGAGGATGTGCCGTTGAGCTGAAAAGTAGCTTGGTCCCCAATTTAGCCCATAACGTCCTCCAGAAGTGGCTCAGAAACTTAACGTCGCGGTCCGATGTGATAGTCCTGGGGATCCCATGTAAGCGTACTATCTCCTTGAAGTATAAATCGGCAACATGTGAAGCATCCAACGTCTTGTTGCATGCTACAAAATGGACCATTTTCGAAAAACGATCCACTACAACCATTATGGAATCCTTACTTCTTTGAGTCCGAGGCAAGCCTAATACAAAATCTAGGCTAACTTCAAGCCACGGTCCATCAGGCACAGGCAAGGGAGTGTATAATCCCAACTTATGACTGTGCGTTTTTGCCAATACACAAATTCGGCAACGCCGTATGAACCAGTCAACATCCCGGGAGAGTAAAGGCCAAAAGAAATGCTCCTGTATCAACGCCAGAGTTTTATCCCTCCCGAAGTGGCCGGCAATGTTAGATTCATGGCATTCTTTGATGATAGATAAACGAGTGGATCCTTGTGGAATACACAACCGGTTGCCGTGGAATAAGTGACCTTGTTGACAGTGGTACAATTGATAAGGCCTGTCTTGACATTTCTTCCAGATTGCACCCAAATCTGGGTCAGTGGGATATAAGTCTTTTAACAACTCAAATCCAATGACCTTAGCTTGCAGTGCTTGGACAAGTGCTGTTCGCCGACTGAGTGCGTCCGCCACTTGGTTACATTTACCCGATTTATGTTTCAGACATAGTGGAATGCACCCAGATATTCCACCCACGAAGCGTGTCGTCCTTTTAGCTTTTTTTGACTGTTAAGAAAACATAAAGCTTCATGATCAGAGAATAAAATGAATTCATGAGGCAACAAATAATGACTCCAGTGGTGAAGTGCTCTGACGATAGCGTATAATTCTTTGTCATATATAGAGTATTTTCGTCTGGTCTCGTTCAGTTTTTCACTGAAAAAGGCGATTGGATGTCCACATTGGCTAAGAACAGCTCCAATTCCCACATTGGACGCATCACAATCCACTTCGAATGCACTGTTAAAGTCAGGAAGAGCTAACACCGGTGCTGTGGAGACGGCCATTTTCAGCCGTTCAAATCCTTCCTGTGCCGAAGGGGTCCACTGGAATGGCTCTTTCTTCAGGAGTTCGGTCAGGGGCGCGGCCAAGGAGCTAAAATTCTTTATGAATCGCCGGTAGAAGGAGGCGAGACCATGGAATTGTCGCACCTCCGTCATGGATTGAGGAGTGGGCCATTGTAAAATGGCTTCAACCTTGCTCGGGTCTGCCTCAATTCCTGTAGAAGAAATGAAAAATCCTAGAAAAGAAATTTTATTGGAAAGATACTGACATTTCTTAGGATTTGCAAACAGCTGCTGTTCTCGGAGGAGATCCAGAACACTTTTCAAATGTTCTAAGTGAAGTTCCACTGAAGGGCTGTAAACCAAGATGTCGTCAAAGTAGATGACCACACACTTGTTCATGAGGGGTCGAAATACTTGATTCATAAGTCGCATGAATGTGCTGGGTGCGTTAGATACACCAAATGGCATAACGATCCACTCGTACAGACCCTCCCGCGTTTTAAACGCGGTCTTCCATTCGTCTCCCGGGCGAATGCAAATTTGGTGATATCCACTCCGCAAATCGATTTTTGAGAACACACTGGCCCCATGTAGTTGATCGAAAATGTCATCTATACGTGGTATAGGAAACCGATATTTGATAGTTATTTTGTTAATTGTCCTACTATCAATACACATGCGGAAAGTCCCATCCTTCTTAGGGACTAAGAGTGCTGGAACAACACATGGACTCGCACTTGGGCGGACAAAACCTTTAAGCAGCAGTTCATCCACCTGGTGTTGCAACTCCAGATGTTCATCGGGTCGGAGACGATACGCAGGCCGGTTAGGTAGCACTGATCCTGGTACTAGGTCCATTTGATGCTGGACATCACGTAATGGTGGTAACCCTGATGGTAGATCCTGGACCAACACATCTTCATATTGCTGCAGTAGAGGCTGGATCAATTTAGGAATGTCCAACACCTGGGAATTCTCCTCCACTATGACTAGAAGTAATCCTTGCTGCACCGTTTTTAAAGCTTGTAGAAACAAGGCTGGAGTGGTCATTTGGGCTGGAGAAGTGTCATCCATGCTAGCCGCTTGTGAGGGTAACAACACGATTTGTTGTTGTTTGTGCCAGAATGAATAGGTGTTAGTAGTTCCGTTGTGGAGAGTACCACGATCAAATTGCCACGGACGTCCCAGCAGCAGGTGGCAAGCATCCATGGGTACCACGTCGCACATGGCTCGATCTTGAAAATGCCCTATCGAGAAATCCACCTCACACCGTTTGTTAACCTGAACTTCCGCATTCTTCTAGATCCAAGAAAGCGAGTAGGGCTTAGGATGATCCATCGTGGTTAGCTGCAGCTTGTCGACCATCATCGCGGCCACCACATTTTCACAACTCCCGCTGTCGATGATTACGTTGCAGACTCGATCCTTCACTGTGCAACGGGTCCTGAAAATGCTATGGCGTAACCATGAATCACCTCGTTGCATGTTCAAAGACTGTCTCAGGACTAACAAATTTCCTTCGTCTCCTTGCAAATAGACGGGTTCATCGGCAGTTGTGTCGTCAATTATTGAGTGGTCATATCAGACGGCTTCAGACTCCTCCGAAAGAACAACTACCCGACGATTTGGGCAATTAGAAGCTATATGACCAAATCCCTGACACTTGAAGCATTTTCGTGCGGGCATGGGAGTTTGTGGTTGATTCATCCGCGGAGGTCCCCGAGGAGAAGGTTCTTCGATCACGCGGCTAGGTCCAGCTCCAGTTTTGCTGTTCTTGTTTTCCCTGTCAGGAATACTTTCAGGCATCACATTCCTTTGGAAAGTTTTCTTGTTTCTTGCTTGTTGCTTTTCTACCTTTAACGCCAAACTCATAACGTCCTGGACTGTCCAATAAGGTTGTAATTGTACCACATTGGAGATAGTCGGGTTCAACCCGCCTAAGAAACGTGCCACCGTATGTTCTTCTGGTTCTACCACATCGCATTTAATGGATACCTGTTCAAATTCTCCAATGTATTCTTCTACGGTCGTCTGTTGTTGTTGTAACTGTGTAAACTTTAAGAACAAGTCCTGCTTATATTGATCAGGGATGTACTTACGTTGCAATTCTTTCTTCATTTTGGACCAGGAAACGATCTTACTTCTGCCTTCACGGTTTCTCAATCTTTTCAAGTTTTCCCACCAAAGAGAGGCGGATTTCTTTAATTTTATCACAACAAGCTTGACTATCTTGTCCTCAGGAACTTCTTTGAACTCAAGGATTCGATCTACCGTTTGCAGCCAGCTGATGAACTCATCCGGATCCATCCTTCCGTCGAATTCTGGTAACTCCATCTTGATTCCAAAATCGTGAGGAGACTTCCTGAGATTTCGGCCAGGTACTCTTCTTCCTCCATCCTCGTCGCTTGAGTTTTCTTGATGGAAGGGATTGACATCATCCTCTTCCGTTGGCGGTATTGGTGTCTCTCTCTGCTCGCATCTTGCCAATCGTTGTTGTAGTTGAGCAATCTCCCGTTGCAAGTCTTCGATTAAAACTTCTTGCATCGGTCTTTGGGGATTCCGGCGAGGCGGCATTATGCCGGCTCTGATACCACTTGACACCGGACCTGTAGACGAGTCGCGGCCAGAAGTGCAAGGATCACGTCGTCGACTGAAAACCAAGAACCACCACCGGCACAAGCTCCGGATACAGAAAGAAAATGAACCACCACCTGACAGGGTCAGGATACAGAGTCTTTTCACAAGAAAGATAAACTTTGATGCAATCAATCCAATCTGTCTTATTATCTCAGAACACAGTTATTTATATACAATTACCAGCCATATATTTGGCTACACTTACGAATGCTAAACAATGGCTACATTTAAGAAAGCTAAACAATACTAAGCAATCACTAAGAACTGAAGTTTGACAAATCAAAGACAGAGGGAACAGAGTTCTTCGGTGTCCCCAGTAAGCTCCGGCGTCAGAGAAGGAGATGGAGAAGGAGGTGGCATAGATAAGAGACAAATCCACCTCTATTATATGTACAAATAAAAAGGTGGAGAAGGCAAGAGATGTTAGTCCATCTCTTACTATTATATGTAGAAGTAAGACAAAGTTATTGGATTAAATGTGAAGGAAGAAGAAGAATATGGACTTGATTGGAGACTTCATAGATCCATTAGAGAAGAGACACATGCCTGTGAATTCAAGATCAATTGATTTCCTTTGCCTAATTGATGAAGAGCAATTATCTATCTTTAAGTCTTGTATGTTAATATCGATAAATAACTCCAACGAAAGGGAGCTAGGAGTGAGTAGTGGGAGCATAGTGTTGTTTCAATAGTTAAATATGCCCACTACTTAGCAAGATAATATGATAAGAAATCTATTAGTTTATTGATGGAATGAGTTTTTAAATAGTTGAATACACTTCAATTTTATTTTTTGCTATAACACGTATATTCTTTATATTACCTAATAAGAGAATGAGTATGATGCTACTTAAAGATTTATGAATTAGACATCATTATGTTGGATGAATTATTTGATCATTACTACACATCAATAATTTTTGTGCTAAAGAGGAATGATAGATTCAAGTGGCAAGAAAATGTTATCATGTATGTTACTAGAAAGGAGATTTTTTTTTAAATCATGGCTGATGTAGAACTTGTATATTTTAAAATGAACTAGAACAAAGTACATTGGATGATACGTGACATCTCACCACCATGCATAAAGTTATATGAATTTAACCCCTTACAATCCAATGTATATCTTTCATGCGATGTTAATTTCAATTTGAATGTGCTTTCCTAGATTGCTTAAGATGGTAGGGTTATTTGACAATATGAAAGAACTTTTGTTATACAAATATCCTTGGAAGTGGAGAGGACCAACAAAGATGATGTTCTCAAGTTTGTGGTATGATAAGCTATTTGTTGATTAACTAAACTTTAATCAACATAAGATGAGTAATCACTTGCTTGGAAGAAGTTAGGAGTTAATTTATAATAATAATCTACCAAATAAATAAAATTACTTTGCTTAATTTAAATTAATTGTCCACACTTACATCATTAATATTGCAAGAAATCTTTATCAATAAGCACCTTACTGCTCTTCCAACACAACATCCTTATGATAGCTCTCTAAGGAACTCAACACATCTGCTCTCCAACTCTTGGATGGCTCATAAGCCTAACATTATAGTGATATGATATATCTAGTTACAAACTTATAATATACTAGGTTAAGACATTATTCTTTAAGACAATTGCCTCATAATATATCATATCTCTCTTTAACATTTTTTACATCCTCTCACAAGATTGCCTACCCCATGATTTTTTTTTTTGAAAAAAATACTTGCTTATCTTCAACTAAGAAAAATCAATCTCTTAGTAAAATAACATTATGTTAATCATGATTGACAAAGAATTATTTATAAAGAAATATTAACCCAGCTTCCATACATCATCCTTTTCAATGAACTCTACTATTCTACTCCTTATCATACTATTGAATTCCTTCTCACATGGGTATTCTCCAAATTCCATTATAGTGATCAGAACAAATTCAATAATATCAAATATTATATCCTTGCCTCCAATATTTAACATAACATAATAATCATTATTCTCATAATCATCAACTGTCCTCAATAATAACTGATAAATTAGGCATCAATAAATTTGCAGTTTATGACATTTGAAAAATTGATTAAAGAGAGATTTCTTAGCCTTACCAATCAGATCAGTGGTTTCAAACTATCTAACAACTTTCTCTATTATTCCCAGAGCACTATATATAACCTGCACATTATAATACCTCTTTAAAGGCATGCTTAGAATACATATTTGCATACATAACAAAAAAAAAAAAAAAAAAAAAAAAAAAAAAAAAAAAAAACAAATAAGTCAATTCCAAAAGAGATAATAATGGAAAAATAAAATGAACCATCATTAAACTATGGTCAAACTATTTTCGAACTATGACCAAATTATGATTGAACCATAATTGAATCATGATTGATCCATGTTCAAACACGATGAAACTATCTTTGAATCATGATCAAAACATCTTCAAATCATATGATCGAAAAATCTTGCTACATAATCGAATCATCTTCATCTCTCTTCAAATCATGTGCACAAACTATTTTTTAACATTATTTGAACCTTATTTGAAAGTTTGAATGAGGTTCAAAGATAGCTTGCAGATGGCTAGATTTTGTTCAAAGATTTGATCATAGTTCAAAGATAGTTCTATTATGGTTTGAAGATGCTTCAAAGATAGTTAGATCATTATTCAAATATATTTCAATCATGGTTCAAAGATGATTCGATCATGGTTTAAAGTTGGTTTAGTTACATATCTGATAAATTTATATTAGGTATTGTGATGTTTAATGATGTTTAGGGTTTAGAATACAAATAATATATTTGAATCTAAATAACCAAACGTATCATATTACTAACATTGAACATATGGTGAATAAAGGGATCACAACCAAGAGATTATAATGCAACTCTAAAGCACACTCTATAAATTGCCAAATATTGAGAATGTGGTAGGAATAGGAAGAGTTGATGAGCTACTATAATCGAAGGTTCACGTAACCAGTCAATGAAGGCTTCAACTCTTATTTTTAGAAAGTAGGTATTTTAGTCTGAAATGAAGTTTCAAATCTATTTATCCAAAAATATAAATAACAAGTAGCTAGATTTCTCCAATTATAACTATTCTAAGACATATATAAAATCAAATTTCTCTTAGATGTGTGCTTATATAATTATGTCAATACGCACATACATAAAAATTAAAAAAATCTTATGATACATGCCAGAATTAATTGTTTTTGGTTGTAAACTATGCTAAATATGAAACATAATCTCACACAACTATCTAACATTAGATTAATGCTACCCTCAACATCCATAGCTCCATAATGCATTTTCTTAATTTATATTCTCTTTAATAATCACATAAATATTCATATTTTTATCTTTTAAAATTTAGATAGAGTTTAATTTCAAAATTTTAATAATAATTTATATAAATTGTATTAAACTAATATTAGGGCTACAAATAAACCAAAAGCGAACCAAGTCCGAGCTTGCTCGAGCTTGAGCTTGTTTGCCAAAATCTTGTTCAAGTTTGAGTTTGATTCAAGTTTTAGATCTAAAACGGAATATATGGAGTGTAATTTTAGCAGTAATAGTCCTAGTGAGGGGATTGTGACTTTGGGTGATCAAGTCATTAATAAGAGTACACATTTTAGATATCTTGGATCTATTGTTCAGAGTGATGGTGAAATAGATGGGGATATTATCAGCAGAATTCAAGTTGGATGGTTGAAGTGGAGGAATGCATCGGGCTTGTTATGTGATAGAAATGTACCCCAAAAAACTTAAGGGGAAATTCTATAAGATGGTAGTGAGGCCTGCAATGCTTTATGGTGCTGAATGTTGGCCATTAAAAGAGAAGCATAATACTAAGTTAAGTGTTGCAGAGATGAGGATGCTCAAGTGGATGAGTGGTTTTACCCTTAGAGATAGGATACGAAATGAGCATATACGCGAAAGGTTGGAGTAGCTCCAGTAGAAGATAAGATTAGAGAGAGTCTCATTAGATGGTTTGGTCACATAAAACGGCGGCCTTCCGATGACCCGGTTAGGAGAGTAGAGATATTAGATTTGACTTATTTTAAGAAAGGTAGGGGTAGACCTAAAAAGACTTGGTTAGAAAATATTAGGAATGACCTTTCTTTATTAGATTTAAACGAGAATTTGACTTTTAATAGAACACAATGAAAAAATATTCATGTAGCCGACCCCACGCAGTGGGATAAAGGGTTTATGTTTTGATTTACCTTTATTTTATCCTGCGAGTAAAACTTTATTGATCAAACATAACCCCGACTGCTATCCAAAACCCAAGCTAGGGGACAATGGCCGCTGTTCCTATGCGGCTCGTCCCGCTGGTCTCCTCTCCTTCCTCTTCTCGTCCAGCTGTTCAACTTCCTCCTTCTGGCATCACTGCCGACTTGAACCTAAGCCGATCCTTCCGCGGCTCGGCCTCCCGATTTCGGTGTTTCGCCGGACAGACCGACTTCTTTACGAGGCTTGGTCGTCTGATAAGGGAAAAGGCTAAGAATGACGTCGAGAAGATATTCTCCGGATTTTCGAAGACCAGAGAGAATCTTGCCGTCATCGATGAGCTGCTCCTTTACTGGAATCTCGCCGACACCGATCGCGTTTTAGACGAGCTCGAAGAGGTTGCTCCCTTCTCCTCCTCTTTTGCAAATGACAAGCTTGGTAAGCGGTTATCCGTTTCTTTAGTAGGCATTGCTGGTATCTGATTTTGGGCCAAAGATTTCCATGAAGATTGTCGACAGTCTCAGAGATGATATCCTGGCTGGAAAACTCAAGTCGGGAAACGAAATAAAGGTTGTGAGTTTTTCTTCTTTCTCCAAAATGATTTTCTTTATTTTTCTGGAATTTTCTGCGTACTCTAATGAAAGTATGTCTTTATTTAGGAAGCGTTGAAGAAGAGCGTTCTTAATCTTTTGACAGGAAAAGGTGGCAAGACAGAGCTCCAGCTAGGCTTTAGGTATCATGTCTCTCTCTAATGGATAAAACAGTTATTATTTGGTCTTTTGATGGGGAATGTCTTTTCAGGAAGCCTGCTGTAATCATGGTTGTTGGAGTTAATGGAGGGGGAAAGACTACCTCTCTAGGTAATGCATTCTGATAACACAAATTTTACTCCGTTTTTCTTTTAGATTTTTTTGGCGAACTCCACGGGGTACGTCCATTCAATCTAGTGAAACTTATTGGTGATGAAGCTTCTTTAATTATGGAGATACAAAAAAAAATTATGGTTTTAGTATATCTATGTTTATCATCTAGTATCTTTGATAGGAGATATATGCATCGACCCCGCCCCAACTTCGCCACTTTACCTTTTATTCTTGATATACGCACCAGTTGTTTGTGATGTTAAAAACCCTTTGATTAAATGATTTAATCTTAATGGTAACTGCCGTACCATACTTCTTGTCCAGGTTTCTTCCTTTCCTGCGCATGGTTGTCCCTGCTATTAATGAAAAAGTATTATACTGAGTTAAAAAAGTGAGCACATCTGCTTAAAATCCTTGGAACTTCATTATTTAGCAAGCATCTTTTGTTGCTGTGCCGCTTCCCTTTCCTTTTATAGCTTCCTTTTCTTGAAGCCTCATAGCAGATGAACTTTTAGTGCAGGAAGTTAGTTTTTCTAGCTGGAAGTGTTGTTTTTTTAAATGGTTAAGAAATTACTCGTCTAAACTCCTATGATGCTATCTTGAAACCGCCAACAGCAATAATGGTTGCAGATATTTCTTCAAACTCTTTAAGTTTTTTTTTAATGGATATATTTAAATGAAGTAATGAGTAATTTATATATTCGTATCTATTTGCATAGGAAAGCTTGCTCGGAGGTTGAAGAATGAAGGAGTAAAGGTGAGGTTGAAATTCTATTGTTCTATACTTCAATTGTACCAACGAACTAAATTTTTGCACAGTCTTTTGTATAAAATAGCTTTACATTTATTTCATTAATGAAGCAAACTTAGTTTCTTTATATGATATTCATTCAATACACAAACAAAAACCAGGTTGACTTGGGGAAAGAGAGCGATCATTTGAAACCTTTACAGCTCCCCTGAATATTGTATACTATTTATTTTATGCTAAATCATATCCTACATAATTTTCTTTTAATTTCAGGTACTGATGGCTGCTGGTGATACGTTTAGAGCAGCTGCTAGTGAACAGCTGGAAGTTTGGGCTGAGAGGACTGGATCGGAGATAGTCACGGCTGAGGGTGACAAGGTTAAAGCTCCGTTAGGTGTGTATGCATATTAAAGAACACCAATTGATAAGTGAGGAAATATTCTCACAAGCAGGCTCTTTTTGAAATATATGAATCAAAATTTTCATTGTTATTTGAAGCTGTTTGTGGATAGTTCTTTCACAGGCTGTCAAGAAGGGTAAGGAGCAAGGTTATGGCGTTGTCCTGTGCGACACATCTGGACGTGGGTGTCACTTGTTTATTTTAGATTGTTTTATTTGATTTATATAAATTTACATTGTAAATTTTGATGCGGACAATAAAATTTTCAGGTCTGCACACCAATTACAGTCTCATGGAAGAGTTGGTATCATGCAAGAAAGCTGTAGCTAAAGTTATTCCGGGTGCTCCTAATGTATAATTTTTCTCTTCTTATTTTCTATTTCTTTTCCAATTTTATACTTAGTAGGAAAAGGCTCTTAGTTACAGCATTTCTTGCATTTCTTTAAGTAACATCTTAAAGATATGAATATAACATAAGGCACTAGTTTGTGCTGTGTGTCTGTAGTTAATAGCATGCAAATTGGATGATGTAACCTAGGATTCTCTTCAACATTTAGAGAACTTTCCAAAACATTCAAAATCAAACTTCCTGAAATATGAAACGATTCCAAGGAATATTGGTTTCAATGAGCATTGCTCATTGAATTTTGAGCCTTGGATGCCACAACGATGTATTGGATTGATATCTTGATGACAACAATTATTTAAGTTGGAAAAGTGGTGTTTTTTTGGTTGTCGCTATATGGAGTTAAAATATGTTGGAATGTTGTAGGCTGATAGATATTTCTTTGAACTTTGATGGTAATATTTTCAGCTAATCTGCAGGTTTGACCTTCAAAAAGTTCTAACCTTTTGATTTTTCATTTGGGGTTGATGAATGTTTAAGTTTAATTGTAAATATTTTTCTTAATTATCTGTAAATTTTTTTCTAAACACCACTGGTTCTTGAGCCATAAATTTCATGTTCAACTGAGTCAGTTGCATTTTAGCTACATTAGCATTTATAAATATGTTACTACTTTTCTACTGATTATTTGTTTTTGTAATAATATGCTTTTTGTTTGTTTTCTTACACTGCATAATAATAGTGTCAGACATGTACAATGAAGTATATAAAATGCACTCATTAGATGGGCATATAAAATTTGTTTAGGAGAAATAAATGGATAACAGGTAGGCCTATGTAGCATAGATATAAGCTATTCATAATAATTTGCAAAGAATATGTTTATTACTCCTACAATACCCCAAAAAAAGATTGAAAACTGAGGTTTCATAAAGCTAATAAAAAATAACTAGGATAAGGCTAGTGATGATGACTTACACCATATAATATTGTTGCATTGATTTGCACATCGTCTTATTTTTTTCCTAGTTAAATTTTTTTAATTTTAATGTTGGTGGGTTTGAAGTAATGGTTTGTTGTCTCCAGTGTAACTGCGAAGCTTCATGCAATATGTATGCTCTTATTCAAATTATTTTAATCATGTGCTAGTTACTTTTGACCATTTTGAGTTGTTTTTTTGCTTTGTTATATTGCTTTCTTGTTTTGATTGATCCACCGTTTCTTAGTGGCATTTCTTGCTAGGATCTAGGGGTATGAGTCATGCCGACTCATGAGTTGACTCATACTCGATATAACTAATGGCTCATAAGCCAAGCTTAACAAGCTAATGAGTCAAATTTGAGCTAACCTCGACTCTACTCGCTAGCTCATGAGCTTGCTCTTTTAAAAATATTAATATAAAATAACCTATTAACATCAAGACTTTAAGTTTAAAGTTATTAAAATATTTAAAAATTATACCTCATTTTCTTAGATCAAGTGATTCATTATTTTTTTTTTCTATTTTCTCATTTTTTAATCATTTTATTATAATAATTGCTGGAATTATAATCATTTTATCTCTTTTATAATAAATGAGTTGATTGTTAGATGACTAAAACTCGTAGAATGAAGCTCGAGCTCAAGTTCAAACATGATTAATTAATCTAATTCAAGCTCAAGCTACAGGTGACTTGAGCTCAGTTTGACTTGTTTAAACCCCTATTAAGATCTATCTCCCTCATTTTCTTTTGGTTATCAATGTCAAATTTGAGATTCTTTGGATAGGCTCTTTTTATTCAGGACAATGCTTTTTCCCAGAATGATACGCTTGATATCATGGGTCATCTTAGCTTGCTTTCTTTCTTTTCTTTATCACAGTATACCATTGCATGCCAGTTATATTTCTGCTCTATTGTGCTTGTAAAGTTTATAGTCTAACTATAAAGCTCATTGTAGAGATTGTACTATTTGAATTGGTATATCACATATCATGATAACTTACTGAAATTTAATTCAAGGAGAAGAGGATTATTTTCTGCAGTATGGTGGATGTCATTGAATCAATCCATGTACGAATCCCACTGAAATTACAACTAGGTTGCTTGAATTAGTGAAAGGAAGAAAAGACTCATGATTTTTGTTAAAAGCATTTATACTCAGAATAAATCTTAACTTATTGAGTAAACATGAAGTAGTATTAATATTCTTTTGAGTAAAAAAAAAGAGGGTAAATTAAATTTGAGTTCTTGAGGTTAAAAGGTTGCTTCATGTTGGTCCATTTTTTAAAACTCCCTATTATGTTGATGTAGGAAACTTATATTTTCATCTCTTGCATACATCATTAGGGGTACCACATCTATTGGGTTATGACACCCTTCTCTTGAATATGCTTTGTATGTAGCAGGAAGTGTTAGGGGGAAACAAATGAAGAACACTTATTCCCTATTCAAGCTCTCACAAAAAGAAAGATTTTAAGTTTGAAGCAAGCAAGAACAGATGAGGAGGAAGGTGATTTCAGTGAGTTTAAATTATCTGGTAGACCAGGAAGCAACAACAGTAGTAGGAGTGCTAGAGCTCCTAAAATATTAGAGGAATTAGGTTAATGTGTCATACTTTAAAACTATGGGAGCGAGTTATGGAGCATAGCTTGTGGCGTGATACTAATGTTTTTCAAAATCAATTTGGATTCATGTCGGGTAGGTCTACTATGAAAGCCATACATTTATTGAGAGTCTTGATGGAGAAATATAGAGAGAATAAGGTGGATCTACATATGATATTTATTGATTTAGAGAAAACAAATGATAAAGTTCCAAGAGAAGTGCTATGGAGAGTTCTTGAAAAGAAAGGAGTTAATAATGCTTATATTCAAATCATTAAAGATATGTATGCAGGAGCTATTACTTGTGTTCAAACACAAGGTGGATTGACCAAGTATTTCCCAATTTCGATTGGGTTACATCAAGGATCAGCCTTAAGCCCATATCTTTTTGCTTTATTCGTGGATGTTCTCACTAGACATTTGCAAGAGGATGTACCTTGGTGTATGCTTTTTGCTGATGATATTCTTCTTGTTGATAAGACTAGAGAGGGAGTTGAAGGTAAACTTGAATTATGGAGGTCAACCTTAGAGTCTAAAGGTTTTCGCTTGAGTAGGTTTAAAACGGAATATATGGAGTGTAATTTTAGTAGTAATAGACCTAGTGAGGGGATTATGACTTTGGGCGATCAAGGCATTAATAAGAGTACATGTTTTATATATCTTGGATCTATTGTTCAGAGTGATGGTGAACTAATGAAAGTTTATGGGTTACAGATTATTAAGCTACATTATTTATTTTAAAATTAAAAATTAATAATTAAATCTGTAACTCATAAACTCAAATTAAGTAAAACTAGAATTATAATTTTATTTATTTTTACTACTTATAGACTGTGATGTATTATCATATATTTTAGTAATTTTAAATTGTTAATTTTTTATTTTGGTTAATTATTGAATCAAAATTGTAATGTTTTTATTGCTTAAGGACAAACAAAAGTTTAAGTTGAGGAGAATTTGATAAGTATAAATAATGTATTATTTTATGTGTTTTATTTTCAACAAAAATGTGTTGTTTAGTTGTGTTGTGCAGGAAAGATACAAAAAATACACAAAATTTTAAGTCTCATCTAGCGCCGTGGTGTCGAATAAATTAATGCCTCAGTGCCATCGAAGGCACCATCGAAGCGCTACAACATTGACATGGCAACCCCAACTTCTCTATTGGACAGTGCCACAACATCAAAATGGCCAACTTTGCAGTGCCATGTTCGCTGTCTTCAAGCGTCGCAGCGTCACAATCTATCACGTCTTGGCACCAAAATTGTCATTATGATGTCATAGCATTTGAAAGTTAGCAGCACTGTGCTGTAGCAGTTGTAACTTTCAAATAACACTATATGTTAGCCAAACAATGCGATTGTTCACTAAGCAATTGATCCACGTCAGCCTATGATGCACCGACACAGACACGCGACACGATATTTTTTAAAATATAGGACACGGGTGCGGCGTGGATACAACATAATAATTTTTTAATATAATATATAAAAATTAAGGTGAAATTATATTAAAAATGACAAGTAATAATAAATTAATGTCATGATAACTTGTTTAGCTTATAAGATAAAGATGCTTAGTACAAAATGTCTAGTACAACTACAAAAATATAAGCAAAATCATTTAGTAGGTTCAACTACTCAATAGAGAGAATGATATAATTAGATTCAGAGATTGGTCTTTGGCCTTTAATATCATCATCATTGAATATCATTGCTTCCAACTCTGGTTCATCTAGAGAAAGATTTGCAACCTCCAATAATTCCATATCATCAAGGCACTCAAACTCATCTCCAGCAACATCCCACATCTTGTTATCACCTGTCATATAAACTACGGTTTTCTTTGATAGAAGACGAATATTTGTATGCACATAAACTAAATCTTCAGCTCGTTATGGAGTTATTTTATTTCTCTTCATTGATTAAATAAATGAGTATGTGCTCTAATTTCTCTCACAACAGGAACATGATAATACTTGAACAGGAAGTTTTATTGCTATTGTTTGAAGAAGCGGTGTTGAAGCTCCATGAATCAATCACCACATTTTTGGATCCATCCTCCATATTTCAACCAAAGATTCTTAATTACCAAACTCTAAATATCCAAAGAGCTTTATAAGTTCTATATTAATTTTTCTTCTCCTCATTTGGAAAATATCGTTTCAAGCATATCTTTCTCATATTTGAAATTTTTAAATCTTTTTGTGATGAGATGCTTTGAGGGTCTTCTTGAAGTCATTATTTACTTAAATACCTTCAAATAATACAAAACATATAAAATTATCTGTTCATTTATCAAAAAAATTAAATTAATTTAAAAGATGAATACAAATGTATCTTGGATTTAATGAATGAGCCAAACAATGCAGAGGTGTGTTACTTTTGCTCCACCTATTCTCAATAATGATATAGACAACGTTCCAAAAATTTGAGTCTTATTCATATGACTTTCTTTCATGTTTGTATATAATTTCTTTCACTTTTGCTAATATAGAATCCCACATCTCATAAATCAAATGTAGACATGTTTATCTATGTCAACCTCTCTCAACATATCATAAATTGGATCAATGAAAGACAAAATATAATCTACATTATCCCACCCTAAATCATCAAGACCTTTTCTTTAACATACAACACCTTCCCAACATCATTTTCTCGATAGCAAGACCACTTCTCACTAATTATCATAGATTGAAGAGCATTTTTAATTTGTTTGAATATTATCAACATGATTATTACAGAGGCAAAACGAGTTTTAACAATAGTTAACATTCTCAAGTGGGAGAAATTATTAAACATTAAAAGTCTCATTGAATGGTTCATAATAAAATTTTTGATCAGAACAACATCATCTGCAATCACTGTTATCCAATGACAAAATCAGCATAGATGATTTTATTAGCCTCTGTATTCTTTGTTGCATAAATATTTTTTAGTGCGAGATTTAAAGTGTGCACATATAGGGTGTCCAAAACATATGAGGATAAGTTTGCTCAACTAACATTCCTACAGCTCTGCATACCGGTGCATTATCTATAATAACCTGCATAATATTTGAAGCCCAATCATAACCATCACCTTTTTAATCAAATTGACAATAAAATATTTATCCTTGTATTCTCCTTCCACAGCTTTAATAAACTAGTGTAATTCTCTATAACGACCATGAAATTAATGAGTGTCTTCTTTGAGGATCTGTCCAATCATCACACACCAAACTAACAACTTTTTTCTTTCCACACTCATTTTGTTGGTTCAAGTAATGTCTCAATATGTGCTCTTACTCTTTCCAATAATTTCGATCTTAATGCATTATAGCTAGGTGGAACATATCTTGCAAGGTTGTTATTATATGCAAAATCGAATGCATTTTTATAATAAGGATTTCTTTCAAGGTTGAAAAGAAGTCCCACTGAAAAAAACATCCTTGCTATTTCACTATCTAATTCCTCTCGCTGCTGCAAGTTAAAAGCTTTCTCTAAATTACTAGTGGCAACTCATTTTCTTTTTTTTGTTTCATATCCTTCACTTCTAAATGATAAAAAATGATCAACTCTCACAGATGAGGAAGAAGTGTGGGATGAGCCATGAGTAGATGACAAATGTATCTCTTTAGAGAGTGTTCTTTTGATCCTAGATTCAGGTTCATCAACTTGTATGTTCAATTCAATCAACTGCGACGTAGTAATCTTAAGACATTTTAATTCCATGGCCAATAATCTTTAGTAGATGTGCTTTCAACTTAGAATATGATCCTTTGTAGATGCCACCACAATAATTGCATTTGAATGAAACATTTCTCCTCCTTCAAAAGTTTTTCCTAACTTTGTAACATGAATTCATAATGACTTATCAATTTCTACAAATGGCTCTTTTGAACCTTCGCCTAATCCACTCCCACCAGCATTAGAGCTCATTTTGCTTTTAAATGTACTGCTTAAATAGAAGAAATAAATGCTTAATAAAATCAAGATCTATTGTGACTCTTAACTTTTGTAAAGAACGACTGAACAACTTAAAAAATGATAGAAAATATAAGCACCATACATTGTAGTGAAATTATTACATTTGTAACTTAAAAATTTTAAATGACAACATGCATTGTAGTAAAATAATTACATTTGTAGAGGCTTGGATTTAGATCTTCGCGCCTAATGAATCCAAAGTCTTCAATCTCAATAGGAAAGATAATACCAATGTACAAAAATGGGAAAAATACCAATTTTGCAACAATCTAAACAAAATCCATTAAAAAAATTACTAACAATAATAGGGAAAAACTATAATAAGCTTGCAATGGCCCACAAACTCAAACTCTATTGACTTTCAAAGACTATTATTAACACATCATGACAACAAATATAATATATGAAATTAGCTTTTATACCTTAAAAGTGAGAACAAAATATACATATTTCATAAAACTAGGGCAACAAATGAGTCTCCAACAAATGCCATTAGAGAGTAAAAATCATCAATGAAAACTCCAACAAATGATTTAGGCATTTTTAAATATTCTCATTAGAATACTTTCCGAAAAAAAAATCAAAATCATGTTAATACTTTCAACATCCAAAACCCAAAACATTCAAAATATTTTCATAAAAAAATAAAAAAAACTTAAGAGGGATACCTGCTAGCGGTGCGACTAAGAAGAAATAACGAGAAGCCTCGGTTGCGCGTCGAAATGACGAAGAAGGAAGTCTGCTCGTGGTGCGACGAAAGAAATAAGAATAGTGAAGCCTTGGTTGATGCATGACTACTTAGATGACATGCTCATGGATTTATGTGGGCATTGCACAACTAGTAGATTAGAACAATTTCGAAACAAAATTACAAGCTATTTTCAAACGACGATTAAAACAAATGAGTGGATCAATTGCGTAGGCTAAATCACATGCTTCGAGTTTGTGCTATCAAAATAATTGAGAAAATAAAAGCAATACAGAATAGTAGTTTTCAAGTTAATCCCTAATCTAACAACGAGATTTAGGATGCATAGAAAGTACGCTCAATTCCTATGAATTTACTAGGCTTAGCAAGAGCACTTGGATGAGTCTTTGCGATTACAATCAAGCCAACGAGAATTTAGACCTCCAAGAAATAAGACACAAGTGAGATAAGAAACCTTTGCCAAAGGGATGTGGAGATCTTCCACTCAAGGATTTCGACATGCTCGTTGATGGCTTCCGTTAGAACGCACAAGATGCCATCCACGTCCTCTTCAATAGTATGTTCAATCTCTTTCTCCTTGATGATGTACTCATATGTCTTGTGAAGAAAGAAGATTCTCTTGCTTTGTGGGAGGGAAAGGGCCAAATGCTGGAATCTGAAATTGGTTTCAGATTCTTGTAAGTAGATTATGAAAATTTAGTAGAGAAGAGCCAAGAGGGTCCGGGGAAAATTCAGCCAGCAGCAGGTATTGGCTTCCAACTCTTCTCACGAGGAGATCAAGCACTATGGAGGAATTTCTAAGGAGATCCCAATAGGAAGGTTGGCTGTTACGGGTGAGAGGAGAAATCCAGAAATTTGTTTCCTAAATCATAATGAGAATATAGGAAATATTAAAGAGGTGGACTTGAAGAAAAAAAATCAGCTCAGGGGATTTCTTTCCAAAACCCAAACATGGAATAGGAAAGAAATAAAGAAGGTTTGATTTTGAAATATTTCGGCCAAGAGCAACAGAAATAAGTTGAATTATTTCTAAATGTACTTAACAGGTAATTAGGAAATAAATCCCGATTTTGCTCATATGATGGCCGGCGGCATCCAAGGATGAGGGATTTGTGGGGAGCAATTAATGTTGATTGATTTGGATTTAAATATTAGGAAAGCTGTTTTAAAATCCTATTTGAATTTTAAATTCAAATAAGTTTTAATTAGGAACTTTCCAAAAATAGCTTTCATAAATTAGGAAAGATTTCGAATTTCAAAATACATAATTTTGAATTTGAAATCAGCCCAAAATACGTCCACCTAAATTAAGTAATATTTTGAGGGAAGGAAGGAGTGGGAGGGGGCGGTGGCTAAGTGGATGGAGCCGGCGGCATGGGTGGAGGTGTAGGTGGTGTTTTGGTGGGTGGAAGGGAACGATGATGGAGAAGTAAGGTAAAGAAGATAAAACCACGAACCCAGCCGTCTCCAAGGTTAGTGGGTGATACGCCAATCTCCCTCTCCAAGGGATCTCTCCAAAGCTCTCCAAGAACTCTAAAAAAAAAACTCTCAAACACAAGTGTAGGAAAAAATCTTAATAATCATCCATTCATCCCCCAAAACAAAGGAAATGAGGCTATAAATAGCCGGGTACAAAGAATCAAGAAAATAAAAGACCAACTTGCCCTTTGGGCTTACATGCGACCACTCCCATGAAAGGGGTACAAAGGGAAATAATAATGACATCTAAGCAAATAAGAAAATACATACATAAAATAAAATACAATCATGACTCTGAAATACAAGGACTCAATCGTGGCCGTAGATCGACGACCACTTCTCTGATAAAACTTCCACGCTGATCTAATGTCCCCATCATTGGTTGCGTGCTAAAATGATGAAGGAATGATCCTTGCTCGTGGAAATGCCAAAGGAAACACCTGCTCGCGCGGAAACAGCGAAGGAAGGGAAATCGGTTGCCTTGGATGCTCACCTCACACGCCCTAAATGAAAAAGACCACGATTTGGATTGCAAAAAGGTAGGGCTTCGGGCGTTATACAATGATATTTATGTTATTTTTTAAATTATTAAATAATTGGACACTCGTGTCCGATTTATTTATTTAAATATAACACGCCATAGACATGTCCGACACATGTCATTGGCATGCCGAGCACGCGTCCGTGTCCATGAAATGTCCGACATTGCATTTCTTCTTTAGACAGAGTGTCAGTGCATCATAAACATCAGCAAGCGCCACGACGGAGCTAAAACAGTAGCGCAACGGCGTTAGTTCATTTTCTTGGCGCAGCAGCACTGATCTTTCAAGCGCCGCTGTGCCAATTACTTAGTTTGTGTTTTCCTATAAATAGTCATTGTATTATGTTTGTGAGAGAGTTCAATTACTTGTATAATTTCATTACTTTTTAGAGTAATTTTTTAGATCTCTCTTAGAATCAAATCTAAGAGAGATTAGAGAAGTACTATATACAATTATTTGAGTGTTTAGTCAGAGTTTGTTTAAGTAACTCCGTATGTTAAGGAATGAGTGTGAAGGAGATATATTAATCATTCATGGTGTATCATTCTCTTGTATTTTCATTCTTCAATGATTTCAATAAAAAATAGTTTGCTTATCTTTTCTTCTATGTCTGACTAATTCTTTAGTTTTAGATTGATGACGTGTAGAACATATTAAGTACTAATGAAAATTCTTGTGCTCTAAAGTTACATGATATTTTCAATATTATTCTGCTCTTTATTGAATGTACATAATGACCATATATATAGTTAAAGCCTAGTATGATCTATAGCTTCAACGGAGGAGTGTAAAAACAACAAGGAATATTAAAATAATATATTTGCATACTTCGACATAGGATGTATAATATATTATGTTCTTAAGGACATGATATAACTGTAGGAGGTTAGCTGATATCCTTTTCACCCTTACAAACTCGACAAAGATCAAGGAATGCATATGCTCCGACTCACATTAAAAATAAGAATTTCATTAGGAAAAATATGCAATTTACATTCATTAGTCTAAAACACTTTATTTAAATATTGTATCCATTATTTTATTATTTTTATTCAATGATTGAATCTTCACATCCAACAATTTTATTTAAGTAGGATAATTTTGCAATTAGAGTAAACAAAAGTAGTTTGTTGAAAATCATATTTCCTCTTGGATTCGACATTTTACTATATCACTTTATTACTTGATTTGACATGTATACTAGGGTATATTAAGTGGAGTTTGTTATTTTTCTATATCAAAGAAAATCTAAGCATTGTATAGGGGAGATATAGCCTTAAACATTTTTATAATTCAAAATTATACTCCAAAGTAACTCCTCATCAAGTTTTTGGCACTGTTGCCGGGGAACAAAATGAATTATATTTTCATCTCTTATGTACATCATTAGGATGAGGAGTAATAAACACCTAAATGATGAAACAAGCAGGAAAGTAAAAGCAGCATAAATATAAAAGATACTAGGATTTAATGTAGAAAAAATCGAACATAAGGGAAAAAAATCGCAAAACAACATTACACCAAGAAATCCACTGAAAATTAGGAGAAATAAGTATAGATTTCTCATCTCTCTCACTTTCTTCTTGCTTTTCTTATCTCATGCACCATTCTCCAATATCCAACACTCAAAATATAAGAGATAACCAAGTAAATAACCTGAGGGACGTAACCTTTCAGTAAAAATGAGAAAGAAAACTGTCCAATCTGTCTCGCAGCGTTGTGGCGTCAGGTTGAAGCGCTGCGGCGGTTGAACTTTTTTCTTGATCCATTGCAGCTCCATATTTATTTCGCTATGGCGTTCTGCTCTCTGTCGTTCAGCGCAGGGGCGCTCAGGTACAGACCACTGGGGTGTTATTTCCGAAAAAAAAATCGAGTGTAAAACACCCAAACCAAAGCAAGGGGTAACCCCTCGCCCCCTCTTCTCTTGTAATTCTGTTTCTGTGAGCTTCTTGATGGTTGTCCCCAGGTCTTTCTTTTGCAGTCTTTTCCTTTGAAGAGTATCAAGTGTTGGCTCCTTGGATGCCAATAAGGTGATGGTCTCTTGTACGAGCCTACTGGGCTGCTGCCTCTCATTTCTCTCTCCAGGTTCCTCTGATCCTCAACCAATTGATGCTAGCTCCATAGCCTCTCCGAAGTCACCAGGCGTCATCACTTTAACTGTCGCCCAGATTTTTGGTTTCAGTCCTTTCATGAAGTTCCCCTCTAGCACGGTCTTAGAAAGACGGTCCAATCGGCTAGCAAGGTACTTGATCATCTCCCGGTACTCTATCACTAATTCAACTTGTGTTAAGGCGAAGAACTACTCGTAGAAGTCTCCTCCCCTGCCGGTTCAGAATCATTTTAGCAAACAATCCTTGAACTCCCTCCAACTCCGTATGGGTCGTCGCATGTCCCTCCACTATTACCAATCCAAATCCTTCCCTACCAAACATAGGCCATCTGCCGTCAGTCTCTCCTCCTATGTCAACTTGTTGACAATAAAGTACATTTCCACCCTGTAGATCCACCCATGTGCATCATCTCCCTCAAAAATAGGCATCTTCAATTTCCTCACTCTTAGATCTCTTCCGTCAACCTTGCTTCCTCCAAAATTTTCCATTCCCCTAGTGGGTGGTTCCCTAATTGTGCCAATCATCTCTCATTCTCTCACACCCAAACCTTTCATCACAAGCCCACCTTTTCCCTTCAAATTCAGCACACCTTCGATCATATTCAACCCCTTTCCTTTCGAATTCGACACCTCTTTGATCATAATCAAGTCATCGTTTTTCAAATTCAACCCCTCTTCTTTCAAATTCAACATCCCTCCACTCATGCCCAACCCCCTCACGCCTCTCCACATACCCTTTACCCGACTCCTCCCTAGGTAGCCCTAGTGGAGGCATTTTTTCTGTTCCCTCCAAAATCTCCACCCTTGATCATCCATTCGTTTGATCGGCTTAGGATTTTCCCCACTTCCTTGGCTGTTGGCGCCTTCCCTCACTTCTGACAGCGATATTTTGGTATGACCCTCAAGCACTTTCTTCAACATCTTCTCCAGGATGGAAAATTTCAAATCGAATTTATCATGGATGGCTGAAATATCTTTTTTTAAATCTGAAACTTAACTTTGAAGATCTGAAATTTCAAATTTCATTTGTCCGATCTCCCCTTCCAATACTTATACTTTTCTTCTTGCCATAAGTCCCCGAATCTTTGTTAGACTCGAAAATTCGGATTTCCACCACAAAAAACAACAAAAACAACTATTCGAATGAGAAAAGCTGCTGCAGGAATCAGCCCAAACAGCCACCCAAACAGGCCCGGACACCGCTCTGATACCAATTTGATAGAAAACACTTGAAGATCTTAAGAATTTCGCATCAATCTTTGGAAAACAGCAAAAAATCTTTGCAGGAATCCACACAAAACCAGGAAAAGAGTATATGATTTGTATTATTTGATGAAATAAAAATTGAAAATACCAAGATACAATTGATCCTCTATTCGAGAGGAGGATCTATCTCATCCAAGTCTCTAGACGCCACTAGAGCCCCAAAAAATCCCAAGAGATCTCAAATTCAGCCAAATTCAAGATGCCCTAATCCTAGGAAAACTAACTATTTAATGCACACAGTCCAAAAGGAAATTTCTAAACAATCGATACATTCAAATTTCCCTCCTAACTCCCTTGGAATGACGGTTCGGTCGGTGCGTACGTGAGAGGTGGAACTCTTCCGTCTCTGTCCGTTAAAGGGCCGGCTGGACCGGTCCATTGGATTGATTTAATAGAAAATTATTGCAAAACCTTAACTAATTCTTTCCTTATCCTTTTCAATTTGCTCTCCTTGCTCAATGCGCCTTAGCTGACACTGAAATCAACCCATTAAGGCCTACACATGGTTTCCCTTGCCTTGGCACGATGCCCTCATTTTCCCCTCGCTTCCTTGCTCAATCAGCCTACCATTCTCTTTCTTACTCGCTCTCTCTCTTTGATCTCCCGCTCTCTTTCGGTCTCATTGTCTCACTCACCCCCATCTCTATCTCTATATCTCTCTCCCTCTAGATTACACACAAAAATAAATTTGATCCCGATGGCTCGATTAAGTTTTAAATTTATTCATAACATTTTAAATTAGCTACATATTTTAATATTAATGTTTCTTAATTAATTACATTACCGCTCTATCTATTTATAGACTGCTCTCATATCAATTCCATATAGGCTTAAAGATCAATTTTAATTTTATTTCACAACTTACATCTGCGGTAGGAAGAGAGGGAAACCTGTATATTCCTATCACAACAACGGATACAATCTCCAACAAATAGGTGGAATTCATGACGCAGAAGTGGAACCATATATGAGGATTGAGGAGGAATTATAGTAACAACTGGCCTGTATAATGCTCAAGTGTAACATAAGGGACGCAACAACTAACTCGGGAAAAAAAAAATAGAAGATGCAGCCGAGGAATAATTGTAACAGCACACAACCCTGATGGAAACCAACTAATAAAATCAAATAAATTTTGCTTACATCATTGATTGATATGATGCTTCCAATGAAAATAAACTCGTAGATTTATATCTCATGAACTGTTAATTTTTATTTGTAGATTTTTTTTTTAAATTTTAATTATGTATCAAGTAATTATTATTCTTTATCATTTGTTGAAAATATATTTTAAGTATATATATATAAATAAAAATATTAGTCGCATACCAATGATCGAAATGTTGATTTTGCTATATTTTAGGAGACCTGTAAATTGTAGATTAAAGCTCATGGGCCTACAAGTAAGACGATCAAAACAAGAGGGACCTGGACTAGTTTAAAGAATCCAGAATTTTAGCTATGATAATCAATAATCTAATAATTTGCTTGTGAGATTATTAAGGGACATGTGATGAGCAACGTGGGACCATGGCTGGATTTATTCCTTCAGTTTGGAGGTCTGGTTGAAGAACTCGTTGGGGATTATTGATTGTAATTTGTAAACCATAATCTTTTTGCTTCAATTGGATGGACATGTCTAGTAGCAACTGTTCAATAAAACATCCACTATTCATGTTTAGAGGGACTAGTACATATTTATTTTTTGTTTAAAAGAATTCAAATATTCTTATGGTTTTGGCTTTTGTTCTTACAAATCAAAACTAATTGTGAAATTCACAGGAGATTTTGCTCGTTCTGGATGGGACAACTGGTTTGAATATGCTACCACAGGCTAGAGAGTTTAATGAAGTAAACCTCTTACCTGAAATGCTACCGAGTCTTTCTCATATTTTTCTTGCTTATGTTTTCCTACAATTCGGTCTCTTATGGCTATTGAATTTTTGTTATCAGTTCAATCATTCGGAGTATGTAAAACTTCTAGTATTTGCTGATTCTGTGTGAGGATGTAATCTAGTGTTTTACAATATATTAGGGGGAGGCATTTTAGTCCTAGACTGTTTAAATTGTCTATATAACCTCTCGACTGCTCAAATATAATTCCCATCGTTAGGATTGTTATTTAATTTGATGAAAGTTTCACATCATGCATGTGTAGAGTGATAGTATTATATATATAAATAAAAAATTATAAGAACCTCCTTTTTTGAAAATACCCTCATTCCTCGCCTCATCTATGATCTTTACATGAAATTTCTATCAAATTAGACAATGATTCTAATTTGGGACTATTTTATATCATATTTGAGCCATCAAGAGGTTAAATTGGACACTTTAAAATGACCCCAACAAATAATCTAGGAATTATTTTGATCATTTTCTTAGTCGAAATCTACAATGAGCAGGCTATGAATGAAGCTTGAAGTTATACCACTTCAAAGCCAAACTGATCTATTAGCATTGGGATTAACTCCATTGCTTATGTCAAGAGGTGATTATGTCCTAATGACATTAGATTATTTTACACTCAAGACTTTGATGAACTTTATTCTGCAAACCAGCTTATTAACTCTAAAACGACGAGTTCTCAGGTTTGTGCTTTTATCCATCTATATCAGATATGCCTGACAACATATGCACCCTTGTAGTTTGGTTACCATGCGAAATACCTGTTTTCTGCATATTCCGATACATCCCAGTCAGCGCAAATTGGTGTCAGAGCCCGCAACTTTTTTTAGTTTCCCCTGTTTCCAATTGCATTGACTGCCTCCTGAAGAGATTCTTGTTATCACTCGCATCAGCATAAATAGGAATAAATTGGAGCTTTCAAGAAAAGTTGGGCCCAGCTTGATTACTTGCAATGCCATGGGAACACGTTTTCTACTGGCAAATTCATCTTGAGGTGGCTCCTCTACCTTTTTGTGAAAGGACCACTCCCAGCACTAATGCAATTTTGAATTAGATTATAGATTCTAGTACTGCTATTTGTGAACTCTACGATCTGTGGTGGAGATTAGCTGTAAGTTCCTGTTCAGTGACTGGGATGGGACTCTGCATTTTGGCATATCGTTCCGCAATTTTTTTTTATCATTTGAGCTTATCCAAACTTCTCAACAGGTTGTTGGCGTTACTGGTTTAATCCTGACTAAGCTTGATGGTTCAGCTCGTGGTGGTTGTGTGGTATGCCCAACGTTTCTTTTTCCATTTTTCAGTTTCTTGCTGCAAAATGTTCTCCCTCCACATGCAATTTGAATGTATATTAAGGTTTAAAATATTAATTATTATTAAATAACTAAAGGAATTATGAGATTAGTTATTAATTAATTAATGTTTGATTAAGATCATTAAAGGCCCATAATATTTAATTATGCAATTTTGCTTGATATAGTAATGCAGTCAAGAGTTATCATTTTATGTTTTCTTTATTTTTTACTTGTGTTTCTAGTTTTTTTTTTCCTCTAGTGACTTTTTAGTTTTTCCTCTCGACTCTTCATTTTCCCTGTTGGCCCCTCGGTTTCCTAGCTCTCTCAGTTTTCCTGCTATTGGCTCTCGGTTTTCCCTATGGCTGTTTAGTTTCCTAATTGCTGGTTGTTCGTTTTTCCCCTTGCTGATTTCCTATGCTAAGTGCATTAGTTTCATATTATGAGGGCTGTCTTGAAAGGTTTCTATTGACTATTTTGATGGCACATTTATGTGGTCTATTTAATACAATTTCTCCCCTTATTTCTCCTATAAATAGTGATTGATTTCCTTTGTGAAAAAGGAGACTTTGAAGAATTTTTGAAATGTGATAATTCAAAACCTGCGGGTTTTTTTCTAGCTTGCGAGCTAGCTTGTTCTCCCTATCAATCTTATATTTCATCTTGGACTTCTATCCATTAATCTCTTCGCGATTTTCGTTCCACCTTTATTTTTCTTCTCTAAAACTATTGTAAGTTTTAAGTTGTGTCGTGTCTTGTTTTATTATAAGTTGGAAGTTGTGTTGTGTCTTTGTTCTAATATAAGCTGTAAGTAGTATTGGTACTGTTTTATTGTTGTGTTTGTTTGCATTATTTAAGGTTTATGTGAATGAAAAAGGAAGTTTGTTTTTATTTGCATTCCTAGACCAAAGTTTATCCTTAGATTGCATCATATAGTTAAATTGTAAAAAAATTAAGCATTTAAATTTTGACAAAGTATTTATTATTCTTAATCATGAATTTATTACAATTTTAATTAAGATAAAATGATTTAAAAATTTAATTTAATTTAATTTTCACTAATTAAATATATTTTAATTATTTATAATGTTGATTAACTTAAGAATAATTTATTAGTGATTATGATTTTTATCTTAGATATATAACACTTGAAAAAGAATTGATTATAATAATTATTTATTTAATACAGTTATGTGCTATAAAATTTATGGCAAGAAAGTGTTTAATATTTTAAATTATACAAATATTCAACATGCATACAGATAGAAGTTGCAAGAATGACAATTTTGGTGTGGAAAACATAAAAAGTTGAAAAAATTATGGTGCCTTGTCTAGTTGTAATAATCCACTATATAGTTATAGATATAAGAATATACCTTTCTCCATAATTGAAGAAGATAGGAGTACATAATTGAGAACAATTGCCTGATCCCTGGTTTAAGTATTACATAAGTCGAGTGTCCACTGGCTAACAGTTGAAGTCTAATAATGTGGCTGGATGTTAGTAGTCAGATGATAATAGTTGGACAACAAGCGTTAGGCCATGGTGGTGGCGATTGTTGATGGTTGTCATTGATGATGATCACTAGAAAATTCTATAGAGTTATTCAGCTCTCCCAGCTCCTGAACCCCTTTGGCGTACAAAATAGAGTCTTTTTTATAGCTTTTTTGTAGATGGGTGCTTTAGTAAATTTTGGTAGAATCTAAAACACTCCATTGAAAGACTCATATTAATCTCCTTGATTATATATTTTTATTTAGAGCATTTGAGTACCCTAATGATATCATAATTGAATGATTTTGAGTTCGATGGATTTGTTTTATTGATTTTCTTGATTTGATTACAATAACATAATATTTGGAGATTGTTTGGTTCTCCAATTAGTGTCCCAAAGGTTTAAATTATGTTTCATGTGCTTGGTTTGATTTCATTTAGAATCATATTGGGTCACTTACAATATTGATGGGTTTGTTTAGTTGAGATGTATAATTTGATTATAAGCTTGTTGAAATTAGAGTTCAGATGGTTATGAATTTAATTTTAAAAGTTTCCATTTCAAATATTGTCTTGAGATTATTCTAATTAATTGAATTTTCGAGTGACATCATTTGTTTCCTTGTTTTAGAATGCCAAATATTATATTATTTGAAAATATATATTAAGCATTTGAAAAAATTTACAATTCAATATTATAATTTTGGAATAATTACAAGGCGTGATTGCTCCTTAGATGCAACGTTGACCTTATATCGGGGTTTGTGTATCTAGTAAAAACTCTTTAATTATAAATTTAGCTTTCTATGAAGTTGTCACATTGATTGGAGTGAAAATTGTTAGAAAGTTTGTTCTTTATTCTTTAAATTTGTTTGAAATTGATCGTTGAGATTTTGTTGGGCTCTAAAAATGAAAAAATTGATCTTAGGATGCTGAAAAATAATTTTGGTGATCCAAAAACACTTGAAATGATTTTTTTGGGCTTGAATACAGGCTTGATTGAACTAGGTTAGGAGGCGGTGCTGGCCCCAGCCAGTGCCACTTGGCTCAACTCGCACCTGTCAATAGTCTTTTGTATATAGATTTAGGTGAATTTTCTCTCTTATTTTTTGACAGAGTTTTCCTCTTTTTAAATTTTTTTTTGTTCTTTTTTTTTTCCTTCATTTTTTGAAATCACTAATTTATAACTTCCAATCATTCCTCTTCAGGGGGTGGGAAATTCAATTCTCCTCGTCTTATAGGTTCTGATTTTTTTTTCTTAAGAGAAGTTTTCCACTATTTTATATAGGCAGTGCGTAAATCCCCAACTATGCTTCAGTAAAATACTATCCTAAGTAGGTGGTGTATCCATTTGATATGCTTTAGTGCTCAAGGAATTGTTCTTTATAGTTATGGAAAAAATTTAGATATATCAATACTTTATTTGTAGGTTTTGGTTCAAACTTTTTAAGGGAGATTTGATGTTACCTTGTATGGGAGAAACATTCTCCCTTAAGAAACTTTGATGCTTTCTTTAGCAGGAGTACTAAATAACCTACAGGCAGAGTTGCGATTGAAATTCAAGGTTCTTAGTCTTTGTGGTGGAGCTTTAGTTTTCTTCTCGGAGGGGTTTGATTATGTCTGTTTGAAATGGCTGGATCTGAAAAATAAAATTTCAACCTATTTCGAATTTTCTCTCCAGTGGGGAAGTAATTATTATTAAAATTTGAAATAACTTATGTAAAATATATGGGTTGATTCAGTAGTGATAAACGAAAATGATTTTTAAGAAAGCACTCTTCATATAATTTGACTTTCAGTTTGATAATAACATTTGATGCAAATATTGGTTATACCAAGTAGTAGCGTTAGGGTTAAAGCTATTAGAATCATTTGAGATGTGTTAACGATGAGATAAAATTTGCATCGTTGCTCCTAGCTTCAAGTGGGAAGAGAGTGCTTGTTGGAGTTCATGTAGGAGTTTGGAGTATATTGTAGAAGATTGTGTTTTAGCATTATGTGAATTCAAGTTTTGTATATGGCTTTGAAATGTTTATTTCAAGTGTTAATGATGTTTATAATCAATTTGTAAAAAATAATGAAGTCTTCATCTTCGTGCAAGAACATTTCAAATTTATAAAAACTTGCTCCTAGAAGAGATTTGTCTTTTATATATCATTGAGACATACTTCACTAATAAAATAATAGTTGAATCTTTTTGTTAGTAATAAGATATTACTCACTTGTAAAATATTGAGATTAATTTTTTAGGACCTTATGGGGTTTGTATTTTTTGAGTTATTTTGATAAATATATACCTTCTAATGCTTGAGTCTTTTAGCCTTCTAAGATTTTTTTTGCATTGAAAATTTTGTATCTTTTGAGGCTTTTAGGATTTTAAGATATTATTTTTTCATAAATAAAGAAATGTACCTTCTAAATCTTTTAGCTTTTTGAGATTTTTGGAGAATCAAAGAAATATATATTTAATGAGATTTTGTCTTTTGAGTTTTTTAAAAAATTAGAGAAACCTACACCTTTTATAACTTATAGCCTTTTGAAGTTTTTGGAAAACTAAAGAAACTAATACTTTATGAAGTTTTTAGCTTTTTAAGGGTTTTGAGAGTTGAAAAAAATTGTATCTTTTGATGCATTTAGCATTTTGAAATTTTAAAGAATCAAAGAAAAACCTTTTGGGAATTTTCTCCTTTGAGGTTTTTGGAGAATCGGTGAAACCTATATTTTATTAGGCGTATAGCCTTATAAGTTATTTTGGCTAAGTGTAGATTATGCTAACCATTTGCTCTCATGGAATTTTGTGAGGATTATGTCCATTACTATCTTCCCATCGAGGTTACTCGATGTTACTTCATAGGTGTGCTTAACATGAGTTTTGAGTGGAGACCTTATCTGTTACTTGCTCTCATGGAGTCTTTTAGTGATGACCCTGTCCACTATTAACTTTCCATCAAAGTTGCCTCATAAGTATGCCTTGTAGTGGTTTTTGTTAGAAGTATTGTTCTTAAAAAAAAAGAAAGATTTAATTGATATTTAAATAAATTTTTACTTGTAGGATATATCTCTATTTCCTAGAGTTCAGATATAAGTTATTTATAAATTTTAAGAAGTCAAGTTATTCGTGATTCTATTTGATGAAGAAGATCAATGTAAGAGCGGATTATCTCTCGCATCAATGAGTAGAATGGTTTAGAGTAAAGACCTCTAAGAAAGACATCTCGCAGTAATTATATATTTATTCTTCAAAATTGATGAGCTTTGGAAAAAAGCATTTAAAATATTTTTTAAGGATCTCACTCTCATTTTGACAAATTTCTAAAATATTATAGGAGTCAATGGTTTTTTGATTGAACATAAATTATTTGATGAAATATTTGACTAGATCATTAAAAGTATGAATAATTCTATTAGGAAGAGAATAGAATTAGATGTGAGTTTATTCTTAAGAGTTGTGAGAAAGACCTAATAGAAGATTATGATAAAGGTTTGTTGAATATGCATGATGATTTTATAGTGATCAATATGCTCCTAGGAGTTAGAAGTTTCATCGTATGGATTAATTACAAGCAACTTAAACTATATTTGAATATGATGTAGGAGAATTGTTTTAGTCAGTGGTGAAAACTCTGTAGAGATGTGAGGATTTAATTTTTTTTTTCTCTCAAAATAAGATACTTTTGAACATGACATTGAAACTCATCTTTTATAAAATCATGAGAGGCGTAAATATGGCGAGATTCAATTTAAGTCCTTTAAGGCTATCGGAAGATTACTAGTCAGTTGAGTGTTAGATCTGTCCAACTGGTCCACGCGGGACCGACCTAGGCGCAAACGAGGCAGAACATCTCTGCCTCCTGCTCTAGCCGCGCGAACTGCAAGCTTTGCGGGAGCCAAATAGGAAAGATTTTTGGGGAATTAAGAGGGAAATTTGAATGTAGGGACTGTTTAGAGATTTCCCTTTAATTTGTATGCATTAAATACTTTGTTTTCTTAGGGTTAGGACATTTTGAATTTGGCTGAAATTTGAGATCTCTTAGATTTAGGTTTTCTTTGGGCTCTAGTGACGTCTAGAGATTTGGGAGAGATCGATCCTCCTATCGAATAGAGGATCAATTACATCTTGCTATTTTCCGTTTCCCTTTCATTAAAAAGATACAAATTATCTACTATTTTTGTGATTTTGCGTGGATTTTTGTGGAGAATTCTCGCTGTTTTCCGAAGATTGATAGGAAATACTTGAGATCTATAAGTGTTTCTTATCAAATTGGTATTAGTGCAAGTCTTGGGACCGTTTGGGGGCTGATTTGGGCCAATTCCGTCGACTGATTTTTGGCCGTGAAAGGAGAAAGTTGTTGTTTTTATAATCCAAATAAAAAATTTTTTGATCTACAAAATCCGGATCAAGATAGTGGTCAAGAAAGTAGATGTGTTTGAAGAAAGACTTGAAGGGGAGATGAATCAAAACAAGATGACGGTGGAGGAAAGGATTTCCTCCTTGGAAGAATAAGCCGATCTCCGGGACATGATGAAGAAAATGTTGGAAATCCGCAACCAAACGACGACTTCCGTGGCAAAAGGGGTGGAAGGGAAAAGCATGAATTCTGAAATCTGTAGGGAGGAAGATGAGATGGAAATCATGGAAGGAGAAAGAAGAAGGCCCCATCTGGAGCCTGTCCAGAATGAAGAAAGAAGATGCGGATATGTGGAATACCAAGAGGGATACTATGGCCATCGAGATGCTGATTTTGAAGAAAGAAGGGGAGAATTCAAAGGGGGTTCGGGTTATGTCAGGGCAAGGGAAGACTGGGAGACGTGGGGAGGGCCGAGCATTTGAGAGAGGGGAAGTTATGGAAGAAAAAGGGGGAATGATGGAGATCAGAAGGTGAGAAAGTTGAAGATGTCCATTTTTGAAGGGGAGGATGCTTATGGGTGGATTTATTAGGTGGAATGAGCAGACGAAGGAGTAGAAGCTGACAACAATAGGCTTGTGCTTGGAAGGGAAGACTTTGTCATGGCACTAGTGGAGAGACCAGAGGAGGCCTATCAGGAACTGGAGGGAATTCAAGGACTGCATAATAGAACATTTCCAAACCTATCGAGGAGGAGATTTTTATGAGCAGTTCTTTGCTCTGACACAGGAGGGATCAGTAGCAGACTATCGGGAGCGGTTTGAGCACCTGGCCAGTAGGGCGGAGCGATCATCAGATACTGTACTGGCGGAAAATTTCATGAAGGGGTTGAAGAATGAGATCCGAGCAACAATGAAGGTTCTGATGCCTCGTGATTTGGGGGATGCCATGAAGTTGGCACATATGGTGGAAAATTAGAAGAATCTAGAGAAGGGAGCCAGGAGAAGCAGCTCAGGAGGCTCTTATAGGATGACGACCACTCTTCTAGCACCCAAGGGGCCTGCATCAAGAAACATTAATGAGACCACCAGGAGAAGCCAGTAGGAGGAAGTGGAGAAAATTTTAAGAGGTTCACAGAGAAGGAGACGCAGGAGAAGAGGGCAAAAGGATTATGTTTTCGGTGTGATGAGAAGTATATTCCAGGGCACGTGTAGTGATTGAACTCTTCAGCTTCTCACTATCTGTGATGATGAGGAAACTGAGGAGGTAGGTGAGAGAGAGAGATGGATGATAAGTTGCATCTGGATGTGGCGGAGATCTCACTGAATTCAGTAGTACAATTCACTTTGAATTATACGATGAAGGTGAAGGGGGAAATGGCAGGCATGGAGGTGGTTGTATTGATTGACAGTGAGGCTACCTATAATTTCATTTCCACTCAGGTCATCAACCAACTGAGAGTGAAATTGGTGGACACCGATTATTATGGGGTGATGATGGGTACAAGGAAGGTGGAGAAAGGTCAGGAGATTTGTAGAGTGGTGTTGACCATCCAGGGGATTCAGGTAAGGGAGGATTTTCTCCCACTAGAGTTAGAAAGTATTGATGTCATCCTGGGGATGAAGTGGTTGCAAACCTTGGGGTAAACTAAGGACAATTGGGGAGCACTCATGATGAAATTAATGGTTGATGGGAGAAAGGTGGTTATAAGGGGAGATGTAGGACTATCCAAAGCCATGGTATCACTTAAGACCATTTAGGAGCCTACAAGAGGTGAGGGAAGATTATATGGTGGGACTGCACAAGTTGGATGTGATCAGGATGCAGGATGGTGGAAGGAGGGGATGTTTCTTTTTCAGTACAACCACCCTTGATTCAGCAATTTGGTAAGGATTTTCAGTCACCTTAAGGATGACCACCTCTGTGGGAACATAAGCATATCTCCACCTTGAGGACAAGGTGGATCTTTGGGAGGGGGGTATTATGAGACCCGTCAATTGGACCGGTCTAGTCGGTCCACGCGGGACTGACACAGGCGTGAACGAGGCATAACATCTCTTCCTCCTGCTCTAGCCGCACGAACTGCAAGCTTTGCGGGAGCCGAATAGGAAAGATTTTTGGGAGAATTAAGAGGGAAATTTGAATGTAGGGACTGTTTAGGAATTTCCTTTTGATTTATATGCAATTAATACTTTGTTTTCCTAGGTTTAGGACATCTTGAATTTGGCTGAAATTTGAGATCTCTTAGATTTAGGTTTTCTTTGGGCTGTAGTGCTGTCTAGAGATTTGGGAGAGATTTATCCTCTCGAATAGAGAGGATCAATTGTATCTTGCTATTTCCCATTTCCCTTTCATAAAAAATACAAATTATCTACTGTTTTTGTGATTTTCTGCAGATTTTTGTGGAGAACTCTCGCTGTTTTCTGAAGATTGATAGGAAATAATTGGGATATAGAAGTGTTTCCTATAGTTGAGCAGCACGGGAAGGATATGGTTATTGTTGAGCTATAGCATGGTGATGAGTAGGCACTCCTGATTTTATGGTTGGAGAACTCCATTTTGTTGTGATAGTGCTAATTGTTGTCTCGCCACCTCTAAAAGTTGAATATTGGCTTGAAGTTCCTTCGTCCTGCATATGCAATCCATCAAAGTTAAGTATGGGTAACCTTCATCAACTATATTATGGTATTTTTGATTTAGAGATTGGTTGTTAGTCAATGGAGAAGGGCTTGTAATATGGTAAGAAAGATTCTCACAGATGACATCAAATTGTTACATATTTGAAAATTTTTAGCCATAGAATATTTGATATTTTAGGTTATACAACTATTCTATATTAAAAAAAAAAAAAAAAACTATTCTATATTTATTCAGATAAAAGGTACAAGAGAAACTTTTTATGTGAAAATCCAAAGTCAATTACAATAGTACAATATATAGCTATAGATGCAAAAATTTGCTCTTTTTGAAGAAGATAATATTACACAACTTAGAATAGTTGTAGGGATTACTGAGTCAGGTGTTCACAGGTTGATAGTTGGAGTGTAATAACGGTGTTAGAGGTTAGTAGTTAAGCGACAATATTTAGATGATTAAAGTTAGATAATGGTGGTGACGATTATTGATGGTGGTCAATGATGATCATTGAAGAAATAGCTCCCAAAACCCTTCATGTAGAAAATAATTTATAATTTTTTTTGAGAGAGGATGCTTTGATAAATTTGACCAAGCTTGTTGAAATTAGAGTTTAGATGATATTGAATTTAATTTTAGAAGTTTTCAATTTAAATATAATCTCGAGATTTATATTGATCAAGTGGATTTTCTGAAGTCATATCGAGAGTAATAATGGAGAAAATATTATTTTATGTTAAATATAGATAATTTCTATATTCAGTGGTGCAAATAAGAATAAAAGGAAATATAATATAACGGAAAGCAGATTTATGCAAAACAAGCCAAACATGATCTAAATTAATAATACGGAGTTGGTCTCTTTAATCTATAGAGAGCATTATTTTTTTAATCTTTATTTTACTGAACCATACATAGCAGAATACTTGGTCAGCCCGCTTGAGCTTATTTCTCCTTCTAATTTACCGACACGAACTCTTCAATTTGCAGGTCAGCGTAGTTGATGAGCTCGGAATCCCCGTCAAATTTATCGGGGTTGGCGAAGGCGTTGATGATCTTCAACCATTCGATGCGGAGGCATTTGTCAATGCCATCTTCTCATGAGCGAGAGAAAACAAAACCATCAGACTTGCATTTCTGCCACCTGCAATGTCAATCTGTTTTTGATTGCTGTCTGTTCTTCATCATATCCATTTCATCCAACTGCAATCTGGATGTTCCTCAGGGCTTTGTGGATCTGAGCGGGATTATTTTTGAATGAAATTCTGCTGGTCTGCTAATGTTTAGTCTGCAAGTACGTACTTCCATCTGCTTCAGTTCGCAGGATCAGGACATGCCTGTCTTGTAAGGGATATTATTGTGTATTATGCATTCATTTTGTGTATTTGAGGCATACATTTTACACTAAATATGCATTTGTAATGGAGCTCAGTTTGATCTGTCGGTTGGGAGCTTTAGCTATCAATCAAAAGGCGTTGGGTCTGAGTCTGATGTATGTGATGTGTGTGAGTTTATCTTAATTGATCTAAATGCCCAAAAAATATGCATTTTTACACACCTAATTTGGGTACAATTAGGTGATTTGTACCCGGGTGATATATATATCCTTGTGCAGTGCACCTGTCATGCACCTAATAATTTCTCAATGTAGGGCTTAATTTGTTTTATTAGGATTTATTTGGAGCATTTTTTTTTCCGACTGTTTTCATGGTATGGAAAATAGTATATTTTAAAAAGTTTTTTTGCTGTTATTTTAAAATTTTGACTTAAAGAAAATATTTTTAAATTTTTTTCTTGAAACTATAGTTTAGAAATTTGCTTTTTTTTTAAAAAAAAATAAACATAGGAAAATTTAAATTCTTTCAAATAAAATTTTATTATAAATGTGTTTGGAAGTGATTATATTACATTTGTTTACAAATGTGATATATAAATGTTTTAAATTAAAATTGGAATCTAAAAATTAACTTGCTTGTAATGCAACAAATTGATGCTGAATGTCAGAATGTTAACTACTTATAGAATGTCTTTGAGAAATTTAATTACTGAATAAATATTTTTTTTTTTATTATTCTCATATTCTTTTTCTTCTATTTTATTATTATTATTATTACATGAATTTCGATTCTCTATTACTTTTTCATTTCAGGTTCCTTTTAATAGCCTGTCAGCATTTTATTTTATGAAAAAAAAGCGACTGCAACTGGGATCTATCATTTTAAAATTGAAAATTCTTATATATTTTGAAAATTTTGAATAGAAAATTGTAAACTAGTTGGTGGCTGAGAATTAGTTAAAACAGAATATGAGTGGCAGTTTAAAGATTTTAGGATTTTTTTCAAGCCTAATGCGCTTATTCTCTTATCACTACATTTCTTGTGCATAAGGTGTAAACGAGTTCGAGCTTGAGCTTGAGCTTTATTCTATAAGTTCAATCTAGCTTATGAGCCTGCTTGTTTGTTACTAAAAATAGAAAGTTATTATGATTTAAACAATGACAATAATAAAATGATAAAAAGAATGATATTATAAGAAACATAATAATTAAGAGTTACTTAACATAAAAAATTGTGATATAAAATTTAAATATATTTTATATTAGTATTTTTTAAACATGCTGGCTCACGAGCTTTACGAGTCTAGTCAGGGCTAACTCAAGCTTGGCTCACGAGCCATTTATTGAGCCAAGCCCAAGTTGGTTTACGAGTCGACTTGACTCTCTCTCTCTCTCTCTCTCTCTCTCTCTCATCTCATCTTAGGAGAATTCAATTGTAAATAAAATAACAAAGGTACCAAATTTGAAAACTCTTGATTGAAAATTTAGGTTTTGTTTAGAACAGCTTTCTTAATGCTTTTTAAAATAGCATTTTAGTTAATTTTTTTTTGAATTATAAAATTTTGTATTAAAAAATTATTTTAAAAAGTAATGAGAAAGTTGCCTCATACTAAGCCTTAAACTCATAATCAATAAGTTAATATGGGCTGCGTCTCTCTTACTCTCTCTGATCTTATGAGCATGTTATTTATGTTTGATTTAATGATAATACATTTTATATTATCATTTAATTATTTAGTCAATAGTTTTTCTCAGACATTTCAACTAGCCATCAAGATTACTTCAATGAAAACTAATTAAATTAGATTTACTAATGATTGTAAAATAAATTAAATGAAAATTTAAATTTAGTTATTTTATTCATAATATCTTTTAAACATTCCAAAAATATATTTCCTTGTTTTTAAATACTTATTTAATATTATTTTCTGTTGATTTGATTAATGATTTTGTTTATTATTAATTATTTTATTTTATTTTTAATGATCATGAGCATAAAAATTAGTCATACTTATGATATTGCTCGCTTATATTTTGGCACATTTTAATTGGACTTTAGTTTTATATTATATTCATTAAATTTGCTAATTATGCTTAATTATATTAGTTGTAATATTCTTTAATTAGGAAAATTGCTAACTGTTAAGTTGGTCAGAACATCTTAATTAATCTTATTCATCTTAGCAAATTTATTCGATTCCAAATGTTTAAATCATTTCATTAAATTTGTTATGTGTTAATTATACTATATTTAATGAGTTTGTTCTTCATTTCTATTACATTACATTCATTGAATCTGGTGCTTATTGAACATTTTGATCATTTCAGATTAGAAGCTCGGAAGTTGAAATTTTATTTAATTAGCACAATTCAATGCCTTCATTTATATTAATTTTTTTTTTGAAAAATTAAATTCATGATCATCGATCCAAACTCTGATCTAGACAAATTTATAGTCAAACAAAACATCTACATAAGACAAACCCAATAACACCAAAGGTGATCCGACATGAATCCAAATAAACTCAAATTAAACATTTTAAACATATTCGAAAACTTCATGACATTGATTGATGGACCAAATGATTTCAAATTTTGTATGTTTATGGTCAAAGTGAGTGGCATGATTAGATGAATCCAAAGAGCCCATGATTATTTAATTATGAGGTTTGTAAAATTTTCAATGGTGAATAAACTTTATATGATTAAATTATTCAATATAGGCCATTCAATGGAATTTTGTAAAACTTTGATTGAGTTTATCAAAATATCACTCCAAATAAATAAATAAACCCCTATCATCCACGTGAAGGGGCTTAGACTCAAGTTTGGAGAGACCTTAGTGATCTAAAGAACTTCAAAGTTTTACTCAACTTTTGATGTTGATTATCACGGCATGAAAGTACGAGATGCGCCAAAAGGGAGGGGGGGGGGGGTTAATTGGATATTTAAAATAAAAATCTATATAACATGATGAGAAGCTAATTACATTCACAAAAAAATGTAAATAATCAATTTCATCAATGTGGTTAATCACAACAAAAATAAATGCTGAAATAAAGTGCAGAAATAATAACTGAAAGAACACACCAGATTTATAGTGGTTTGATCAAACCTTAACCTACGTCCACTCATCGGAGGCACCCTCCGAGTATTGCACTAAACCTTTAGTGACTCTCATTTAACCCCCACAGCTAGGTGGAGAAGCCTTTATAAAATAACTTCTAACTTTCTTGGTGCGGTGGAGAAGCTGGGTCCTTTGACACCAAAAGAGATCTTCTTCTTCCCAAAAGTTCCCTTAAGATGAATATTGAATCTGATGGTACTAAAGTGCAAGCTCACCGGAGCAACCATATGAAATCCCCACAACACTCCCTTGAAATCTCCTTTAAAGATCTTCTCCCTCTCAAACTCCACCATTTACTCTCTCCCTTTCAAGTTCTCTCATCAAGTTTGCTCTAGAAGAATGAAGACATAATAGCTTCCAAAGACTCTTACAAAGGTTTATTGGATAGCTTAAATATAGGGCTTCAAAAAAAAAAAAAAAAAAAAACTTCAGCTATCAAAGATTGGACAGTACGATCGCATGATCATCCAGTATGATTTGTAGAATTTAACCTGTTAGTATTATACGATCACTAGTTCGTACTGTATGAATAGTTCAATTTACCTGTTTGTATTGTATGATCACCAGTTAGTGCAGTACGAACAATTCAATTGAAACATAGTTTGTCCAGGACGAAACATGGGATGACCAAAATTGTCTCTATTGATTGTATGATCCAGTTTATACAGTACGATTAGAATATCAAAATAAAATAGTTTCGATTAACTAATCACAAGATTAAAATAGGCAAAGTTTTAAATATCATACAATATGATAAAAATCATACAATATGATTATAAGAACTTTTTAAATTCAAAATTTTTCCTAATTTAATGGATATGGCTTTCTAATTATAACAAATCGTTCAGTGCGATGTGGTGTTCATACTGTACGATTATTTATTTTTCAAAAATATTTTTTTCATGAAATAAAATTTTTTAATTAATTTCTATAATACCAGATCATACAGTATGACCTATATCGTATAGTATGATATATAAAAAAATTAAAATATTTAAAATAATTTTTGCTCCCCTTGTGTGTGCACGGTCACTAAGATAACATACATCATTACAAGACTTGACTCAAGAAATTAAAATAAATAAATAAATGAAATTATAAACTCATTTAACATAACCTATTCTACCCAATCTTAAGCCCTGAATCTTTAAAGAACGGTGCATGGTATACCTGAAATATTACTCAATACACAAATTAATATGTACTGCAAATACTAGGAGAAACGAAGAGGTAATCAATAATATTTGTTATCATCAAAATCATAAACACAGAAGCCTGAGTTACAATAATCTCTCCATTTTTTATAATGATAAATAATATTGGTTGAATTTTTAAACTAGAAATATTTTTTCAAAATTCCCTCTCACTAAAAGAATAACATTAAAAATAGGAGAAATCATTTTTTAAGACATAAATTTTTAAAGCTACATAAAATAAAATTTAAAAAATAAAAATATAATATAAATACAATAAACTATAATATATTCTTCTCCTTTGATATTATTAAAAAAGAAGAGATACAATATCACCTAAAATTAAAATACATATAAAAGAAAATAACAACATAATATAGATATGAAAATATGACATTATGCTTAAAATATAATAAAAATCAAACACACAAAATAAATAAACAAACACACAAAACATATAAATAAAACACACAAACAAACCTTAAGAGGCACCCTCTGAGTATTGCACTAATACCAATAATGTCTCTCCTTTTGCACCCATAGCAAGGCAGAGAAGCCTTTACAAACACTCTTTTCATCACTACCCGGTGCGGCAGAGAACCGTCGTCCTTTTACACTATCCCCAGTGTTGGCAGAGAACCGTCAGTCCTTTCACACTCTTCTAGTGTGGGTAGAGAACCCTTCGTCCTTTCACACTCTCCTAGTGTGGGCAGAGAACCCTTCGTCCTTTCACACTCTCCTAGTGTGGGTAGAGAACCCTTCGTCCTTTCACACTCTCCTAGTGTGGGTAGAGAACCCGATCTCCTTGATAGATCTCCTCACAAGAAATCTAGAAAGAAGAAAGAAAAGAGTGAAGTAATCTCAAATCACAAGTATAAGAAATCTTACCTTTGAACACAAAGTAAAGCCTTCACGCTCCAGTGAAAGAAATCCTTCTTTGAATGCTCTCTCTCACTCTCTCCATGAGTCTTCTTTCAATAGGCACGAAGATCAATGACAAAAAAGATTTGGTGGTAGTCTAATTTGGACTATATATAGGAAAGACAAAAAAAAACTGCCCAAAAACCGTAAATTTTCAATTCTATACGCAGTGGATCGTCCCGGATGATTTTAATTAAAGTGTCAGAAACGATCCTAATATATATTGGTACAAACTATGTTCGTACACGATCATGGTCCCGTACGAACTAGGTTCATCCGGTACGAAACTGTTATTCCATAGGTCGGTTTCCAAATCCCTGCAGGACGTAACCAACCGAGGTAAGTCGGTTCGGTTCATCCTGGGACGAACAAGTTTCATCCTGGACGATTTTAAACAGAGAGTTTCATCCAGGGACGAAGAGTAATTTCATCCTGTATGGTTTTAAACTGAGAGTTTTGTCCAGGGATGAAGAGTAATTTCGTCATGTACGATTTTAAACAGAGAGTTTCGTCCAGGGATGAACTATGTATTTTGTCTGGATGAACAGTACAAAGTGAGAATTCAAAGGCGTTCGTCCTAGGATGAATATTAAATTCGTCAGGACGAATAGGACTTAGAAAAATTTTCTCACTACCTGTTCGATCCATTACTCTTCCGAGGGGTTAATTGACATGATCGTCCCGCACGAACTATGTTCGTCCCGTATGATCAGTTCACAAAAGTAATTCCCCCATATGTGTGTGTTGTGAATATTCACTCAATTACAATCACTCCCTCTCAATTCAAAAACATTTTTAAAGCTTTTAATTTATAAATGATTCAATGCTGAATTTGATTTGAAGTCTTCATAGTTTGGAGTTGATTTTCCTGAAATATTAGTACACACTAGAGCAAAAATAAATCTTCCAAAAAGTGTTAGGAGATATCTATACATAAAATAATAATATTTGAAATCATCAAAATAATACAAGTTGTAAGAATTTAAAACATGCAATTAGCAACTCTCTTAACAATTTTTACTCTTTTCTCTTACAGCAAGAGTTCTTAAGTTGAAGTATTCAAATTTCAGATATTTGGATTTCTTACATATGAAGAAAATAACGTCATAAGAAAGCTTAATATTTTTACCATTTTTACTATTTCTCCACTTTTGTTGATACTTATGCTTGTGCTTTAATAGACTTTCAAATTTATTTATTATCAATGCTATCTCCTTACTCTTATCATCTACTAAGCTACATTCATCAGTGTCTTTAGCTTTTATCACTATAGTCTTTTCATCACCTGCATCTAAAAATCTTTGACTCACACTTTGCTCGTAAGAAATGAATGAGCCTATTAAATTGTCTATAGAATAAATATTCAAATATTTTGATTCACATATAGCCATGACTTTTGCATCAAATTTATCAAGTAGAGAATATAAATTTTTTTTAACCTTTTTAAAGTTTGAAAGTTCTCTACCTAAAGCATGAAATAACATCATAATCTAAGTAATCATAATATACATGCCTAAGATCGTCTCATAAGATTTCATGCTAAAAAGTTTATAATTATGCATTAAAAAATATTCAACTTAGATTGCTTGACTTTGCTAGTACCTTCGTATGTAGTGCATAATCTATCTCAAATTTCTTTGTCAATAGTATATGTGGAGATTCTCATGTAATCTTCAGAATTTAAACCACAAAAAATTAATTCAAGCATTTAACATTCAATTGAGCATTTATTTAATATATTCTTCTCCATTCAGTAAAATGAATATTAATTTTAGCTCAATCTATAATATGTGATGATACATAATAACCAATTTAAATCATATGCCACATTCGACAATCAATTAATTATAAGAAAGTACACATATAAATTTTTAAAAAATTAAAAGAAATATTTTTAAATATAGGTGATTGCATGATTGAATAGCCTTTCACAATATTATAATTTCTAAATTATACCATGATCATTTCAAGGTTTTCTAAAACACTATTTTTAATCCCGCTATGATACTACTTGAAAGTATGAGATGCACCAAAAGTGGGGTGAATTTGATATTTAAAAACTTTTTTAACGAAAAGAAAAATCTTTTTATTACTTGTTGCATAAGCAAATTAATTATATTTATAATAAAAAGATAAATTATTAATTTCATCAACATAGTTAATCAAAACAAAAATAAATATGGACATAAAGTGCAAAAATTATAAATGAAAGAATATACCAGAGTTATAGTTGTTCGGTCAAACTTGACCTACGTCCACTTCCCAAAGGCACCCTCCGAATATTGCACTAAAATTTTAGTGACTCTCCTTTAGCCCCCACAACTAGACGGAGAAGTCATTATAAAATCTCTTTCACCTTCCCCTGTGCGGCGGAGGAGACGGGTCCTTTGACACCAAGAGATCTTCTTCTTCCCAAAAATTCTCTCAAGATAAACCTAGAATCTGATGGTACTAAGGTGCAAGCTCACTGGAGCAACCATTTAAAATCTCCTCCACGTACACTCCCTTAAAATTCCCTCCAAGGATCTTCTTTCTCTTAAACTCCACCCTTTTCTATCTCCCTTTCAAGTTCTCTTTTCAAGTTTTCTTTAAAAGAACGAATACATAATTGCTGCCAAAGACTCTTAGAAAGTCTTATGAGAAAACTTAAATAGAGGGCTTCAAAAAAATCCTAAAAAATCAATTCAGCTATCAAATATTATACAATATGATTGCAGGATAATCCAACATAATGTGCATAATTTGACCTATTAGTACTGTATAATCACTAGTTAGTACTGTATGAATCATTTAATTTGTCTGTTTATACTATAAAATCACAAGTTAGTAGAGTAAAAAAAGTTCAATCAAAATGCAGTTCATTTAGGATAAAATATGGGACGACAAAAATTATCTCTATTGATCGTATAGTATGATCAGAATATTAAAATTAAGTAGTTTAAATTGACTAATCATAAGATTAAATTAGATAAAGTTTTAAATATCATAATAATGATAAGATTCATACAGTACGATTATAACAACTTTTCAAATTTAAAATTTTGCCTAATTTAATGGTCGGCGGGCTTTCTAATTATAATATATCATCTAGTACAATGTGATGTTTATACTGTATGATTAATTATATCTCAAAAATATTTTTATCAAGAAAATAAAATATTTTAACTAATTTCTATAACACCGTATCTTAAAGTATGATGTACATAAAAATTAAAATATTTAAAATCATTTTTGCTCCCTATATGTATGTGCACGATCACCAAGCTAACATACTTCTTCATGGGACTTGACTCAATAAATTAAAAAAAATAACAAATAAATGAAAACTATAAACTCATTTAACATAACCTATTGCACCTAATCTTGAGCCCTGAATCTTCAAAGAATAATATATGGTGTACCTAAAATATTAGTCAGCACATAAATAAATATACACTACAAATACCATGAGAAATAAAGTGGTAATAAAAAAATATTTGTTATTATCAAAATCATAAACTTTGAAGTCTCTGTTGCATTACCGCCCACCATCACTATTGTCTAATTGTCATTGTCTGACTGTTGCCACCCAACTCTTCCCATATGACTATTATTTTCTCATTATAGTATTCTATAATTTTCAATTCTCCATCCTTAAAATCCAAGATCTAGTGGGAACAGGTTAAATTATCTATCCGATATAAGGCTAAATTGGTTCCCAAAATTTGATCCCTTTTGTAACAATGTAATATTTTGAAAATAAATTTAAAATGAAAAATTTTAAATTTCTGTTTGAACAGAAGCATTGCGGCACAGAGATTATGAATTTTGTGGCATTGAACCTGTGAGCACAACAACTCAAAAAGTTACTATCGTGACATTGAAGGCTTTGCTCTATAATAATTTTGAATTCAGCTTGCAACATAGAGTTGTTAGGTAGTGGTGCTGTGACGTTACACACTAAAATACACACACACAAATATATATATATATATATATATATATATATATATCCATTTATCTCCACTCACTCTACTAGTACCATGACTTGTCATGGAAGGAAGAAAGAGAAAGGGGAAGGAAGGAGGAGAGACATTACATGAAATTTGATGTTTACTGGCGGTTTGATCTCCACTATTAACTGGCAGTTTGACCACTACTATTAACTGGCAGTTTAACCACCATTATTTAATATAAAACCACCAAAAATACTGCTAATTTGTTCTTAGGCGTCAACTGTTATCGGCAGTTTGACCATCGATTTTAAGTGATTTTTTTCCGATGGTTTAGACCACCGGGAATGGCCTTAAAATTAGCCACCTCAGCCATTCCTCCTCATTTCTTTATTTTATTCATTTTTGTCTAGACGCCCGTAGCCTTGCTCTCACCCTCGCTGAAGTGCATCCGTAAGACTCCAGCCGTCGAATGCTATAGTGCCTTGCCTCTAACCTGTGCCTGTAGGACTCTGGCCACTACGCTCTCACTTCGGCCTGCGAACACCTTGAAGGTGATCTCCTCCATATATTTCCTTTTTTTTTTCTTTAGCCATGGATGTTCTCAGTCGACATTTGTAACAGGATGTACCTTACCTTGATTAATTTTTATTTTTATTGTTAATAATCTTCTTATTGATAAGTCTAGAGAGGGAGTTGAAGGTAAACTTGAATTATGAAGATCAACCTTTGAATCTAAAGGTTGATTTTGAGAAAGCCTTAAGCCTATATCATTTTGCTTTTTTTGTGGTTGTTCTTAATAGACATTTGCAAGAGGTTATACCCTAATATTTTTTTTTTTGCTTATGATATTATTCTTGTTGATAAGATTAGACAGGGAGTTGAAGGTAAACTTGAATTATGGATGTATACCTTAGAGTGTAAAGGTTTTTGCTTGAGTTGGTCTAAAACATGAATATATGGAGTGTAATTTTAGTAGTAATACACTTAGTGAGGGTGTTATGAATTTTGGTAATCAGATTATTTTTAAGAGTACACATTTTAGATATATTGGATCTCTTGTTCAGAGTGAAGGTGAAAAAAATGGAGATATTATCAACAGAAATCAAGTTGGATGGTTGAAGTGGAGGAATGCATTAGGGTTTTTATGTGATAGAAAAGTCCCTCCCAAACTTAAGGAAAATTTTATATGATGGTTGTGAGACCTGTAATGCTTTATTAAATGAGAAGCATAATACTAAGTTAAGTTTTGCAGAGATAAGTCACCTTACATGGTTTGGTCGATTAAAATGGAAGCCTTCAAATGACTTGATTAAGAAAGTAGAGGTATAAGATTTTACTTATATTAAGAAAAATAGAGGCAGACCTAAGAAGACCTGGCTAAAAAAAAATCTCAAAAATGATATTACTTTATTAGATTTAAATATGATTTAAGTCTGCACCTTTTCTAATAATTCATTTATGTAGGGATTATTTGCTTTAACATCCAAATGAAAATCTAAGAAGAGTGATATTGAATGTATAATATATTGTTACCGAGTCAAAGAGGATTGATAGATGAATTTATGAATGGAGTTGAGACTTCTATTGAAGTTATATCTCAACTTGCTTAGTTTAAGTTCGATGGAATGTTTAGATGTCCATGTTTGAAGCACAAAAATCAAGAATTCCTTAAGCCCAATGATGTAAAGGTTGATTTTTATCGTAGGGAATTTATTCCAGACTACTAGATTTGGACCTCACATGGCGAGTATGTGCCATACAGAGATACACATGCTAGTCCATCCATAGCTTTTGAAATAGTTGATGAAGATCAAATGAGTAGACTATATGAAGAACTTATTTTTAATATAATAAATCCTAATTTAAGGGATAGTGTGAAGAGCCACCAAATGCAGAAATCAAAAAATTCTTTGAATTACTACATGTTGTACAAAAAATTATTTTGGGATGGTACAAAACTCATTTAGAATTATCAATTACTATGAGGATGCTAAGTATCAAAATTGAATATAATATTTCTTATGATTGCTTCAATGACTTCATTGGTCTTCTAAAAAAAAATAAATTTAGAAAATAATTTAATCCCTATAGATTTTTATTGAATGAAGAAATTAGTATTCAAGTTGGGTCTCACTACTATAAAAATTAATTATTTTATTGTTGGATGTTTTCTATACTATAAGGATGATGCGATATATATTTATTATCGCACCTACAATGTGCCTTGTTTTAAACCAAACTCAAGAAAATAACATCATTAAAAAAAAAGATGTTTCATATTTCTGTTTATTTTATTTATCAATTATTTAAAAAATTTAGTGGCTCTACACATCAATGAGTTCAGCAGGCCATATGAGATGACATAATGAGAAATTAGCTAATAGTAATGTTCTTTCTCATCCATCAGATATTGAAGCATAATTTTAAGGAGAATTATTTTGATTAAACACATGCTTCATTTACTGCTGAGCCACATAACATAAGATTAAGATTATGTAATGATGATTTTACTCTATACAGTCATGTAGTTTCATCGTACTCTTGTTGGTAGTTATACTAACACTATACAACCTTCCACCAGAGATTTGTATGAATACACCGTACATATTCTTAACACTTATAATACCTAAACCACATAATCTAAAAGACAAATTAAAATTTTTTTTTTTGAAATCATTAATTGATGATCTTAAGTTCTTATGGGATGAAGGCGTCCTCATATATGACATCACTATCAAACAAAATTTTCTCCTTAAAGCTGCATTGCTTTGGACCATTAGCAATTTTTTAGCTTATGGAATGTTATCTAGTTGGAATATAATAGAAAAATTAGCTTATCCTTACTACATGAAGAGTTCTAAATCTTTACACTAAAACATGGAGGAAAAAAATATTTGATTTGATTGTCATTATATATTCCTACATGTTGATCATCCATTTAGGAGAAATAAAGAAGAATTTATTAAAGATAGAGTTGAGAGGTCACCTCCTTCATCTAGATTAAGTGGTGATGACATACTGTAGAGGCTTTCTAGCTTTTCATCAATTATTAATTTTCTAACATTATCAGAGTGTAAATTTCTGGGATATGGTGTTCAACATAATTAGATTAAAACAAGTATTTTTTGGATATTATCATATTGAAGAATAAATTTGATAAGACATAATTTGAATGCTATGTACATTTAAAAGAACTTTATAGATAACAATTTTAATACCAATATGGATGTTAAAGGTAAGAGCTGTTTGAGATTGTTGCAATTTAATTCTTTATTATTGATATTCTTGCAACATATTTATTTTTAATGATTCCAAATATTATTATTTTAATTATTATTTCACCTAACATATTTTAGATGCATTACTTTATTGTTTGTGTGTACTAACATTTCACGAAAATCATACTCTGGATTATTGAAGATTTCAAATCAGATCAATTTAGCGACTATTATAAACAAAGTATATAATTTTTCATTTTATTGAGTCTGAGAAGTGTGGTTGTAATTGAGTAACTGTACACACACACACACAATGGGAGAGATTAAAACTTGAAATTTTAAAGCTAATTGTTCTGTATGAATTCACTTCGTACGGGACAATTTGTTCAATTATTTTTTCCATCGAGCAGTAAAATGAACAGAAATAAAATTTTTTCTAAGTATGGATCATATTGTATAAATATAGTCCGTAGATGCATTATAGAGTATGAAATAGATGGGTTCCAGATTGTGTAAAAAGAAGTTTTTGAAGTATGGATCGTACTATATGACATAGTTCGTACATGCATTCCAGAATATGAAATAGACGGGTTCCAAGTATCATAAAAAGAATTTTCCTAACTATGGATCGTATTGTATGAACATAGTTCGTACATATATTATAGAGTACAAAATTATGAGGTCCATTTTCATGCATCCTGACCTTTCGTCCCTACAAACTTGATATTTTTCATAACTTGTCGTACTAGACGATGTCGTCATAGTAGGTACACCAATCAGAGTACAAAATTATGGGGTCTCTCTTCATCTAGATGAAGATGAAAAATTTTCTAACTATTCGTCCTAGATGAACTTGGTTTGTACCGGATGATGATCGTGTACAAATTGGTTTTGTATTGGTTCTTAACAGGTTCGTACGCAACATTTTTGAACTATTTGTACATACAAAATACAAACGTACTGTATGATCATGTACGTTCAAAATTAAAAATTTCAATTTTTTGGATGATTTTTTATGTCTTGAGTATAAAAAGTCCACTAAAATTAATGTGAAAAAGTGTTGTTTTCATGATTTTTCAAGGGAAATTGAAAGAGAGAGTGTGTGAGAGAGATTTTTTACTAGTGGAGTGTGAAGGATTTACAAGGTTACTCAAAGGTAAGGATCTTTGTGTGATTTATATTTTTCACTCTTCCTCTTATCTTTCTAGATTGCTCGTGAGAAGATCTTTGAAGAAGATTTGGTTCTCTACCGACACTTGGAGGGTGTGAAAGGATGACATTTCTCTGTCGACACTTAGAGAGTGTGAATAGTCGATGGTTCTCTGTCGACACTTGGAGAGTGTGAAAGGATGATAGTTCTCTGCGGCACCAGGGATTGGTGAAAGAGAGTTTTGTAAAGTCTTGTCCGCCTTGCTGTGGGAGCAAAAGGAGAGACACTTTTGGTAATAGCGCAATACCTGAAGAGAGAGTCTTCAGGGACTGGATATAGGTCGTATTTAACCAAACCACTATAAATCTTTGTGTCATTCAAATTTCTATAAGTTTTTATTCTGTGATTGAAAAATTTGTTTTTAAATATTATCAATTAACTTGCTATGAATCTTTAAAGGATTTTAATTTTTAAATCAAAGAGTAATTTTTAAAATTATCAATTCACCCCCCTCTTGGTTTGCCTTGGGACATTAACTTAGGTTTAACAACCTAATAAAGATTTAACAAGAGCAAGGATAATGTCAAAGCTAGAATGGACATTAAAGAGTATTTCCCATAAAGAAATCTAGAGTTAGTAATAACTATTAATGAAAAAATAATGAAGTCCAAAGTACCTTACTTTTTCATGTTAGAGCAAAAAAGATCAATATGTCAATAATTTAAATGTTTAAAAATATTTGATGGCTATGGATCAAACATAAGCCGTTGTGTAGACCTTAAATCTATGAGACTATTTGGACTAAAAATTCATAATTGCTACATAATTATGGAGGTTCTCCTTATAATTATAGTACGTTTATTACTAGATTATATATCGAATCTATTGATATAGCTTGGCATATTCTTCAAAGACTTATGCTCATCTAAACTAAGCGAGATGCTTTACGGAGGAGCAAGGAGAATATACCAATCATCCTATATAAGTTAGAAATTTTTTTCCCATAGGATTCTTTGATTCTATGGAATATTTTCTGGTCCATTTACCTTATGAAGCTAGAGTTGGTGGGCTTGTATAATATCATTGGATGTACCCTTTTGAGAGGTGAAAGATATTTTTAATATATTATCTTAAATATTTTTAATTGTAATTGATAATTCGAATCATTTAACAAATATTTAAACAAGTTGAAAAAATAGGTTAAGAATAAAGTATGACTAGAATGATTAATATGTGAAGCATATTTGTCTTAAAAAATCACTCACTTTTACTCCCACTACTTTGAGCCCCATGTAAGGAGTACATGAATAAAGATTAGTAATATAGAAGAATAATTAAAATATACACTATTATTTTAGAAGTCATGAAAGCCCAGTAATAATTGTGTTGAAAAATTCCTCAATAATTTGGAAATCAAAATAACGACTTTGTATATATTATTGAATTGTTAAGAAGTTCAACCATTCTTAGAGTAAGTTTTTCTAATAATGAATAAAATGAATCATGATAATTTTAATTACTGCAGTCTTATTTGAATGATTTATCACCAGGTATTTTATAAGTAATTTCCTCTAACAGATACTATAGATATTGAGAAACTTATTGCAAATGAATTCTTACCTTGGTTTAAATCTTTTGTGAGCCCTTAAATTTCAAAATTTTTATTGATTTATATTTTATTTAATACTAGAAGTATTAATATTTAAAAATTTTCTTAGGTACATAACCTTGGTAATAAGGTTTTTGATAAATGTCTACAAGCACTAGCATGTGACCCAATGTAAATGTAAATACCTAGGCAATATATATAGTTAATGGGTTCATATTTCATTCTAAGCCGCAGATTAAATGAAGAAAAACTGAAAATTATGGAGTTTGTGTTAGAGGGAATACTCATGAAGAAGATGAGTGTAATTATTATGATATTCTGATTAAGGTTCTTGAGCTATAGTATCTAGGAAAATATGAGAATCTTGAATCTTTATTCAACTATTAATGATATGTTCTAATACTAAATAGAGGCATAAGGGTTCATCTTGCATATAGTTTAATAGAAGTAAAACATAATATAAGATATGGAAAGTTTGATCCATTTATATTAGAAAATCAAGCTATCCAAGTTTATTTCAGCAAATATTTCCGCCTCCATAGATATAAATAAGATTGGCTAGCTGTCATAAAAATAAAAGCACAGGGGGATAATTAACTAATAATATATCGCATAAACTGCACATAAAAAAATGAGATGTCAAATTATATGTTTGTTGAAATTAATGAGATGTCAACTACATCACATAATGTTCAAATGTAATTAGAATATGTGAATAGTTTGATAACCTCTTCAAGTGAGAACTAGGAAGAAATTGAAGATATATTGGAGAGCAATAAAAATATTTCCAATTTTGAATAATTCTTATAATTTAAGTGACAAAATTTGTTGTAATTTACTTATTATATTATAATTTTAGAAATTAAGTTAGTAAATAAATCTTGGTAAATGCCTCTTATTAAATCCTATTTGTATATAAATAATTATACATTATGTGATTTTTCATGTTTGATACAACTAAATATTCTATATTCTATTTTTTTATTTTTACTTATGCAAATCTTCACAATTATTATAACTTAACTTTTTATAAGTTACAATAATTTACTAATTACTTATTTTACCATAGATGGCTTCAGATGCTGATCCTCCTCATAGATCATTCACTTCAAGGTTTTTTTTGTAAGAAATATTTGAGCACTAAACCAAGTATGTCTAGATAGGGCGATGAAGGTCAGGGGCAGAGATTAATTCCACCAGTGATATCATCACCACCACCACCTGGGAGTCAGCAGTAGTCCACCACTGAGCAAGGTTAGGGACAGTCAGATGTAATTGTGGTTGGAGTACCACCCCTTTATGGATACTTTCCTCCTCTAATGTTTATGAGTCCTCAATTTCCCTTTTTAGATCAAATACATTCAGATCCATTTTATCCATATTATCCCCCACTAATATAAAAAATAGCTCCATCCACTTACTCTTACCCTCCTTACCCTACCTCTATTTTTACCCATCTTTTGTACAACTAGAACAGAGTGGGCCATCAACACAAGTAGAGGTTGGTACTAGGGATCTTGTAGTAACAGTAGATAAGCATATATACATCTAGCCTAAGGGCGATACATAAGTTTAGTTTATTTTATAAAGTTATAATAATTTGATTTATTATGTATTATTGACAAAAATTTTAACCTGCAGCTTCAATCCCTCAAGGCAGCCTACCCACAAGATTCGTGGCATCATACAGAGCAAATATGATGCTCCTTACTTATCATGGAAGAAGATCCCAAAGAAAGTTAGGGATATGTGATTTAGAAAATTTTAGGTACATTTATTTGACATTGCTTAAAATATTTGATTTTATTTGTATTAATATTATTTATATTGTCTATTAATATAAATAAATAGAAATTTATTTTATGGATTTATTCTTACAGTATGATTTTATATGAGTTCAGGAAAGTCAGTAGTCTATTAGTGAGGGATCTTCTTTAGGAGCGACTTAGTATTCTGAGTATGACGTTTAGTCAGATATTATTAGAGGAAGGCAGAGGAGGAGGGTTTATGGCTTACATAAGGATATACTTATGAGGACAGTATATCTACTTCAATATTTTATAATATTAGTTGAGTTGAAAAAACTATTAGCTAGAGGGTTGCTGCCCTAATAAGAAAGATATAGGAGATGAGAAAGATTCAAAATAAGATACAAACAAAGTTATGATCATATTGAGATGAAAATCAGAAGAAAAAGCAAGAGTCTACACCTGAATCATAAGGCACCGAGGACATGGAGGATGATTAGTGTTATTATTTATTTGAAGAATTTTTTGGTGTATTTGGAACATCTGACTGTGGATTTTATATATTATGTTGATTTTTGAAGAACTATTTCTACTTATTATGGATTGTGCAAATATATCTATTGATTATGTTTTGTTATTTTATATGAACTATTTTATTGATTTTAGACTCTATTTTTGTGGGTTGCTGCCCTTAAATTTTATGTTTTATAAATGTTTTATATTTTGTGCAGGTATTGTGGAAATTTGTATAAATAGAGGGGGTTGTCAAAATTTTTTACAAATGTTATAGGTTTCTGGTGACTAATCGGCGGTTTAGCCGCCAGAAACTTCGACACCAGACGACTACTTTTAGTTGTCAATTTTTTTTATTTAGCTATCTGTTATTACCAATGGCTAACCAGCAACTTGGCCTCCAGATATACTAGCAAATTCTACAGCCATTAAGCCACCGGTAACAAACTGGCAGTCACCAGCAATTTTTGCATCGGAATTTACCGACGCAAAAACCTGTGGTTTTGGGTTGGCTAATTTTCGAATATTTTCACCATAAGAAAACCACCATAAAAGTTTGCCGCTAAAAAATGGTTGTCAATTTTTCTTTCTTATGTAGTTTATTCCACCGATTTTTAAACTGCCAGAAATTTTACAAACATAAAAAAAAATATCTATATCGCCAAAAATTACTGCTGGTAATTGACACTTCTCTTGTATTGAGAGGAACATAAAATCTAAGTTTTGATCTCCAATTCATTTCACTACTTTTATGAAAATTGCATAGAAAATGGTATGCAAATTTTATCATATTCCTATTTTCAAAGATTTTTATTTCGGCTGTTTGATTTCTTTCCTAGTAACTTTATTGCATTTTCTCCATATTTAGTGAACTTCCACCATGTAACTATTTGTATATTATAGTAATGATTATTCTAAAATTTTAATTAGTTGATTTCATAATTTTATACAATAAAATGAAATTATCGTGTTTATATGATTTGTATAGAATATTAATTATGGTATTTTAATATAAGGATATTGGTAATACAAACATTATGAATGAATATGAGTATGTGAAGGGATAGTAGTTAGTTATTATTACTGTTATAATATTTTGATAATAGTATGTGTGATGACAAGTAAATGTTGATTTTTACTGACGTTGGCTGGAGACTGACTGACATGTACAGGATGGTGGGCTGATGCACTTTTTTTAAATACTATGGTTTGGTGTTATCATATATTAATTCACATGATTCACTGATTGTAAGTTATAAAAAGTTAATTACTGTGTTAATGTGAAAAGAGTGGAGACTCTGTTTACTGAGCTAACAGTTACTAACTTACTAACTACCAGAAAAATACAATAATAACAAGAACTCCTTACTTATTTAATATGACTACAAGAATGCATGTTACTGTACTGATTTACTATTATTGCATTATTATTACTTTACTATTTTAATGTTATAGTTATTACTATTTTTTATTATTATACTATTTTACTATTATTATCATCGATTTTATGGATACTACTATTATTACTAATGATACTGATATTATTACTATACCAATTTACTATTACTATCACAAATTTTATGGATATTGATATTGTTACTGATGATTATGATGTTTTTATTAATACTACTATTGATTCATTATTATTGTTAGCATATTACTACGATTGATTCATTGTTATTGAGCACATGATATAAGACATTAATTGATACTGATATAAAATAATTGAATATTATGTGTACTATATTTTTATAGATTTTGATAGTCTTTATAGATATTTTAGTTCTATTAATTTATTTAACTTTTTTTTTTTATTAATTTGATAGTATTGCTACGACAACAGCTTTATGATTTGACATATGTACAAATTTATTGGTTTACTGATTTATAAATTTCACTATTTATGTTATGTACTATTTTATTGGCCTCCGTATTATATTGTTCCATTGCTTTAATAATTTTACTAATACTGTATATGATTTACTATTTTTGCACAAATTCATGGACTAACGAGATGCATACTGTTTCTTTATAATGCTTTGAGTTCAATTGTAGGATTTAGTGACTTGTTTGGTTTTTTAACTCATAATATGTATTTTAAATGATTTCAACTCTGGAAAGAGGATCGAGAGTTTGAGACTGATAAGTTATAGGATTCTCCAAGTTTTTTTTTTTATTATCTTATTTATATATTCTTTTGCACTCAAGAGCAGAAAGACAGGTGTTGTATTTATATGACTCCTAGATATTATATATAATTTTTGGAATAGAAAACTATGTAGGTTATTGTCATTATTAAAAGATAAAAGAAAGAATTCATTTAAATTAGACTCTAGGGTGTGACTCATTTTTTATCTTTCCCAAGGATAAACTCAACATGGTTGACCATTATTTCCTAAACAAAAAAGGAAAATCTTAAAGAAAATTTTGAGAAAGGAACTTTCTTGGGTACAACTCTCAATCCAAAGGATACAAAATCTTTAATCTCAAAACACAACAGCTAGTTACTAGCATGGATGCAAAATTTAATGAGGATACTATCTAGAAATGGGAAAACACAGAAGATCCCAAGCTATTTCTTCAAGTACCATCTATTGACGACACTACATAACAAGCCACAGCTGACACTGTATTACCAACTAATGACCTCGGGCTGATACCGACATCATCTACCTCAATCAATAATGAGGACTACAACAACACTTATGAAGGTGAAATTTCTTCCACTTCTTCGATCACCAGGTTCTACTCCAAGAAGGTGCTGGGCTTAATCTTGTAACTTCAAATTAGTAGAACCTGAAAGTCATAATGCTGCCTCAAAAGAGCCTATTTGGATGGATGCTATGAAGGAGGAGATCAAGATAATTGAAAAGAATAACACTTGGGAGCTAGTGCCTTATCCTAAGAATAAGGATATAATTAGCGTTAAGTGGATATACAAGACAAAACTTAACCTAGATGGATCTTTAAACAAATGTAAGGCAAGACTTGTTGCCAAGGGATACTCTCAGCATATAAGAATAGACTACAATGAAACTTATGCTCCTCTTGCTAGACTTGACACTTCAGGACTGTAGTCGCTCTTGCAACTCAAAAAAATTGGAAGATCTCACATTTGGATGTAAAGTCAGCCTTTTTAAATGGAGAACTCGAGGAAGATGTATATGCTTAGCAACCTAAAGGATTCATAAAAGAAGAAAAGAAAGTTTATAAACTTAAAAAGGCTCTTTATGGGCTCAAACAAGTGCCTAAGTCATGGTACAACAAAATTGATAACTATTTTTGCAACCATGGATTCATCATGAGTATAAGTGAACCAACACTCTATGTGAAAATAAAAGGAGGTAATCTTCTCATTGTCTCTCTCTATGTGAACAACTTAATCATTAATGGGAATAGTTTGAGGATGATCAACTCGTTCAAATCTGAGATGATGAAGACCTTTGAGATGAGTGAAACATGGGGCACATGCATTACTTTATTGGTATGGAAGTACATCAAGATAGAGGTATCTTCATTTCAAAGAAAAAGTATGCTACTAATCTATTAATTAAATTCAAAATGAATGAATGCAAATCTGCATACACTACTTTAATTACAAATAAGAAATTGATAAAAGAAGATGGTACTAAAGAGGTTGATGCAACTACCTATAGAATCTTAATTGGGAGTTTACTTTACCTAGCTGCTATTCATCCTGACATCATGTTTGCTACCAGCCTTCTTCTAAGATTCATGCAAAAGCCAACTCAAATTCATTTTAGTGCTGCTAAAAGAGTATTAAGTACATTCAACGCACGAAGGATTTTGGTATATAGTATAAACCAAGTACTCAATTATCCTTAGTTGGGTTTACAGACAGTGATTGGGCTGGTTCTCAGGATGATATGAAAAACACATCATGCTATTGGTTTACCTTGGGTTCTGGTGTATTTTCTTGGGGTTCTAAGAAGCAAAGTTAAGTTGCCCAGTCCACTCCAGAAGAAGAATATGTTGCTGCTGCAGGTGCTACAAATCAAGCAATTTGGCTTTACAAAATACTTGAATATATGGGATCAAAACAAAAACTTCCTATAGTGATTTATTGTGACAACAATTCTGCTATTGCTATGGCTAAGAATCCTATATTTCACAATAGAAGAAAACTTATTGCTATAAAATATCACTACCTACGAGAAGTAGAAGCTAAAGGAGATATAAAGTTGATATACTGCAAATCTGAAGAACAAATGGCATACATCTTTCTTCACTATGGCTCTACCCAGAGATAAATTTCAACAACTTCATGATAAGCTTGGAGTCACGGAAATGAGCATCAAGGATGAGTATTAGAAATTATTAATTTCATATGCTTCTGATTGTAGAGTATTCCTGCTTATTCTAGAATATTCCTTTATCTAGATTATTCCACCATTAAATATTAATATAGAATGTTCTAGGATGCTTATCTTTTGTAGTAAATGATTTATTAAAAATAGATGTTTCTAGAATATATAGAGAAATCTAGAACTATTTGTAATCATTAGTATAAATAGGGATCATGTATTATTAAAATGTAAGAGAAAATCTATTCTCCTGCTTCCATCAACATCTCTCTTCATTTTTCATTTCTCTAACAGTAGGGTGTATCATCTCCGCCAACCCAAAGATCTACCAAACAAAATGTAACATATCATGTTTGTCCCGTTTTAATTTTGTTCCATATTGTCCATTCTGCTCTTCTGTAGCGCACATGCTAAACACGTCGTCACATCTATAAGGTAGTGTAGTAGCATTAGTCACTATTAAATATAGCAAAGAAGGGCTGTCTTATCAACCATATTTTATAGTATATGAAACTAGTAGCATTATTCTTTGGCTCTCATCCCTATGAGAATGTTTGCTGCCTCTCCTTTATTATTTAAGGAGAGAATTAAGCATTGACAGTGGTGGTCTGTCTATCTCTTTTTTAATATTATGGCATTTGAGGATTGGACGCCAGCAGGAATTAATAATTCGTTTGCTTTTATTAGTTCGAAGCAGGTAAACCAAGCTTCCTTTATCTTGCTTCATCATGTTCTTGCTTCAGTAAATAAAAGAGAAGTAATTATCGCATAATGTTCCACAAGCTAATATTTTACTTAGTTATTTTCGATGAAATAAATATATTATCTTGCAAAATATATATAAAAAAATCTCACTGCATAAATAAATGTCCTTCATTCTAAATCATTTTATGACTTTAGCACTTATTTGGGATGTGCGGGGCAGTTCAGTGGTTGAGCGCAAGCGATGCCTCCCACCGGCTCCCTTTCGATCCCTAAATGGCCCAAAAAATAAATAAATAAATAAATTTAACATAAACATACTAAGGCTTCGTTTGGGTAGCTTTCTTAATGCTTTTTAAGAAGATTTTTTAGTACAAAAATTTCTAGTTTTAAAAAAATTTGTACGGAAAAACTATTTTAGAAAGCAGTAAAAAATTTTCCTAAACGAAGCCTGAATCAAACTTAATTTTCCATAAATAAAAGCCAACTAAATGGAAGGGAAGTGTAATGATGAAGGTGAGATGTATCTTGTCATATATAAATAAAAACATTTGACATCTGTTAGTACTAATGAAAAAGTTTCAAATGGTAGGAGTCATGTAACTTAAAAGAGAATGTTAAAAGAGTTGTAGGCCTTTAAGCCTGTCTGTTTCAACTCACACCACCTAGCTTTGATGGCTGTAAAGTTAGACCTGACTTCTATGTGCTGATGTATATAGTTCAAGATGAATCAAAAGAAAGTAAACAAGCAAAACTGATCATAAATGTATAATCAATGTACTAAAAAGATTGCTGAGATTTCTCTATGAATTGAAGAAACAAAAATGTTATTATTTATAGTCTGCTTATCTTGCTGAAGATTAAGAAAATAAGAAATAAATGTAGATGATTTGAAAATCTATAATAAATAGTAGAAAACATTCCAATAATGAAAATTCATTCATTAAATCAAGGAATTGTGAAGAAATGGGAATTAAATAAATTAATAGGCCATTTCTAGAATCTTTTAAGGGACTAGAACAAGTTAAATCTCAAATGACATTGAGTGAACAAACAAAAAATAAAGATTTTTGAAGAAAGATAAAAATAATTTAGATGATGATGATTTTTAATTTCTTAATATAATATAAAAAATTACAAATACATCAAATCCACTACCATTAACTTTGAAAAATGCTCTCTAGCTAGGTCATGTAAATCAACATATTTTTAACCACATTTCTATTGAATACATTATATAAAGATGTGATGGTGACCTATCAAATTAATTCTTGCATATCTTGTTGCTCTTATAATTATTGTCATTTGAATTTGGGTGTCAAAAATATATGTTGATCTTATAGTTGAGTATGTATGCATTCCTCAAAAATAGGTTAAATAATAAATATATGAGAAGTGAATGTTGTATGTGATAAAGTAAGATGATAAGCCAATATCATATTTATTTATGACATATTGTACATATGTAGTGATGAAAATATGTTGATTATAAGGTGGTAGAAGTATTTCCACACTAACTTTATTGCCACTATATATATGGGATTGTGGTAAAAGAGTATTTGAGCATTAATGTCAGACTGATAGCAAATTGCAGAAATTATGAGAAAAGTCAGAAATACACATATATAACATTTGTATACATATAATGCATGAGTAGTGATTCATTGGAAACGACACAATTCAGGCCAAAATGCAATTCCTACTACCTGTAGGAAGAAAGAAAAGAAAAGCAAACACAGTGGACATTCTAAGCCTCCTGTGTCATATCCCACCCGGATAATTAACAAATTTTCTACTGAAGCCTACCTCTAAGAAGCTTCATCAAGCCCAAAGGATTGCTCAAAAAGAAATGGAGGAGATAACTAATGGAAGATCTGACTTAAATCTCATGGACCCTTATCAAACCTGCTCCATTTCTGAGCATCAAACTTCAAACACAAACCAAACATTATCATATAGAATAGTACAACAAAACAAAAGCAAACATGTTCGATCTCATCATATTTCATTGTCAATCTTCAACTTACCACATAATTATTTTGTACTGGCGAGCTCATCTCTAATTACCATGTTCCTCCTCCACGTCCATTCGCTCCATTCCAAAACAAACCAGGATCCCCTTGTTCTTGCACAACTCCATTATCCTCTTCTTCATGTCCTCCATTATTCACATGAACTTGCTTCAAATCTTCAAAAGGAAACAGTAATCTACCACCTCCTCCCTCCTGCATTTGATGCATGCTTCCACTAAACCGACCATGATGATCCAATGGAAGCTTCAAATTAGATTGCCTCATGAGCTCCTGAAACCCAAACCCAGATCCAAAAACTGATCCTGGTGCAGCGGGAAAAGGTGCGAATCCTTTTGCAGAGATTCCACTCCTCAGCAGCTCCATAGCTGAGATAGAACCAGAAGCAGCACCAAGCTGATCATGATGAGCCAAACTTTGGTTCTGAAAAGAGAGGTTCAGGTCTTGACCTGATCCTTGGTAAAATTTGGAGCTTGCAATAGGGATTTGAACAGTGGGAATGGGCTCAGTAGGCTGTAGATTTGGCGAAGTCAAAGAAACCAATGATGTTGTCATTGTAGTAGGGTTTGAAGAAGAGTTATTAGCTAAAGAAGATCTCTTATTCTTCCTTGAGCCGCCACCAACTGGCACATTTCTTAAGGATCCACCCTCAGTCCAATACCTCCTACAAGTTTTGCAGAAATACCTTGGCTGGCTGAGGCTGTAATTGTTGTAATAGCAGAACTTTGTGTTTGTTGAATTGCACCTTGGACAATTTAATGATTGCTCTTTGTAAGGCCTCACTCTCTTCTCAGCTTGGAGTTGTGGCTGCCTTGTGTTGCTGATCTCTACTTCCTTCACAACTCCTATTCCCTGATGATATTAAAGTACATGTACAACATATTTAAAGGAAAAGAAGGATAAAGATGAAAGAGATGTATGTCTTTACTCTTTAACTTTGCACATCAAAAGAACAAGACTAGCTATATACTACCCTTTTCATGCCACTTCTTGCTTTTTAGGAAAAAAGCTTAAAAGATGAGATGGAAGAGAAAGGAGGAAAAAAGCTAATGGAAAAGAAAAGTGAACTGCTTTAAAGGATTGAAGGCCTTGATTGGGGAGCAGGTTTAAAGGTAAATGAAAAAGGAGAGAGAGAGAGAGAGAGAGGGAGAGGAAAGGCGGATGAAACTGGTCATCAAGAGATTGGTAAAGTTAAAACGAATCCTTCCTTCCTTCTACCATCTATAGATCTAAAGAATAAATTTTCATGCCTTGAAACCCTACAAAAGGTTGAAAGATTTAAATTTGATGGAGTAAATTGAGGCCAAAAGATAGAACATGATATAAAAATCAGATCTTTGAGTTTCTAGTTAGTTACCTGCGTAGTCCATTGAGCATCCATGCAAGGGTCTTTTGGTTGTTGTGTTTGATCTCGGCAATACAGGAGCAGTTCTATTAATGAACCTTGCTAGATGCTGCAAGGAATGTTTCTCTATGTTCTTAGTGGGGAATACTTGTTCCCACACATATCTCAGAGAGAAAGAGAGAGAGAGAGAGAGAGAGAGAGAGAGAGAGAGAGAGAATGGTTTTCTTTTTATTTAATGCATAAAAAATGCTGCAAGAGGGGCTGCTGCATATATCATATTAAAAAAAGAGTTTTTGGTATTTGGCTGCCAAAGATGTTTTGTCTATAGCAGTTTTATATGGGCGTGGGTAAAAAATTTCCATCATGAGTTTTTTGATCGAAATTTATGTGGTTTTATTAGAAAAATGGCATTAGTTTTTTTTTTTTTTTAACTGAATTTTTAGCTTTATGTTGTGATGAAATCTATAGCACAAATAAGGCTTAAAGTTAAATAAAAAGAAATTAACATAAAAAAGTCTCTATCTACAAGAAAATTATTTCTTAAAATGAATAAATTCACTTATATTTTTTATATGAAAATATTTCTCAATCTTCAGTCCAGATTTGTTTTTGCACTTATATAAATTTCAGTGGAAAACAATAATCCAAATGATACTTTTTGAAGCCTTTCCCATAGAATTTCTATTAGGAATATTTAGCAATTTTTGCTTATAGCGCAAAATTACCTTTTAAGTAATTTAAAGCTAAATATTATAGTTTAATCATAATTAATTTTCTTTTAAGTGTAATTAAATTTATGTTTAAGCCAATTATTTTGCTTTTAGTAACAAATTGTTTAGTAAGTTTGATTATTTGGAAGACTAAAAATATTTTTTATTAAAAATAATTTTCAAGTTTAGCTCTCTTTTAAGAAATTGATTAAAATTTTTAGTCACACAATTAAAAAAAATAATGAGAAAAAAAATGCTGCGAACATTATTAATTACATTGATAATTTTTAAAAATAAAATACATGCTGATGTTGAGATTTTCCAGCTTTTGGCAAATTGTGGGGCTTTGATGTTTGTGTACTTTTGATTCAAATATATGGAAGTTGTCGGTATATAATGGATATTAAATTAACATCTTTGTGAAGATTATTAGAAAGTGTAATATTTACCAGTTGCAGAGAGATTTTTTCTGATATGGAGCTTACTGCTTTGGATATGGGTAGAAGAATCATTTGATTTGTTAAACAGTCATTACAATTAACTTTGTAAAAAAAAAAAAAAAAATACAATTAACTTTGTAAGTACGCCTCAGTAGTTGAAATCTTTTGTCTTCTTTCAAACAAATTAATAATGATGATTGAAAGTGGCAATTATAGAAACGAGACAGAAAAGGCCAAGCAAAAGAGGAGAAGATGGAGAATGCGGATACAGTCATACTCCACTTCTCTTTCAGATACATCATAGAATCGAAGGGATTTGTAGGAAGATTTAGTAAGATGAGGGCATTTAACATGAGCCTTTTATTTTGCCCCTAGCTAGCACTATGCTTGCGTTGAACACCGCTGCCATCGAGACCGGTTCGTTGTCAACGTTCGTTGCGAACCTTGCACACGTTTGTCGCCGTCCTTGCCGAAGTTTGCCACCACCGTTGATGACGTTCTCCACCTTATTTGCCAGAAATGCACGGCAAGCTTTTTCCTTTTGTCATGGATGTTCTCGGCAGGCATTTGCAAGAGATTGTACCATGGTGTATGCATTTTGTTGATGATATTCTTCTTGTTGATGAGTCTAGGGAGGGAGTTGATGTGTATGTATATTTTTCATTGACATTAGAATGCTCTTATGAAATGAGATTAAAGGGAGGGAGAGTGAGAGATGTGTATATTATTAGTTGAGATTAAAATGCCGGAGATTAGAATGCTCTTATGGAATTTACTCTTACAGATAAGATATGAAATGAGCATATACGTGAAAATATTGGAGAGCTCTTAATGAAAATATTGGAGAGCTCTTAAAGGAAGATAACATCACAAAGAGCGATAGATTTTCCTTAGATGGTTTGTAGAGATTAGAATGGTCATGAGTGGCTAGCTTTACTCTTAGAGACTAGATACAAAATGAGCATATATGTGAAAATTTTAGAGATATGGAAGATAAGATTAGAGAGAACAAGAGATTTTTCTTAGATGGTATTTTCAAGCAAACTATGTTTTCACACGTCAAGAGAATTAGCAAATCTGTTGGTAATATCTTCAGTGCAAATTAAAACCAGCAGTAATACATATTCATACAAGCACCCAATTGAACACCTATCTATACACACATTTCTTGGCATGGTATAGAATTGAAGACCACGGCCGCAATGTCACCTAACACCAATCGTACATGTCTTTCTTGACGTGTGGTGAGCAGGCTAAGACTTTTTATATTTCCCCTAAACAGGGAAGACGCTAGGAGACTGCCAAATTTTTCATTGATAGAGGACCTATGTGAAAATAATACTATTTGATTTACAAATAAAATTAAAATACATCTATTTTTCTTTAATAGATGTTACATACGAGATTACCAAAGATAAACTTTACCTAAAATCTAAGAAGTATTACTTCATTGGATATGGTGGAGATGAGTTTGGATATAAATTCTAGCATTGTGAAAGTGATGAGGTTATTACAAAAATATATATATTATATTTAATGAATTTATATTAAATAAATATAAGTTAAGCATCATTATAAAAGATACCTCCACTCACTATAAAAAAATAATGGCTATTAGGGCACCTTAAAATGCCATAATATGCATATATAAGGGCACATGATGTATTGGGACATCAAAAAAATTGTGTCAGTTAGGTGGCCATTGGCATAGGGTTTAGGGCATCTTTATGTGCCCTAAAAATTTAACTTTCATGACATATATTTTTGATGGCATAGTCTCTTTAATGTCACCTATAAAGTGTCATAAAAGACAAGCTTTCCGAATACCTTCATATGAAGAAATTTGTGAATAAATATGATAAATATTATATGTCATAATATGTAAGATTTCCTAAAACATTTATTTAATTGGAACATGTTTAATAATAAGACATATTTAAGTTTCCCTAAAATATAGGATTTCCTAACACTTACATTTAATGAAATAAATTTTAATAAAATACATTATTATGTGCCTCAATATATGTTATATCCAATATAAATTACATTCAATTATCAATTAATTATGATGACTCATAATCTTTCAATTGTAAATAATTAATCTCCAATCAAATTTCTAAAAAAACTCACATACATATGTGATCTTATATAAGATATTTTTCATGAAATAAAAAATTTATTTCATAAATCTAATATTACAAGAATTTTTCACCTTAAATATAATAGAGGTTTTACTTAAATCTTCATATTTATACATAATCAATTCATTACAAAATGCATAGATCCCGATGAACTAAAATCAGACCAACTTCGAACAAGAAAATGAACTTCAAGATCAATGTCATGATGAGCTTCAAGATCAACAGAACATTTACCTTTTAGCATCGTAGAAACAGTCAGCATTTTGCGAGAGGCAAGTATACAGTCGACCTCAACCTCAAGAACCCTAGATAATGAAAAGAAAAAATAAGAAATGTTTATTAACCCTAGACAGTGGGCATTCAACATTCGAAGACGAATTAAGGCCAGCGATTGAAAACCATGAGAATAATTACTTGATGTGGTGGTGATTGCCAGTGTAACAGGCGCGATTGGTGAGAACGAATGCTAGACAAAGAAAATGCACGCCGGGCAAAGACGTTTGATGGAGGAGGAAATAGATTTGAATATGAGTTGGATGAAAGAAGCGGACACAAAACTAATTGCACAAATTTCTCTCTTACCTCCAAATAGCTCTATTAGAACAAAATCTACCTCTTAGTGCAAAATTAAAATATCGTTACCTCAGTCGCCTTGCTCAACTAGAACTAAAACGTCTTTAAAAATTTCTAATGGTTAATGCTCTCATTTGGAACATTAGAGGAATTCGGGGGGTTGATTCGGTTACTAGAGTTAAAAATATGTGTAGAATTCATAATATTCAAGTTTGATTTTACTTGAACCTTTAATTTCTAGGGAGAAAATTGATTGTACCGCTTCTCGTTTGGGGTTTTCCTTATTTTTTGCTAATTGTTCCAATAAAATCTGGATTTTCTGGAAAAATGCTGTGAACTTATCTATTTTAGAGGATTTCCATCAAGTGGTGAATGTCAACATTGTTTATTTTAACTTCAATTGTAATGCTTCTTTTGTTTATGCTTCTTCTACTAGAGTCGGTCGTTTAACTCTTTGGGAGCAACTGACGTCTTTTGCTGATGCCTCTACTAGACTGTGGTGTGTTGGTGGGGATTTCAATACCATTTGCAATGCTAATGAGAGAAGAGGGGGTAAGTCTCCAAATGTTCTTTCCATGGAGAATTTCAATTCTATGATTAGTGATTGCAATTTACATGATATTGGTTTTTTTGGTAATGCATTTACTTGGAGTAGAGCTAACTTATGGAAAAGATTGGATAAGATTTTATTTAATAATGATTGGTTGATTAATTTTCCTATGACTCATGTTGAACGTTTAAGTAGAACCTTGTCTGACCATGATCCCTTACTTTTGATTATTGATTCTATTAAGCCTCAGCATCCTTCTGCTTTAAGTTTCAAAATATGTGGTTATCTCATAAGAATTTTAGTGATATTGTGTGTAATAATTGGAATTCTCCTTTAGCTCCTAACAATGACATGACATCCTAGGTATGTCCAGGCTTTGGGCCAAGCTTACTAGATTAAAACAAGTGTTAAGGTGGTGAAATAAAATGTTTTTAAAAATATTTTTTCCAATATTAAAGAAGCTGAAAGAGAGGTGATGGAGTGTGAAAAAACTTATATGGAAATTTCGAAACTTGAGAATATGGCTGCTCTTAATAATGCTAAAATTAAGTTTGGTCTTTTGCAAGATCAAGAAGAGGTTTATTGGAAACTAAAGGCTGCTTCTAAAATGATTGCTGAAGGGGATAGAAATACCAAGTTTTTTCATGCTTTAGCTAAAAAGAAAAATATGAGAAATCATATTTTTAAATTTGTTAATGATAATGGTGATACTCTTGATAATGAGGAGGATATTATTAATTCTAGTGTGGATTATTTCAAGCAAATTTTTAATAAAGACGTTAACACTATTCCTATTTCTAATCCTTATATTATTCCTCATTGTATTAATGATATTGATAATCAAATGTTGATCCAAATTCCTTCTGAGGAAGAAGTTTGGAATACTATTAAGAACATGAACTCTAACTCGGTTGCGGGTCCAGACGGTTTTACTACTACTTTTTTTGTTAAGTCCTGGAATATTATAAAGTTGGATGTTTTAGAGGCGGTTACAAATTTTTTTGAAGGTAACTCTTACTAGAATTTTTTTGCTACTACTAATATTGTTTTAATTCCAAAAAAGGATGATGCGAACAATTGGAATGATTTTCGTCCTATTAGCATGTGCTCTTTCCTCAACAAATTTATTTCTAAAATTATTGCTTCTAGACTTGTTGACATTCTTCCTAGAATTGTTTCTGTTAATCAAACCGGGTTTGTGAAAGGCAGGAGCATCTTTGATAAAGTTTTGATTGCTCAAGAGATTATTCATGATATTAATGCGAAGGTTAATCGTGGTAATATTATTTTTAAACTTGATATTACAAAGGCATATAATAACTTGAATTGGAACTTCCTTTATAATGTGTTGTTTCTTTTTGGCTTCAACCAAGTCTTTATTCAACTAGTTAAAAATAGTATTGAGAATTGCTTCTTTTCTGTTATTATTAATGGGAGAAATCATGGTTTCTTTAAGTATGTGCAAGGTTTGAGACAAGGTGATCCTTTATCGTCTGCTCCTTTTATTATTTCCATGGATTACCTTTCTAGGGGTTTGGAGGAACTTTCAAGCGACATACGGCTTTGCTTTATCATACATTAGGGAGTATGTCGATTACTCATCTTGGTTTTACGGATGACTTTATAATTTTTTCTAATGGTTCTATTAGAAATGTTAAAATTTTAGTTTAGTTTTTAAGTAAATTTCAGAGTATGAGTGGTTTGGATATTAATAAAACTAAAAGAATTTTTTTGGTGTCCAAAGGTGTTAGTCTCGGTAGGATTAATGCTATTTATCACATTTGTGGTTTTAATTGTGCGTCTTTCCCTATTAAGTATTTGGGTACTCCGATTTTTAAAGGGAGGAAACGGAATCAAATTTTTGAGGATATCATTACGGCTTTTCAAACAAAAATTTTTTAATTGGAATTTCATTTTTTTGTCTTTCGGTGGGCGTTTGACTTTGATCAAAAGTGTGTTAAACTCGATTCATGTCTAGATTTTTCATACTTTGAACCCTACTGTTTCTATTTGTTTGAGAATAGAAAGAATTGTCAACAAATTCTTTTGGGGATCAAAAAATAATAGTAATTACATTTATTGGTCTTCTTGAAACAAAGTTTGTAGAACTTTTAATGAGGGTGGTTTAGGATGCAAAAGTTTTATTGACACTATCAATGCTTTCTCTTATAAATTATGGTTTGCTTTTAGATCTAATTTGAGTCTTTGGGCTCAATTTATGAATGCTAAGTATTGTAAAGGTTCTCATGTGACTTCTTGTACTTACAAAAGATCTAATTCTATGGCTTGGAAAAGGTTTTGTAAAATTAAGGGGGAAGCAGAGCACTTAATTCAATGGGGTTTGGGGAACGGTAACATCTCTTTCTGGCAAGAAAATTGGTTAGGTTGTGGTTTCATTGATAATCTTTTAAATATTGTTACTCTGGTTAATACTAAAGTGTATGAACTCTGGGAGAATGGTTTTTGGAATGTTCCTAAACTCAGGAATTGCATTCCAGGTGTTTTAGTGAGCATGATAGTTGAGTTGCCTTTAAATATCCAGAGCAATGATTAGATTTTATTTAAAGCTTCTCCTTCGGGTCTTTTTAGTCTTAAAAAGGCTTGGGATAATTTTTGTATTAAGCATAACGAGTCGGTCATTTTATCTGCTATTTGGCACAACAATATTCCGTTATCTTATTCTATTCTTGTTTGGCGTTGTGTGAAAGGTTTTATTCCGGTAGACACTATTCTATTGAAAAGAGGTTTTACTATTACGTCTAAATGTCAGTGTTGTTCTAATGTAGAAGATCTGGTATACACTTTTGTTAATGGTGGTATTGCTAAGAAAGTTTGGGATTTTTTCTTTGCCATTGCCGAGGTGGAAAATTCTGAGCAGTATGAGGATATTTCTGCTATTTTTAGAATGTGGATTAACAAGTCTAAAGGTCATATTTATAATATTTTGCCTTCTCTTATTGTTCGGTACATTTATAAAGCTAGGAATGAAGCTAAGCATATTAATATTAAGATGGTTGCTCTTAATATTATTGCTAATGTTAAGTTTAAGATTATGCAGCTTTATGCCACAAATATGATCTCTGGAAAAATTTTAAAAATGCTGCAGTTTTGGCTTTGCATTTGGGTATTCCTATGCAGTCTACTTCATATAATTATGGCAACAGAATTGTGAGGTGGTTGAAACCCAATCCACCCTTTTTTAAGCTTAATTCTGATGGCTCGGTGGTGGTTAATGCTGCCGGTATGGGTGGTATTATCCGTAATTACCAAGGTGATGTTATTATTGCTTACTCTTCTCCTTTAATTCATTGTAAAGTTATTTATGCTAAGCTCAGAGGTTTGTATTTTGGTCTTGAGTCGTGTCATAAAAAAGGCATTCAAAATGTGGCTATTGAAGTGGATGCCTTAAGCTTAATTCAGATTATTCAAAAGAAGAATTTGGGTAACCTGGAGCTTTTCTATATGATTCCTAAAATCAATTTGCTTCTTGACAATCTGAATTATACTATAAACCATATTTTTTGTGAAGGAAATGCGTGTGTTGATTGGTTGGCTAAGTTGGGTTGTCAATGTGTTTCTAGTAGTGAATTTGAAGCCTCTAATTTGCCTGCTTTCTTAAGAGGCCTTGTGAAGCTTGATAAACTGGGTCTTCCTTATATTAGAGCTGGCTAGTCTTGTGTTTTTTGGTGTTTTTTCTGACATTGCTGGGTGGTGCTTTGCGGGTTGGGCTGTTTGGTCCGGTTCTGCTGGGTGTTTATTATTTCTGGTTGCTGGTCTCTGTTATTTGAGTTGGTCTAACCGTGCTGTTAGGGGTGTTTTTTTCGTTAGCGACTGGAAGAATTTTTGGTTTCTGTTGGAGTATAAAGCCAGGAAGTTTTTTAATGTTTATGTTCACTATGATGCTAATCTGTTTGTTTCCCATAGGTTTTTCTGGTGGTTAGCCGTGAATTTCATTCTGACTGGGCTGGGTAGGCTGTGGAGGTTTTTCTAGAAGCTGAGATATGGGATTGTCTTTATGATGAATGGTAATTTTGCTACCCTTTTTTTTTTCCTTTTCCTTTTGTTTTCCTTCGTTTATTTTTGCAGGTTTGCTTCCACCTTGAGGGAGTTTTTGGCAAGAAAGTCTGGGCTGATTGGAGATCTTTAGAGCTTTCTTATTTTTGGGCATTTCTTTTGTGCCGCCTGAGAGTGTATCTAGGCGATTTTGTATTACGTATTGATGGGGATAATCGGCCCTTAGGTTTTTTTATCTTTTGGATTGATTGTAGCTCTTCGAGCAGTATCAGGCTGATGGTCTCCTTAAGGACTTATAAATTTTACTTATATCAATGTGTAGGCCCCTCTGTGCGTTTAAACTAAAAAAAAAGAAAAGAATATGTCATAATAAATATTTTTTAAGGCACTTAGATAAAAATTTCTTAATATATATGTCGTTAAAAGTTAATTTTTTATAGTGACTCCAACGCATGTTGAACTAAATGAGACACTTACCTAGAGAAAATGTGAGAAACACCTAAAAAAGCTTAGGAGAAGTCTTAGCCAAATACACATGTGACCCAAGCCAAAAGGTCATAAATATCTCACAAGCTAACTAATCATTATTTTCCTTCATTTTTTTTTTACATATGAATGAGATAATAAATGCTACAATAAATTAAAAATCACCTAGAAATTATTCACGAACATATATAGGAGTATTTTTGATCTACTAAATGAGCCTGTCTAAGAACAAACAAGCTCATAAAATGATTCTTCTTATAAACAAGTTTGTCATGAACACTTCAAATAAAAAATCCTGCAAACATGAATAAATACATCTTGTTTATAAACAAATTCATTATGTTGAAATTATATAACATAAAAATGTAATTAATTTTTATATCATAAAAATAATTTATTTTAATAAAACTAAAAAACATGTGAAAATATACAAAATAATGATTTAATAAAGCTTCTTAATGAGCTTTTTATTGAGCTTGTTCATGAGATTTAATTAATATTGTTCATGAACATAAATGAGCAGAACACCTACCTATTCTTATTTGTTTATTTTACATTTGAGCATTTTAAAAACTATTTAAACATGTTTGATTAATTAAATAAACGATCATGAACGACTTGTAATCGAGAGCCTAACCACTAGTAACTTGTTGAACGATCCATTTATTTGCAGCCATACATACAAGTTTAGGAGTATGTTAAGTGAGAATTTACAATGAACAAAGAGATTGAACCACTACAAAAGTTCAACACATGAACACTGATCAACCTACCCAAATATAAGAAGGCATTGTAAAATAAGTGGATATACAACGTAAAGGAAACAAAGGAACTTAAAGGTGTAAGGAAAGGCTTGTTGTCAATAGATTTTAACAAAAAGGCATGGAATTTAAAGAGAGAACATCTCCTTGTTGGTGGAATTTTTGAAAGCAGATTTTTGAAAAAGATCAATTTTCTTTGAAAATTTAAAATCGACTTTAGATTCAAATTTTGAGATTGAACGTTCTATTAGAAAAGTCATACCAATTTGAGAAATGGAAATGAAATTTCAAAATGGGGTTCAAATCTAAAATTACAAATCCTACTTTGAATATCATAACCAGATTCGAGATAGAACCAAATATGATTTCGAAAGATGAAGTTCAATCTAATTTCTAACTATGGTATTCTAAGTATATTATCATTGATTTTATGCCCAAAACCTTATGAACAAATGATATAACTCCCTTAAGGGGATATCATTGCTTAATAATCATTCGGGCATGATGATAATGATCACCGCTGGTTGAATTTTTCCAAATAATACTAATTTAAGTTTTGAAAATTTCTTTTGGAAAATTTGAGACTAATCTAGATTTCAATTTTGAAATCGAACAGAATGTTAGAGATGATATACCACCTGGAAAGGTGGAGACAAAATCTCCTAAAAAATTCAAGAATTATAAATTTTCTCTAGGCTATTATAGTCTGATTTAAAGGAGAACCATATATGACCCCGGGAGGATCAAGATAAGGTTCAATCTAAAATTGGACCAAGATAATCAAGAGGAGATGATCATTAGTTTCATATTCGAATTGATGCTAACATATGATAAATCTCTTTGAAGAAAGAGAATGTCATCTATTAGCCATCATATGATTATGATGATAATGATCGTTATGAATTTAATTTTCTGAAAGAAATATCAACTAAGTTTTTAAAATCAATTTTGAAAATTGATGTGGGTTCTTAATCTCCTGCGAGCGCAAGCCCTTGTAGTTAATTACATCGTAGGAAAGCAGATCCTCATATGAAAACTCTCGATTAAAATAGTGGCAAAAGTTTAATAATAGATTTTCTAAGAGTGATATGAAAGGAGATGAATTTTAGAATTTTAAAAAGGGAATAGATCAAGATTGAACACTTATAAGCAGAGTCAAGGGAAGAAGAGTAAGGGACACTTTAAGATTCTAGAACCATCAAAAGTGTCACAACATAATCTAAGTATTGGGCTTTACATTTTGAATTTAAAGAAGATTTAGTTAAACTTGAGCATTTTATTAAAAATTTGAGATTATATTTTCGGAGGTTCAGGTCTTATGATCTAAGATCCGCTCCGGATCCTAAATCTAAATTGGGTAACACACATTGGTGACTTGAACCTAACTAATGCAATATAAGATCTGGACTTATCCCGGCCTGAATTGGGGAGCTAACTAGCCACCTAGTCGATTTTAAATACATGAGTCTGATCATTTTTATGAAAGAGTGGTAGGGATATTTTATTAAAAGTTTTGGAGATTTGGGGTCGACATCTAGAGATTTTCTTAAGTGCGTCTTTTGACTAATACTGGATGAAAATACTAAATATTGATGCAATTAAAATTTAGACTATTTTAAATATATTTCTAATGCAATGTGTGATAGTTAAAATACATAAATCATGTATGATCAAAATTTTTAAAAAAGGATTAAAAATAGTTTTTTAGAAGACTAGGCTTCCCCATATTCAGAATCTCATTCTCATAGGTCGGATTATCTCCTACCCGTAGACAGGGAAGTATCTTAAGCAAAGAAAGAAGAATGCAATAATATGCATGCGACCCTGGGGGCAATCCCTGGCTAATTTTCTAGATTAATTATCTTTTTATGTTAACTAACTCCTAAAATTTTAGATCTTTAATTACAAGTAGAAAAATTTTCACACTCTCATGAGCCTCACGGATTCAGGCTAAAATAAAGAGCGGCATATAAATATAAAAAAACTAGAAAAAATAGGCAATCTTATATGTAATCATATTAACACATCAGATATAGTCAAATTAATTAATAAATATCCATAAGCAAATTGTCTTATTTATTACAACCTAGGGTCTAGCCGGGCACCATTGACAATAATCTGGATTCTATTCCTAATAATGATGCAAGTGACTTTGAGTGGGATACTCTTCCTCTTCAATTCTTCAGTCTTCTCTCCTCTGTCCTCCTTAGGTTCTTTATAGCTAGCTACCTAAATAGAAAAAAGAACTCTTCCCTTGAGGGGGAAGGTTACCCTTTCCACTTTGGGTATGAAAATTGATCCAAATTTGGACTTCCAAATATGAAAGGACTATCCCCCAAAGGGATATCTTTCCTCTTTGGAATCCAACCTTTGGATCCATGTATCCCAACTCAAATGTGTACTTTCACAACTCAATACTCAAATAAATTATATTAATATGAAATAAAAATTCTAGACTCCTCCACAATGTTATCCTAAGCGTTTAAATATCAAAAAACATCCCAAATAGTTATATATATGTGCAAAAAAAAAAAAAAAAAATTGTCATGCTCTTTTTATTTGAGGGCTAAGCAGCTGAAGCACTTGTAGTAATTATATTTTATTATTTATTTTCCCTCTTTATTATCCTGTATGAGCATGGCCACGTGTAAAAAACTTTATGAGTATACAGATCATTTTTATCATAGGGATAATCTAATCGCCAAACACATCAACAATCTATATAGTATAGTAAAAGTAAGCAGACACACCAAGTAATCTCAATCAAAACATATAATGAAATCTCAAAAATTTGGCACACATAAGAAAAGTAAATACTGGCCTAACATAGACCTTGAATTAGTTGTTATAGTAAACCATCTAAAATATGTGTAGAAGGTCGGGTGGCTGGGGTAGATCCTAGACTGGATAGTTTGTTGGAGTTATCTAAAGTTTGAGTTTATTAAGGTTGAAGGAAGATTTTATATTAGAGTTTAAGTATTAATGTGTTATGGATTGACTTAGGTGTATTTTGAAGGGTAAATGATTGCTACCTTTATTTCAAACCGAGGCCATGGAATTTATTTCACATTTTTTGGGACTAAGCTAATAGCCTCGTAGGACTAGGTTACCCAATAGCAATCGGGGTTGATTAAGTTGATTTAGGTTGGTTAAAAGATTTAGAAAATTCTAGAATTTTAATGAATTAACGATTTTTTTTGGATTTAGTGAAAATATTCTAATGTGTTAATTAAGGAGTTAAAAGTTGACTTTTTAAATTAGAGTTAATTTTTTAGATTTTAGATTTTTAATAAATATTAGATCTTATGATGAGTAATTAGACTTTTATCATATTTAATTTGGAGTTTCGTGTAGACAGTTATGAATTTTAAAAGTTTGTGCCTAGGTTTTGACTTGGGTTTGATCAAATGGTCGACTTTTTAACTTTGACTAAATTTTGAAGGTTTAAAATTTAAAAAAAAATATTAAATTTTAATTTGAGTTATATGCAGTTAGGTTTAATTGATTTGGAATTTCTTAGAATTAGTTATGATTTTATGAAATTTGAGAATTTATTGAATTTTTTTAATTATTTTAATTAAGGGCCCTTTTAACGATTTGAACCCAAATGAGTCCCAAACTCTTTGAAATTACCTCCAAAGATCAGAAATGATCTAAGGAGGGATCAAAAATTGTTTGAAAATTTTTTGGGATTTTAAATTAATTAAATTGATTAAACATTAATTTTTTATTAAAATTAAATTATTTTTAAAATAATGCCAAATTCAATTGGATTTAATTTTAATTGATTAAGAGATTAATTGTGTTCAATTAGAGTTATTATGCATATTTTTTATATTTCTTTATGATTTATTAGAAATTTTAGAAGTTATTTAAATTTAAATATTTTAATTATTTTATCTAAATATTTAAAGTATTTAAAAATGAAATATTAAATTTTAGAAAATATTTAACTCATTACTTAATTTAGACTTAATAATAATTAAATCAGCAGTGCGATGGCGACAGATTGGACATGCGTCGGCCAGGGATTCACGGGTTCAAACCATGGGTAATGATTGACTACTTGCAATTATTGGATAATAATGAAACTGCGGATGCAGTTTCACTTATCTGAGTTAGCTCGACTCCTCCATCGTCAGATCTTCTATTGTAACAAATCAACGGCTGTGATGTAGCTGGTGGAGCAGATGGCCATGGAAATAGACTCGAGGTCACAAAATGCATCGAATGGCTAGATCTTGGTTGTTTATCATGCGATCAATGGCCTAGAAAATGTATAATAAGGGTACGTAGTGAACAAACCCTTGATTAGGTTTTTTGGCTCATTCGCTCGATTCGATTAACTAAATCACTTAAAATTTTAAATCTGAGCTTAGAACATAACAAAAATTCTGGGGTATCCTCAATGTGACTTAAAACACGATAAATAAAGCACTAAATAACCCTAACTACTGTGACTTAGGGCTAAGGGTTTTAAGAAATTTTACCATCAAATCTTCAAGATCTTGATACGGTTGAGCTTATAGACTTTTCACATAAGTTTTCCTAGTTAAAAGCACTTCTCGAAATGCCTTAGATCAACTGGACGAAGCTTTGGATGAAATGGGTGAATGGGTGGCCAGAAGATCATCACCGGTGAGCTTCAAACGATTGGGTTTCACTTGGAGAGTGAGGAGGGTCTGGAGATTCAAACAGAATCAAGGAACGGATTAGACAGATCTGGAGTGGAGAGAGAGCCTAAGGATTAGAATGAAGCTCAAAATGAGGCTTTTTCCCTCTTCAAATCCCATGGAGGATATTAAACAGTCCTGATACATCAGGGACCTTTCTCTGATGAGGGATAAGTGTCCCAGGCTGTTGGAAGGCTGAGCCAAAGGTTGAAGTGGCCTTGCTCGGTGGGGGACCACTATTTCCCAAACTATCTAAGCCAACTGCTAGGGATAGCTTAAGTAATATTTAAGTAGGGCAATAAAACTAATAGACTCAGCTTAGGGCATATTATCTAGGAGGAAGTGGAGCTTTATAAGGGTTTGACCATGAAAAGGGGTTTTAAGCATGGATTAGCTCCCTTGACCAGTCAACCAGTCAATGGATGCTAAGGTGGAAGGAAGAGTATAGAGAGTAGGTTTGGTGAACCCCAAGCCTAGAGTAAATGCTCTTTGGGTCAAAGGGAATGGTTGACCACTTCAAAAAGGGATTCAAAGGCCTTGTTGACTTACTTTTGACCAGTCAACAGGGTCAAGGCTGGTGTTGTGGCAGCTAGAGGGTGTAGGGAGCTATTTGAGATAGCTTTGGCAAGGGCCAGGGTCATGGTCAAAGCTATGGTGAGTGGGTGCACATGCCATAGAAGTTTAACCAAGGATTGAGAATTGACTTGGTCAACTCAACTTGGGTTTGTTTGACCAAATGCTAAGTCATGCTCATGTCATGGTTAGGAGTTGATTTGAAAGGGTGGTGAGGGTTGGAGAGCTCAAATAAGTTAGGTTAACCTATTTAAATCCTTTAAGGGTTAATAGGTCAACATAGGTTGACTTGGTCAACCAGGTTAACCCAAGACCTGGTTTTGGGTCCGATGGATTTATTTGTATATTTGGAGTTTAATGGGTGTGATATCAAGGTTAGGAAAGGTCATTTATGTCAAATGGCCTGTTTGGGCTCTTAATAGGTCATTGGGTCAACCTAGGTTGACTTAGTCAACCAGGTTGACCTAAGGGTTATGTTTGGGATCAACATATTTGAAATGACATTTTTAATATTTTGGCAGTGGTCCCAAAGCATGAGGAGGTCATTTCAATCAAAATGACTATTTTGACCCTTAGGGGACTTTTAGGTCAACCCGGGTTGACCTGGTCAACCAGATTAACCTAGAGTTTGGGGTTAAGTTTAACATGTCCTGAGTAATGTTTGAAAATGATTGAAAAAGGTTTCAAAGGTTGGTGATGTTGAGACACATTGAATTTTGGTCAAATGTCTAAAAATCCCCTTTAAAGGGCATTCTGGTCATTTTGACCTTTGGTCAATTCTGGGTCAAAATGAGTTCAGAAAAAAATGCAGAGTAATATTTGACATATTAGTACCAAAGGCCTCGAAGTGATCAAAGGGTTTAGAGTGGGATCCAATGCCAAATTTCCCTGGATCATAGGTCTAATGGCATAGACCATAAATATTTAAAGGTTTTGCAGCCTTCGGATTTCAATTCAATTTCTGGGGTTAGAAGGGTCAAATTAAGATCGAATTTGGAGGGCTGATCTCATAGACATATCTTATATATATAAAATTTATAGACTCTGAATCGGGGGTTAGTTGATTGGTTTTTGAAGTATTTGAAAAAGCATTGGGAAAGGCTCTCAGGACCTAAGCCTTTAGCCTTGGATTTTGATCCAAATTGATCTAATATCTAAATTGATCATGAGGGTATGGAGTCTAGAAGAATCCTAATATCTAGAATCTAGAAGGAAACTAGGGTCTAGAGTCCATGAAAGAGTCACAGTGACCTCATACAAAATTGAGGTCAACACTCCTATAATAAAAAAATGACTATCAATGTAATATTAAATTGTATAATCTAAATATCTATACACACACACACACACACGCATGCGTGCATATACACGCACGTAAATGTGTTGGATTCAACATTATCAATGAATTATATTAGAATCTTGTTAATGAATATAGTCAATGAAACATGAAAAAAGAAAGGATGAAGAGACATAGAGCATTGAGAAAAATGCTTTGGGACTTTCACAAAGTTATCTAAAAGTGCAAGAATTAATGATATGATAGAATGAATGTGCTAGGTTTTTCCTATAACCCCATATTTATAGATTTGTATCAAGTTGCAATGTTATATGAAAGATAACATTTGAGCAATATAAGTAAAATTATATAACTAGGTATAACAAGTGCATTTTTTTAAATATACAACCTATCAAGATTATAGCTTTATAAATAAATGAATAACTATAGATTATACATTCTTTTCTTGAAGAAGATATTATTCCATGCCCTAGTCACCATCTTTCCATGCCTTATCATCCATTCTCCTTTGCTCGACTTTGTTTATTTTTGTCGTCTCCATCTTAGTAAGATCATACTCTAGTAGGAGGTGATCCTACCCTCACTAGCGTTTTAAGGTTTCATTTGCAATTTCTTATCATCATTGATTTTCCTTCTTTCACCCATCTTTCAATGCCTATTAAAAGAGTTCATGATACGATCTTTGCTAGGATCTTCTTTCTTTATGGTTTGATTACACTACTAACCACCTATGCTTGGCTAAGATTCCAAAGTGGCATCACTATAGGAAAACCCCATATTACCGGCGGACGAAATCCGCCGGAAAACATGGATATTCCGACGGAACTATAAGTTTCCGGCGCACGTTTCGGTCGAAATGCATACGCCGGTTTTGGTCACGTCGATAAATTATTTCCGGCACAAATCTTGCTCAGGAAATTTCTCCGGCGCAGTTTCCGACGAATTACCGGCGAAAAAACGGACTGTTATCAACGTTAAAAAACGTCTTAATTCTGACGCCATATGCGCCGGTAATTAGCATCGCATTATGCGCCAGCCAATACCGGCGGATAAAACGATGCAAAGTGTGCATAGAAACCCCACGAACTCGCTTGCGACGCAAAGTATACGCCGGTACTTGCCGGCGGACTGTGCGCCGGTACATGCGCCGGTAAGTTCCGACAGAACAAAGGCGACGGTACATACGATACGATTCGTTGTATCGTCTTTTCCGGCGAACTTCTGGCGCAAAATCCGCCGGAAACCTGTAGCATTGACAAAAAAAATTTCCTTCCCAGCCAACAATCAAATTTCCACACCTGCAAACCTATACAAATATCAATTCTACAACATTTCAATTGTAACATTACAACATATCAACAATTTCACCATAGTTTCACAACAGTTTATAACATTAAAAGAAACAATTCAGTACTAACAATCAACTAAAAATATCACATTAAAAGAAACTGTTCAATAAAACATGTTCACAGAAATAAACAAGTTCATATAAACTAAATTAAACTACTCTGACTCCGTGGACTCCTCCTCAGGTGGAGCTACGTCTTTTCCACTCAGCTGCTCCGTCATCTTGCGTATTTCATTCAACAACTGATTGTGTTGCTGAATACTTGTTTGAACCTGTGCTTGCAGCTGAGCTTGAACCTGTGCTTGCAGCTGAGCTTGTCAATCAACTTGTGATTTCCTTACTTGTTCTAGCTCATCTTGAAGGGCACTTATTTGTTGAGCTTGTAAGGACTCATGCAAACTGGATGCGAAGCTGGATGCAGTAGAGGATGTCATCCCCTCGTATGCCTGAGCTTGCGCACCTAAGCCATATACTCTACCATGTTGCATTCCTTCGACGGTCTGCGACTAGATGCGATACTCAGAATACTCCACAGAGCCGCCAGAAGAGCCCTCACCTGATGCGGCATGAGTATCTCGAAGCCGTGTATAATCCTCCTGTGAAAGTATAATATAAATATATATAGTTAAACTAAAACTTAGAAAATATTAAACATATATAAAAATATACTTACATAGGCTTTTCTTGATCTCTCATCAATCCACTATTGTTCCTCATGTCGCTTATGAGTGCGACTATGCAATTCAACATGATTTTAGATAAGGGTAAGAATCCTATAAAGTGAGGCTAATTAGTTAGTGATAGTTTAGGTTTTATTTCTCACTCTTTAATTTTGTTTATTGTTTTATAGCATATTATTGGCTATTATATATATTATTTTAGAAACTTCACAGATATGTATATATTTAATGAATAATAATGCAATTATATTTTTTTGTTTGTATATATTGAATCCTGTGAGCTCTAGTTGATGCTTAGAAAAAATAAAAATAAAATGTACGATTCTTCCAACTTAGATTATGGAGTGTGATATTTTCAACAAAAAAGCTAGAGTAAAAAAAAATTAATAAAAATGGTGAATCCTAATATAAGAAAATTACATGAAAACATATGTTGTTAACACCAATAAACTAAAGTCTACAATCTATTTACTGATATGTAAGAAGAAACTTTTAATTTATATAACCCAGATTAAAAATGCAATATTATAATAATATGCCATGTCTAATCTAATAGTACATCTTTGGGATTTAGTAGTGAAATATATATCTTCTCAAATTATTAATTGACATAAAGGTGATTCATAAAATATTTCAGTGAAGGTCTCTCACTCAAAAAAATTACCAAGTTAAGAGAGATGAAATGGGGAAAAGTTAAATTTCTCATCTTATAATAAAAAACATAATAATATAAACATAACTTCATATACATATTCTAATTATTATTTAATGTTATATTAAAAAAAATCTACAAAGGGACTTATTACCAATGAAGGATGGGGAAGTAGGCAATAGTTGAGAATCCATAACAAAAACATAAGAATCTAGTGGTTGATGAGAGTGAAAACATAAGGAAAATGGGGAAGAAGTTGATGCAAGCAACTCTTTGGATGAAGATTTTGGATGACGAGAGTGACAATTAAGCAACTAGAGCATTAGAGGGATCTCAGGAGCGAATACTGAAAGGAGGAGAGGAGAGTTTGAAGGAATACTATTCGCATGATAAATAGAATAACAACTAAGACTTTAGCCCCGAGCAAGACATTTAAGCTAAAGGAAATAAAAAACATAAGCTCCGAGGTGTTAGGACCTAAAGTAAGACATAGTGTATATCAAGAAAACTATCCCAAACAAAATTTAAATTGTAACAATAACTATTGCTAATCGGGTCAAATCTAGTACATTTACTTTCCTAACTGTGTCATGAAAGGCCACCTTTTTATACGACTCAACCATCTAAGGTGACTCTATCTAATCTTATCTTCCGCTAGAGCTACTCGGACCTTTTCATATATATGATCATTTCATATCCTATCTCTAAGAGTAAAGCCAATCATCCACTTGAGCATCATCATCTCTGTAACACTTAACTTAATATTGTGCTTCTATTTTTATGTCCAACATTCTACATCATAAAGCATTGTAGGTCTAACCACCACCTTATAGAATTTCCCTATATATTTGAGGGGGGATTTTATATCACACAACAAGCACAATGCATTCCTCCACTTCAACCATCCAACTTAAATTCTACTAATAAAATCCCCATCTATTTCACCATCACTCTTAATAATATGTATTTTTATTAATGACTTGATCACCCAAAATCACAATCCCCTCACTAAAACTATTTTTTACTAAAATTACATTGAAAATATTCAGTTTTAAATCTACTCAAATGAAAGTTGACCTACATAATTTAAGTTTACCTTCAACTACCTCTCTACTTTCTATGAATTACACTCCATAATGCATACACCATTATACCTTCTCTTGCAAATGTTTAGTAAGAACATTCAAACTCAAGATGATGAGATAATACCTTCTCTTACCAGTGGCATTCGGGGCTACTTTTGGTGAAAGTCGGTAAGGGTTCAGTTGGGGAAGCTCTCAGAAGCGAGGAAGAAGTACTCGCAGGTTGGGCATCGGGTCTCGGACTTGAGCGAAGAGAAGGCCATTTCTAGGTGTCTCAAAATTTAGCAAGGAGAGGGTGATCTCATGGCGTTGATGCAGCTCTCAGACATGCAACACAACACGAGGGAGAAAGAAAGAAATGAGAATTCTTTCAGTAGATTCACCAAAACAGGGCTTTAACTGGCGCATTTTCTAGCGTATTATCCACCTGCTACACAACCGGCGGATAATATGCTGGTACTGATTTGTTGGATTTAAGTAAACTAGTGCAATATGCACTAATAATTCCATCGGTCATTACCGGTGGAATATGCACCAGATACCTAAGAAATGCCAGCATAAAGTTAGCAAAATTTGCGCCGGTATTTCTGCGGTAGATATTGCACCAAATAATGCACTATTAAATTACTGGCACTTATTCCATCGGTACGTGTACCGGTGTTACTTGTGCATAACATTTTTTTCTTGAAAGTCCAATAGTAATGGCACATTTTCCTGTAGTATATACTTATGACTCTCATATCAATCTTCAACTTCTTATAACTCCCATCTTAAGGGTATCAAGTGGGTTATCTTATCATATATCTAATATCAATTAGTACATCAATCTCAATATACCTTATGTGTTTCATATATATCAGCCTTTAGGCTTCCCAATTTTTTACACATATGCTAAATATTTCATATTATCAAATTCACCTTGTTAGTATTCTTATGATATCAATGTCAAGATTAGAATTCAGTACATACCAACATATGAATTATTTTATCACATATCGCATTTCAATATCATCACATCAAAAGTATAGTATATTACATTTTATCCCATTTTCAGTACACCTTTTTCTAATTATTTCACATAGAAATTTCTACACACATATTTAACTGATGAAAATATAATAAAATCATATGAAATTATTAAGAATGATGAAATCGATAGAAAATCAAAAGTTATACGATATAAACTTACGAAATAAGGAGATAATATATTTTTGACAAATTCATGAGAGATGAAAATTATAAAAATCATAATTAACCATAAAAAATACGAGTAAGATTTCATTCACTTAAATAAATTAAAATATAATCTATAACAAAAGTGATAGAATAAAAAGCCCTCAAAGACTTTTATTCTCTCTCTTATTCTCACTCCCTTGTTTTCTCCTTCCCTGGCAAGAAATGAAATGAGGAAGGAGACATATTATGAGGTATAGGGATATTTAAATTTAAAATATTAAAATTATTTTTAGTGTTTGGTATCATGACGCCCAAGACCTAGTGTCGCTGCACTGTATATTTCCCCTAAAGTTACTATAGAATAGAGCCTTCAATGCCATGACAGCAATTCCTGGTGCCGCAATACTACTATGCTGCCTAGTGGATCCAAATTTCCAAAAAAATTTCAAATAAGAATTTTGGGTTATTATAGAAAACAACCTTTAGATTGATGCCATATCTCTTATACTTACTAAGTCATTTATTGCTATGGTTCTAGTTAACATTGATGTTACAATGGAGTTTCCTAATTCTGTGTGGAGTAATTCACATTTGAATGACTATATATAAAATTTGGTGATGGAAAGGACTCCTATGCTTTTATCTCATGATCAACTTTATGGGAAAGACTTTTTTATTTGATATAAAATTGAAAAGTTAAGTGATGGTATAAATAATATCATATATGAATATAACATCTCCAATAATATGTATTTCATTTCATTAATTGGTTCCAATAAGTACCACAACATCAGTTCCTTCTTCATCTATATCGCCTAGTTATACTTCTTCACCATCTTATTAGTCAATTGATTAGTAGATCCAGGTGATCCCAACTTTATTTCTGATTGGGTGATTTTTTTATTTACTATCTCTTCAAGCTAATGTGGAGTATAACCTCCCATACTCATTAAAATTCTATATTTGAAGATCATGTCTTAGTAATTAAGTTCATCCTATTTAAATTAATTACTATTAGTCACTCCATAAATAGTCTTACAAAGATAAAAAAAAAAAAAAATTTCATTGAATGTTATTCTTTGTCCTCCATCTCCTTTTGCTAGTGTGATATTCAACATCTCATTACTAATCATGAATGGGGCAACTATTGATTGATTTTATATCTGAATAATATAATATCAAAACATAATTTTTCTATAAAGTCTTTAGATTATTTTCAAAACCAATTCTTAAAACATTGAGGTAGAAGAAAGCTGAAATATTAGAAATCCTCTCATATCAAAAGAGTTAAAATTTGATTCTTATTTTAATTTGGAATATTATTGCATCTTGTTGGAATTTGAGAACCAATTCAGGTTACATATCAACAAGGAGAAAAGCTCAATATTCAATTGATAGACAAAACTTCTAAGTAAAGATAAAGATGAGCTTCTTAATATTAAAAGTAAGGAATTTTTATATACATAACACTTGAAACTTTGAAAAATACATATCCAACATCCAAACAATCATATTTACTTATATACCTTTAATATCTCCCATTTTCATCTATTCTCTCACATCATTTAAGCCCCGTGTAAAAAGCCATATATGTGTGTCATCTTCCCTTCGATCACGAGAGTGACTTCACCATCCAAACCCTTGCCTTCACCATCACGCATCATCTTCCCTTTGGTTGCAAGAGAGTGTCCTCGTCATCTAAACCCTTACTTTCTCCATCACGTTTGAAGGTTTTGCACGTGTCGCATCTTCTCTTGACTGAAGGTATGAAGTGTGCTAAGAGGGTGGGGGTGAATTGAAAATTTTTGTAATAAAATAACAATCCTAAACAAGAGTTCTAATTTATTTGTTTTTAAAATTTAAATAAAAATTTAACTTGATGCGGAAGCAACTAATTAGAACATGATTGCAACAATAGGTAGTGAAATTTTAAATCACGAAATGCAGATCTAGAATATAATCTTCACCACGTAGTTATAGCAAATGTAAGATGCAAAACATAAGTAAAGTGCAGTAAATGGAAAAATCAAACCATAAGATTTATAGTGGTTTGATCATTGACCTATGTAGGACTCCAGGAATTTTACTACTCAAAAGTAATTCTCTTTTTTCCCCCACATCAAGGAGGAGAAGCCTTTATAAAACCTCACTTTCAACTTCTCCAGTGTGGTGGAGTACCAAGCACTATGTCACCCTCCCAGTGATGGAAGCAAACCTTCTCATTTTTCTCCCTCCTAGAAATGGCAGAGTACCTTAAAGGACACAGACCTTGAAGGATCTCCCCCTTAGAAAGCTTCCCACAAGATCTTATTTGGCCATAGGAGGAGCAAGCGAGCAGCAAGCTAGGAGAAACCGTGTGATCTCCCTCACACTCCTTCTCCCTCACAAATTCACCTTCTCCTTCCTCTCACAAACCCAAAATCTTCTCAAGTAGCTCTCTCTCAAGAAGTCCTCTTCCTGCAACATTCCCCACTCATTACTACTTTCAAAAGATAGAAGTTTCATATATAAATCAGGCTCCAAGAAACCCTAAATCAATTTGGCCATTTCTTTTCATATAGTATGATCCAAGATCATACAGTATGATCAGTTCAAAATAGCCTTCATCTTGGTATGAAGGAGTATTAACATGCAATTTTTCTAAACACCATCATACAGTATGATACAGCATCATCTAGTATGATATATTATTATCCTTATGTTCGTATAAGACAAACATTGGGATAACCAAAACTCATCTCTGTTTATCATCTAGTATGACCCACTTCATACAGTATGAACTGTTATAAGCTTCAGGTCATCCGATATGATATTCTCATCATCCAATACAGTTAGTTCAAAAATCAAGGGATCGTTCGGTATGATGTTTGAGACGATCAAAAATAGCCTTGGTTAATCGTGCAATACGAACCATGTCATACAGTATGATTATCAATCAGTAATTGATCCTTGATTTAATTGATTAATCATGGAAGTTAATTTAAGTAAGTATTCAAAATTTCATACTGTATGATTTGATCGTACAGTAAGATCAGTTCAAAATTAAAGATTTAAAAAATTACTTAAATTAATCTGGAGCCAAGGGCTTCAAATTAGAAATTTATCATATAGTACAATCATGATCTTATAGTACGATTAGTTCACAAGAAGCCGTTGAGTCATAGTAGTTCGTATAGTGCGATTTAAAATCGTACAGTACGATCTACAGAGAGTTTAAAAAAATTCACTTAAAAGAAAGCTCTCCTCTTGTGTGTGTGCATGATTTCTCAGTTTGCATACACTTTGTGGATATATTCATGAAAAACAAAAACAAAAAAAATAGATAAAAATTACAACATTATAGACTTCACATTATACTCTACAGTCTTTAGTCTTCTTGTTATTTTAAGTAATATGAGATCTCTGTGAAATATTAGTACTCACAGATAAGAGCAAAATTCAAAATATTCAATGAATAATAAAATAATTCAAATCGACATTATTTGTCATCATCAAAATCTCAGGCTAGGTCATGGACTGCAAAAATCTCCTCCTTTTTTTATGCTATCAAATAATGTTGTCGACACATAAATTAGCATAATTTTTTTGTTTATTTTTTTTAAGGAAACATAAAAGCATGAATTAAAGTACGAACAGATAAGCAAACATGCATTTTATAAGTAAAAAAAGGTAAACAAGATATCTAAACCAAGGAGACTATAACAAACTACAACAACCTTCTTCCCCTTTTGACATCACCAAAAAGAGGAGTAACAAATAAAACATAGAAAAACATAAGACAATGATAAGTCAAAAAGCAGGATCCTGATCAGGTGGTGGTGGAGGTGGTTGAAAGTAATGGTGGATAGATGTGAACTGTTGATCAATTGAAGAAAATCTTTCCCCAAACCATCGCATGTCATCCTCATATTATTGGTGTTATTCTTGTATATGAGCATCAAGTCGAGTTGGAGCTGATCGAAACATTTAACTAGATCATCATGAGGATAAGCTGGTGTAGGCCCTCATTGTGGTGCATATCATCTTGGTGGAGAAGGTTCTCCTACTAGAGGAGCCTCTCCTTCTTCATCAAAATATGGTTCATCATGCACATTCCCCTGATGAAACAAAATACTGAAGGAGGCATCCATATAGAAAATAAGTAGATTGTTGGGTTCACCAGGATAGGTTAACCAATATTTGTGCTGAAGAATATAACCTATGAGGTGGCCAAGGGCTAAGTTGAGTTTTGTACATGTGGTAGGAAGGCAAACTAGGGTCATGTTTTAGATATAGTCAATTATTAAATCGGCTTCATCAAATTTAGTGTTTTACATGATAAGGTAGGTGATAATAGATAGGATTGGGGTCATGTGAATCCTATCACTAGCTTTGGGTATGATTGATGTGCGATGAACATGTTGAATGATACAAGCATTTTGGGTTAGAGATTGGGCACGTGGTTGGTGTTGGTGAAAAACAATATTTCTAAGGATGAGATTGACGACACTCAATTCAAATTCGTTTGTAAGAAAAGAGTGGGCTCTAGAACCTTCACTAAAAAACCTGATGTACTATGTTAGATCGGCTTTTGTGATTTCTACCTTTTGACGGCATACAAAGAAGGTGAGGGTCAAATTTTTGACATTCATAGTTAGATTTGCTAGAAATTTAAAGATTAACTCAGAATTGCAAGGGAATGCCAAGGTGAGTAGGAATTGGAAAGTAGTGGATGCAAATAAGCTCATCACCTCAAAGTTTAAGGCAGCTTGATTTAGCATTAGAGAGGAGGTAACCTTGCACGCCTTGAACTTATGGTATGCTTCTTCATCTTGGGCAGATAAAAAATGGACATCGTGACAACGAGAGAATGAAGTGCTTCTTAGGACAAGTCAGCCATGCTTGCTTGATTTTTCCATCGAGTAAAATCAAGTGTAGAGTGAGTGAAGTGGGTAAGGCCAGGAATGAGTGAAGTGATCTTAGGTCCCCGCCAATTTATAGAAATTTTGGATGATCATATAATATGATTGAGGATCATACAGTATGATGTGTAATTATGTCGTTTGGATGAATGGTTGGGAAAAGGTGGTCAAATTGTACAATACGACTAGTATCATACAATACAATCTAAAGGAAATCTGTTCATCCAGAGGGATCATTAGTATGACCTTTGACAAAACACTTCGTACAGTACGATTGGCTATTCATACAGTACGAATCACAATTATATCATACCGGTCAATTATAATTCTTCTCAATCCGTTTATATACGTGGATTGTACATTACGAAGAAGGGATATCATACAGTACAAATATCAATTATATTATACCAAATGATTTGAATGCTACGCTATATATATCGTACAGTATGATGCAAATTGTACAGTACGATAAGTAGACAAGAAATTAAATATGGACTATTGGTTGAATAGAGGGTTGTGATTTGTACAGTTTTGATAGATCATATAGTATGAACCAAAGTCGTATAGTACGATGGGAAAAAATGGTCAATTTGAGAGTTTAGTGGGTTGAGTGTGTGTTGATCAGGAAACACCTTAGACCTTTTTCTTTTTTTGATCATGCATTTATGTCTATGACACCAAGTATTATCCTCAAAGTGCTAAAGGTGTCGTAGGCTAGTGGTTTCGTAAATATGTCTGACAATTGATATCCTATAGTTATATATTGTAATTCTATGTCCCCTTTAGCTATAAGATCTCTTATTAAGTGATGTCTAATATCTATGTGTTTTATTCGATAGTGTTGAATTGGATTTTTAGATATGCAGATTGCACTATGTTGTCACATATAATTGGGATGGTTCCTTCGGATAATCCAACATCTAGAAGTTGCTGTTTCAACCATAGTACTTGTGTAACACAACTTTCTACTGCTATATATTATGCCTCGACCATGGAGAGGGCTACTAAATTTTTCTTCCTACTGGACCAAGAAACTAAAGATTATCCTATGAATTGGCAGGTGCCATAGGTGCTTTTTCTATCTACCCTATATCCTACAAAATCAGAATCCAAGTACCCTAATATTTCAAATGAAGTGTTATGCCTAAGATACCAAATTCCTAAGTTCAGGGTGCCTAGTAGATATTTAAATATTCTTTTAACTGTAGTTAAATGAGACTCTTTAGGATCAGCTTGAAATTGAGCACAAAGGCACACACTAAATATTATGTCCGATCTACTGGTAGTTAAATAGAGGAGAGATATGATTATTCCTCTATATTTTTATGGTCTACTTATTTTCCATTTGGGTCTTTGTCTAGTTGAATTGTAAAACTCATTGGAGTGTTCATGGGCTTAGCAATGTCCATTTCATATTTTTTTGAGAATATCTTTGATATATTTCATTTGGCTAAGAAATATTCCATTTTCCATTTGTTTTACACTAAATCCAAGAAAATAATTAAGCTCTTCCATCATGCTCATTTCAAACTCATTGCTCATTACTTTTTAGAATTCACCATGTAAGGTTTTATCTACAAATCCAAATAGAATGTCATATATATAAATCTGAATAATGAGAATGTATCTTTTACCTTTTGTAAAAAGAGTGTGGTGTCCACACTACCCTTAATAAATCCTCTATCTAGTAAGAATGAACTAAGTATTTCGTACTAGGTTCTAGGAGCTTGCTTTAACCTATACAGTGCCTTTTTTAATTTGAATATATGGTTTGAAAATTATGAACTTTCAAATCCAAGGGGTTGCTCAACATAAACATCCTCTTTGATTACCCCATTTAGAAAAGCACTCTTTACATCCATTTGATATAGTTTAAAACCTTTGAAGCAAGCAAAGGCTAAGAACACCCTTATGGCTTCTAATCTAGATACAGGGGTAAAGGTTTCTTCAAAGTCTATGCCTTCTATCTGGTTATACCCCTTAGCTACTAGTTTATCCTTATTTCTCACTATGGTTCCTGAGTCATTCACCTTATTTTTGAAGACCCATTTTATTCTAATTACACTCTTCTCTTTAGGTCCCTTGACTAATTCCCAAACATCATTCCTAGTAATTTGATTTAATTCTTATAGCATTGCTAGGATCTAGAATTCAACTCCTAAAGCTTGATATATACTTGTAGGTTCTATCATAGAGATGAATGTGGAATGACTAACCTCCTTTTTAAGTTTATGCCTAATTCTCACACCTTCCGATGGGTCTCTTAAGATTAATTCTTTAAGATAACAAGAAGAGTATCTCCATTCTCTAGGTAAATCTTCCTGAGGATCTCCCCTTTCTTATATGGTCATAGTTTCTACTCCCTGAATTGCCTCTACTTCATCTTCTTCAAATTTAAGTTCAGAGGGCTTATCTGATTCATCAAACACTACATGGGTGGACTCTTATACTGCTAGGGTTCTCTTATTGAAGATTATATAGGCCTTACCTATAGATGATTAATCTAAAAAGACACCCTCGTTAGCCTTGGGATCAAATTTTTCTAAGAGAAGTTTTCTATTAATTAAGATAAAACATTTGCAACTAAACACATATAAGTGTGAAACATTCGGTGTCCAACCCTTAAAGAGTTCATGAGGAGTTTTATTCAACTTCGACTTGATGTTTACCCTATTTAAGACATAACACGTCGTGTTTACCATTTCTACCCAAAAATATCTAGGAAGAGTGTACTCAACTAACATTATCCTTATAGCTTCTACCAAGGTACTATTCTTTCTTTATGCTATTCCATTTTGCTGAGCAGTTCTAGGGGCAGAGAAGTTATGCTCTATTTCTATCTATTGACATAAGGATTCAAATTTTTTATTTTGAAACTCTCCACCATGATCACTATGGATTGTTGAGATTTTACATCCTAATTTTTATTGAATCCAAGTGGAGATAGTCTTAAATATCTCAAATGACTCATTCTTATGTGCTAGGAATCTTATCCAAGTGAATATAGATAAGTCTTCTATAATTATAAACCCATAATTCTTTCCACCTAGGCTAATTGTGTTGATGGGTCCAAATATGTCCATGTGAAGGATTTCTAGTGGTCTAGATGTAATCACATCCTTGATTGAATGAAAAAGATGATTTTATTTATTTTCCTAGTTATCAGGCATCGCATAGATGGTCCTTAATGAAGTCTAACTTAGGTATGCCTTTAACTAGGTTTTTTGGGAGATATTTCTAAGTGTATTTATACTAGCATGGCATAGTCTCCTATGTCATAGTCATGAGTCATTTATTATTATTTTTAAATACAATGAATTTAAATTTTCAAAGCAATCAAGATCTAACATGTAAATATTATTTATGCATTTTCCTTCTAATATAAGTTTATCATTTAAACTAATCAAATATTTGTCAGAAAGAAATTTTATGTCATAACGTTTGTCATACAATAGACTAATTCTTAACAAATTATGCTTTAAATCATCAACTAATAAAATATTTTCAATTAAAATTTTTTAGTATTTCTAATAATACTTGAGCCCACCACTTTCTTGGTGGTGTTATCTCCTAACGTCAATTTGCTTCCAGTCCTGATCTCTAGTGTAATGATCTTCTTCAAGTCTCTAGTCATAAGTCTCGAGCAACCACTATCCAGGTACCACATGCTCTCACTAGGTATTTTGTGAGAGAACCCCTACAAAGTCATTCAAGGGTTTGATTTGGGAACCCATGTGAGTTTGGGTTCCTCCTTATGCTTGTATGAATGAGATGTATGCATGACATGTTGTGAAGAATGCAATTTCAATCTCTATAGTAGGTGTGTCTTACGGTGAATTGTGCACGTGCAGGCTATATGACATAACATGCCATAAGAGAAGCATTTAACATCAAGAAATGGGTTCACTAATCTATGTGGTTGGTGATGCCTCTTCCTAAAGTTGTGTGATACATATAATGCAAGGGGTTAACTTGGTTAGGCTAATTTGGATGATGTCTTATCTTTTTCAAGTGCTATATTTTTTTTATTTCAATGCGCTATTTTCATATTCATATCCTGTAACTTCCACTTTTAAAAGATGTTTATTATGATCTATTTCCCATGCAACGTTTTCTAATTTATCAAACCCCTTTTCTAATTCAATATGCAATGTTGTCAAGGATTCATGTGCATTAGATAATTCAATATGCTTCTTATTTAATGCATCGAACTCATCAAGCAGGGACATGTGATATCTATCTAAATCAGAAAGTTCTTTAACTAAATTAGCATGCTCAGTTTGTAACGTACTAAATTCTGCATTAAGATTAGTATGTATTTTCTTTAACTTTCTATACAAATTATGGATTTTCTCATAAATAATTAATTAATCTTCATATCAAAGTTGACATACCTCATCTTGATCTAATTAATCAATATTATCGTTAGCCATTAGACATAAATTCATTACCTCCTCTACTTCTTCTGACGATTCTGAGGTTGCCTCGGCCCAAAATGCCTTTTGTGTCTTCATCTTCCCTTTCTTATATTTCATCTTCTCCTCACCTTTTTCCTTAGTTGGTTGGTTCTTTATGTTGGGACAATCAGCTAAGAGGTGGCCTAGTTTCCTGCACTCAAAACAAATCGTGTCAGATAAAACTTTAGTAGTTCTTGAGCTTTTACCTTTATTCTAGTTGCTTTGATGACGCCTTTGTTTTCTTTTCAGAAAATTATTGAACTGTCGGGTTATCAAGACTATATCGTCATCTTCCTCCGCTATAGAACTTTCTCTTTCTAAGTTGTTCGATTTTAAAGCCACTGCCTGATCCTTCTTTTCTCTTGCAACATTTTTCCTTTAACTCACTCCTTGCTCATAAGCAATGAGTGATCCAAACAAATTAACAATTAAAAAAATATTTAAGTCTTACGATTCAGTAATTGCAGTAATTTTAGCATCATAAGAACTGGTAAGCATCTCAAAATCTTATCAACTTTTTTCAAAATTAGAAAATTTTCTACGTAGTGCATGCAAGGATGTCACTATCTGGGTGAACTTAGTGTATATGCCAGATATATTTTTGCTAGGTTTCATATGGAAGAGTTCATAATCATGCAATAAAATATATAATCTAGACTGTTTAACCTCACTAGTTCCTTTGTACGTGATACACATTCTATCCCAGATCTCCTTGCTAGTAGTACATGTAGACACTCTCATGTAGTCCTCAGATTTTAATGCATAAAAGAAATAATTCAAGCACTTTGCATTTAATTGAGCTAGTTCCCTATCCTCATTGCTCCATTCACTAAAATGTGTTTGAGGTTTCATGCCATTCACAAGTTTCAATAGTGCAGTGTAACCTTCTTGAATTAACATCTACATATGATAGTCTATAGACTGTAAAAATATAGTCATTCTAATTTTTAAGAAATTAAATGATATATTGTCAAATAGGGGTGGACGAGTTATAGAATAACTTTCTGCATTATTATGATTACCAAAATATGCCATGATTGATTTTTCAAGGTTTTCTAAAACATTATTTTTGAAATCCTTCTTTGATACCAATTGAAAGTATGATGTACACAAAGAGAGGGGTGAATTGGAAATTCTCGTAATAAAATAACAATCCTAAATAAGAGTTCTAATTTTTTTTTTTTAATTTTAAATAAAAAATTAACTTTATGAAGAAGCAACTAATTAGAACATGATTGTAATAATAGGTAGTAAAATTTTAGCAGGATAGCAGGCTAGCAGCAATTGTGTGATCTCCCTCACACTCCTTCTCCCTCATAAACTCACATTCTCCTTCCTATCACAAACCCAAAATATTCTCAAGTAGCTCTCTCTCAAGAAGTCCCCTTCTTGTCACGTTCCCCTCTCATTACTTCTTTTAAAAGACAGAAGTTTCATATATAAATTAGGCTCTAAGAAATCCTAAAAATTTTAATATAGTCATTTCTATTTGTATAGTATGATCCAAGATTGTACAGTATGATCAGTTCAAAGTATCCTTCATCATGGTACGAAGGAGTATGAATAGGCAATTTTTCTAAACAACATTGTACAGTACAATATAATATCGTCCAATATGATATGCTATTTTCCTTCTGTTCGTATAGGACAAATGTTGGGATGACCAAAACTCATCTTTGTTCATCGTCTGATATAACCCAATTCATACAGTACGATATGTTAAAAGCTTCAGGTTGTCTGATACGATATTCACATCATCCAGTATGATTAGTTTAAAAATCAAGGGATCATCCAGTACGATGTTCGGGACGATAAAAAATAGCTTGGTTAATCATACTGTATAAACCATGTCGTACAGTATGATTACAAATCAATAATTAATCTTTGATTTAATTGACTAATCATGGGGATTAACTTAAGTAAGTATTCAAAATTTTGTACTGTACAATTTGATCGTTCAGTACGATCAGTTCAAAATTCAGGATTTAATGACTTACTTAAATTAATCTGGCGGTAAGGGTTTCAAATTAGAAGTACATCGTACAATATGATTAGTTGACAAGTAGCCGTTGAGCTGCAGTTGTTCATACAGTATGATTTAAAATCATATAGTACAATCTACAGAGAGTTTAAAAAAAAATTCACTTAAAAGAAAGCTCTCCCCCTATGTGTATAAATGGTTGCTCAGTTTGCATACACTTTGTGTACAAACTTAAGAAAAAAATAATAAAAAAATAGATGAAAATTACTGCGTTACAGACTTAACATCCTACTCTATCCAGTCTTGCATCTTCCTATTGTCTTCGATAATATGTGATATCCCTGAAATATTGGTACTCAGAGACAAGCAAAATTCAAAATATTCAATGAATAATGATGTAATTCATATCAACATTATTTATCATCATCAAAATCTCAGGCTCAGGGTTATGGACTGCAACATTGACCTCATATATTATCTATCCCATTCGAAGATCGATCGACATGGTTTGCTTTCATTTTTCCATTTTTTGAATGAAGGATGGTTTTGATTTTTTTTTTACCATATGAATGTCTTAGTTGTTTTCTCTTCTTCTTCCCAATCAAGCGCTCTTCACCTTCTCCACGACTCACCTTCAGGAAACAACTAAAAATATACTTAGACGAGGGAGTCCTTATGGAAGTTTGAAGTCTGTAAGGAATTTGGCATCCCTTCAGGAATAGAAAGGAGTGTTGACCTCATTTTTGTATGAGGTCACTTGGACCATTTCTGACTCTATGTCACCAATCCAAACTCTAGGATCTTCCTAGAATCTTGACCTTAGGATTTATCCTAGAATCCTTCTAGACTTTAGACCTTAGGATATACTTTAGACCTTAAGATCTTTCTAGAAGTCAGACTTTAGGATCTACCTAGATCATAAATCAATCCAGACATTTAATCAATCAAATTCAAAACCCAATCCAAATCCAGAATTTGAAACCAAAATCACATGCTAAAAGGCCAAGTCCTAAAAGCCTTTTTCAGCGAATTTTCAAATACTTCAAAAACCAATCAAATGACTTTCGATTCAGAGTCTATCAGTTGCATACTGATGGAACATGTCTCTGGAGGCAACCCTCCAAATTTGAGCCCATTCTGAGGTCTCTAACCTCAAAAACTAAATCAAAATCCAAAGGCTGTAAAACCTTCAAATATTTATAGCCTATGCCACTGGACCTATCACCTTGAAGATTCTGACCTTAGAGCCTTCACCAAAGCCTCTAGTCACTTCTAGACCCTTAATCCTGATATGGTGAACAATAAACTGCATTTTTCTGGACTCATTTCAGCCCCCAGTGAGCACGAGCCCAAAAATGACCAAAATACCCATATGGGGCTCAAATACCCATTTCAAACTAAACGACCTCTAATTTGCTTGGAATAACTTCCAACAAGTTTCAAATTTCATTTCAAACCTATTGGACGCATTCCCAACCCCTGGGTCAACCTGGTTGACCAAGTCAACAGGTTTGTCCCAAGAGGCCCTTTAAGGGTCCAAACAGATGTTTTGACCCAAATAGCCTCTTTGAGCCACGAAATCACTTATATGAGTTTTCAAATGTCATTTCAAACCTCCTGAGCCTGATTCTAAACCCTGGATCAACATGTTTGACCAGATCAAACAAAATTGACCTAAATGCCCTTAATGGGCCCAATAGACCCATTTGATCAAATCCAATTCTTTAGACTCTGGAGCCACATCCAATAGACCCAAATTTACTTTTGAAATCGATTGAACCTATTTCCCGACCTTGGACCCATTTGGTTGACCAAATCAACTAGTTTTGGCTTAATGGCCCATTAAGGGCCCATTAAGCCATCTTAACCCAAATTACCTACATGAGCTTGAGAATGACCCTCACCAACATCCATAACAGCTCCCTAAGTCTCTCCATCTGCCGCCTCAGCAGTATTTGACCTGTTGACTAGTCAAAGTAGTCAATAAATGGTCAAAGGACCTTCCAAAACTCAAAATATTGATTCTATACAACTCAAACCTCAATACCAAACACTCATATTGTCACTCCAGCACCTAATACATCTCCACATGCCAACTCAACAGCCCATGTGGCAGGTTGACCAGTCAACATGTGGTCAACAAATTCTTAAGTAGCCAAATCTCTTGGTTTAGGCTAATCCAACCCATCTAATCCCTCTCTAGCTGTTTGGAGAGACTCTAGAAGCTTCTTAGAGTCATTCACAGCCTTTAGATCAGGATCTAATGGCTTACATTTAATTCCACATGGACAAGAGGCCAAAATAGACTTTCCACCTAAGATGTCCTCTCCATGTCCTTGGCTTCTGCTCCCACCAACCCCCTGGACAGATGGCACTCATCTTGGAGCCTAACAAAATGATCCTAGCCACCCATTCAAACTGGAGGGGTATGAATAAGGAGAAAATGCCCTAATGAGCTATCATTCAAGCCCTAGCCTTATCTCTCTTCCAAAACAACTCCAGAGCCGACCACCAGTTCCTTTGAGCTCTCCAGACCTCCCTCCATTTAATCCTAGCTCAATCTTACCGGTAAAGGTCACCGGCGATCGTCTTTCCGGCGAGACAAGGACAATCCGTCCAAGCTTCCATTGCGTTCGATCCAGGGGCTATGAGCTCGAGGTGTCTTCAACAAAATGGAGCGTGGACAGTCTACAAATGCAACAAATCATTAAACGGTTCAATCCGTCCTAAAATCAAGGTGAAAACCGAAACCCTAGAGCTAGGCACACTAGTCTAAATAGATTTTTGTAAAGCTCGTTTTAATCCAAATAAATCATTCCCCACAATTTCTGTTCATATAATTAATCTAAATTTAAAATTTCAAATGAATTGATTGAGCCAAACTCTCGAACGAGCCGTTTAAGTTGATTAGGGTTCGGTTTACACAGTTCTGTAACTGTGTAACGTCGGAACCGTTGATCTTGCGATCAACGGCCACGATTTGGCCCTTCCGCGGTCCGTCCAACCGCTCGTTTCGGTCCGTCGCGCTGAAGGACATACGGCTCGATCAGAGCCGTTATTTCATTACCGCGGATAATCCAACGGCGGGCGAGAACCGCTGACGCGGATTAATGAAAACGCGTGGGACCCACGCGGTTTCTCAATCATCTGGCGATGATTGCCGCCGTCGCCTCCGCGTTGGACGAATCCGGCTCCGCCGCGTGGCCGCTCAGCCGCCAGACGGATTAATCTATTTTAAAATTAATTTTAAATAATTTTAAAATTAATT